>NC_062579.1:33892470-34200684 GCF_022837055.1 Prionailurus viverrinus
TCTTGCTGTGTCCTCATGTGGTGGGAGGGGCAAGGGAGCCCAGTGGTGCCTCTGTTTTTTAAGGGCACTAATCCCATTCATGAGGACTGCACCCTCATGAGCTAATCACCTTCCCAAGACCCCAGCACCTCATACCATCCCCTTGGGTATTAGGTGTTCAATATATGAATTTTGGGGGGGGGGACACAAACATCCAATCTATTGCAAGCAGTGGGCACCTCACGTCCGGTGTGCCTATCACTTGTTACTAAGAACTGTTTCTTGTGTGCATCCTCCAGGTGCTTTTTATTTATTTATTTATTTCTTAAAGTTTATTTGTTTATTTTGAGAATGAGTGCAAGTTGGAGAGGGGCAGAGAGAGGGAGAGAATCCCAAGCAGGCTCCGCACTGCCAGCACAGAGCCCGACGCAGGGCTCGAACCCACGAACCTTGAGATCATGACCTAAGCTGAAGTCGGACGCTCCACCACTTGAGCCACCCAGGCACCCCCCTCCAAACGCATTTTAAACTTCCTCTGAAATGTGGACTTTCTGAGAACAGAGACTTCCTATCACTGCTTCAGCTCAGCCCATAGTTTGCAGGTAATATATTTCGGTAACATTTAGAAAAATTTACTGCACAACTTGTTCTACACACAAAAGCTAAATGTTAATGCAGTGTTTTACTAACTGTGCTAAAATCAGCTAGCCAGCTGGTGAATTACCCAGAGGCCCTTTACTGTTGAGACTCACATGGGGTTTTGTAGCCAGCCTGAAAGTCATTTATGGAGAATCGTGGTGGTGATTTTGGGCAGGCACTGTTCAGCTTTATGGCTGGATTGGGCAGATTAGCTGTTTACACGGGGTTTTTCCTTAACCCCCTGCCCTGACCCCCTTTTTTTCAATCCTGCCAGGTGGATGTGCTTGCCACACAGAGGCCCCCCGGGGCACAGCAGAGCCCCACCAGGGTGCCAGCGAGGAAGTGTTCCTGTTCAGTGGGTTCGTTATTAGCAGAAGGAGCCACAGATGTAAAGGGAGAGAGTGAGAGGCCCAGCTCTGCCACTCAGTCTGTCTGGCTCCTGGTTAGAAGACAGAACAGTGCCAGGGTCATACTGGTGTGGCCGTCAGCACCAGGCAATCAGACTCTCTGTCCTGCGGACTCACACAATGAACTGGGTCTCTGGGTTTGGGTTTGGCCTCAAGGTTACTTATTGCCATGATTTGCCCCATGATTCTTTTTTTTTTTTTAAGTTTATCTATTTTGAGAGAGGGTGTACCAGTGCGGTGGGGTGGAGGGGCAGAGAGAGAGGGAGAGAGAATCCCAAGCAGGTTCCATGCTATCAGCACAGAGCCCAATGCAGGGCACAATCTCATGACCGTGAGATCATGACCTGAGAGGAGATCAAGAGTCAAATGCCTAACCGACTGAGCCACCAGGCGCCTCTTCCCCGTGATTCTTTTCAGCAAGCCATTTTATTCTCTCAGAACTCTGGTTTGGTAGGATATGTGGTGAGTATATTTTACTTTTTAGCATGCATCGGTACCGTGAATATACACGAATGCATATTCTTTCATGTATTCAGTCATTCAGTATTTCTTGAGTGCCCGCTATTATCGATGTTGGAAATGTAGTTTGCAACTGAAAGAGTTCTGGCTAATTCTTCTAGCAATACTCTGATCCGGATTGGAGGAATTTGGAGTCTGTTCTTCTAAGTGACTTCACTAATGATGGTTGAATCGGGGGCAAACAGTTTGGTCCTGTGGCCAGGAGGTGGTCTTTTCAAAGAGTGCAAACTCACTATTGCTTCCTTGATGAACTGGGGAATCTTTATCTCTGGAAAGGTGAAATCTTACAGTTGATAGCAAGGTGGTTCTTGTTTCTTTTTATTCTTTATCACATGTTACGATCCAGAGCGTGATCTGCTAGTTGAAACATTATTCTTACAATGACAAAGCTTACTTATAATCCAAATTATTCTGTCTAACATGCTCACTGACCTCATTTGAGGAGTTTGCACCTTCTGGTTTATATTCCGTGCTGGCTCCCAGAGCTCGCTACCAATGGGAATGAATACAAGTGGGATTGTAAACAAGAAGGAGATTGAAATGTGCATCCCTAGACGCTGAGTGGGTGTAAGCTTAATACAGTGAAAAAAAAGACACAGTGTATAGAACACTCTTCTTTGCATTTTGCATTTGGAGGCTACCTAATTTCATCCTCACTTGTCTTAATAGTAGGCTTGCGATTTTATTCTGCCTCTGCCTGCCTAGAGGGGAACAATTTCAACAATGCATTTCTTTCTAGTATTCGTGTCATTGTAATGAAAATCTTTCTGTCTTTGATTTGGATAGTTTGGCTTATCCAAGCAACAAGGCTGGAAGTAAAATCAGCCTTTGTGGATGGTGGTTAGGGAAGGCTGAGGTAGTGGAGGAGAAACAGAAAGAGGGGCTTAGGGTAGAAGGGGAAATGCCTACTCTATCCCTGGGGGAGGGACCAGTTGGACTGTACTGTGATGAGGGGCTATATCTGAATTAGTGTTATTGGAGGAGTGGGCATGTGTCATCACAGGCTATTACTATTATCATCATCATCATTATTATTATTATTGAAACTCATAGAGTTACCAGGAGAGGTTCACAGACATATCTAAAACAACCCATGCCCGAGGAGAAGCTGAGAGAAGTTGTGTGTGTGTGTGTGTGTGTGTGTGTGTGTGTGTGTGAAAGATGGGGTGAGGGGGGAGTGAGAGCTTTTTAAAAATTTTTTCATTTTCATTTTTAAATTATTAAAAATTTTTTTTTAACGTTTATTTATTTTTGAGACAGAGAGAGACAGAGCATGAACAGGGGAGGGTCAGAGAGAGAGGGAGACACAGAATCTGAAACAGGCTTCAGGCTCTGAGCGGTCAGCACAGAGCCTGACACGGGGCTCGAACTCACGGACCGCAAGATCATGACCTGAGCCGAAGTCAGACGCTCAACCGAATGAGCCACCCAGGCGCCCCAAATTATTTTTAAATTGAGAGAGAGAGAGAGAGAGGGAGAGAGAGAGAGAGAGAGAGAGAGAGAGAGAAGCAGAAGGAGAGGGAGAGAATCCCAAGCAGGCTCCATAGTCAGTGTGGCACCAGACATGGGGCTCAATCCCACGACCTTGGGATCATGACCTGAGCCAAAATCAAGAGTCTCATTCTCAACCTACTGAGCCACCCAGGCGCTCTTAGAGGGCTTTTATTCTAATATTGGTAAAATGGTTAGATAATCTGTAATTGATAAATATTATAGAGGAATGTAGCTGAGGACAAGAATAAATGAAATAAAATACCTCGGTACAAGTGAAATACCTTTTGTTGCTGTTGTTGTTGTTTTTCATTGCAATGCCATCTATTACTGCTGGTCTAACTACAGTCTTTCTTTGCCGTATTAACCATCCAGCCTCCCAGCATTTCTTAGAAGAATCACTAGCCATCTTTAAATAAATCAATTAATCCCTGCTCCTTCTCATCATGGAGCTTCTTCTTGGAGTTGTCCAAGTTAGAAACCTCCCAATTACAAATCAATGCTTGTAGATCACAGAACCCAATTAAGGATTCAAAGTTGAAATCAGTCTTTTTCATGCATCTGTCTTCTCATTGAAAGCCTTTGGGTATCTTGTCGTACCTTGGTTTTGCCTTCTCTAGAGACTACTTCTCTCATGGAGAAGGCGCTCTAATGGGTAACTCAGTATGTATTTCCCATACACCACTCAGCATGTATTTATCAGGCGATCCAAAATAGATATTCCATATCTGATGACAATCCATTCAATCGCTTCCATGTGATGTGGTGACAGTCAGACAGAAATGCAATTTTATTAATTTAGATGAGAAGCGTTTGATTTTTACCCTCTGCTTTGTGTGTTCAGAGGTTTCTAATAGCTGCTTAGAGCTGAAACCGTAGGCGTGACGGGTGCCTCTGGAGCCTGCTCAACATTTCTCAGCATTCAGAGCAACACTAAGATCTTTTCAATACAGCCCTAAAAACCTGTTGTTGGGATATATCCAGAGGCCAAGAGCTACTTGATAGTTTCTTTGAGTTCTTGGCTACAAAAATTTGGGCTGTCTTCAGTTTGTGTGTCCTGCAGCCAAGAGCCCATCCTTCACATTGTGGCTGTGGGATGCAGAAGTGAGGAGGGTTAGATATTACTTCATTCTGAAACATCTTTGAGTGAAAAGGTGGTTACGATATGTGGGCAACTAGATTTCAGATAGGAATGGTCATGAGGTGTCGAAGTGGACAATCACACCTGCTTCTCTTTCATTTAGAAAGCGTGGTAGGAAAATCCACTGAGCTATTAAAGAGTGTTTTGTCCTATCTATATTTTTGCCTCTTGGATTCCAAGAAGGCTTGCTAGCCAGATCATTTCCCCTGTCTTGGGGAGATTTATGTCATAGGGCTAGGTACCCCACTGTGCTCCACTTCCCTTCCTGGCTTTTGTTTTCAAAAGCCACAGCATGGAGTGTTAGTGATTGGGGAGAGAGTTGCATTTTCTTCCACCTCTGATTATGAAAAATTTCAAACATATGACCAAATTGAAAGAATTGTACAGTGAATACCCATTCCCCACCATCTAGGCTTTACTATAAACATTCTACTATACTTGCTTTATCACATTCATCCATCCTTCTATCCACTTGGACAGCTGTGTGGTTTTAAAACAGATGCTATAAGAGCAGAAAGAAAAGAAGGAGACCTCTCGAAGACAGAAAAGAAAAGAAAGGGGCAATGGTTTGGGGTAATGGGGGCCTGGCTTTTACAGTGCCTGAGGGGCAGAAAAACCTGAGAGGGACATGGCTAGGACGTGTGCAAGGAAAGGAGATGCCCAGGCACTGAGGAGCTCAAGTCGGGGAATAGACATGGTGGATCTATATTCCAACAACTATGGAGTCATCAATATTGGTGGCAGTGAGATTGGATTGAAGGTAAGTGGGCCTTCCCTGACCTTGGAGTTCAGCGCCAAATCCCTGGGTGCATTTGAACGTTCAGGAGTCAGACACAGAGAGAAATCCCCAATGACTGAGATAGTTTTTCTTCAGTCCAGTGGGAATGGGAGCTCAGCGTCAAATGCGATTTTATTTCTGAAGAATAATGTACTTTTATTTGCACACCTGGGTTGGTAGAGTCAGATTTGCTCCTGTTATAAATCTACCTGTACGTGGGAGCTTTAGCTAGCGCCATTTTTGTACAAATATATGGTACAGGGGGGAAAGAAGATTCTTGAAAGTGTTTTCTCCATCATTCCAGTAAGCAGTGCTTAGAACATCTTAAGCATCGAAAGAAGGGTCTTTGAGCGTGTTGCCTGTTTCTGCTTGCTTAATTCAGAGCTACAGTCACTTAAATTCTGTTTCCAGTTTAATGTTCCCTTTTAACCAGGGCAATTATTTTTTTCATTATCCACCTGCAGCCTTCTGCTTTAAGGGGTTGGGAGGTAGAATTCAAAGTGGAGCCGTGGGAGGGGTGCATCAAAGCAAGAAACAATAACGAGCAGCGATTAGTTTCCAGATATCCACTGGATAAAAGATGTCAAATTAAATGTTTCTTCACAAAGAGTGGGGAAATTATATCAATTTTCATTCTTTGGACCTGCTCTCCTGTTTAGGAACCATTTCTATTCAAAGGAACCATCCCTTTAGAATAAAGCATTTTAGGCTCCATTTTGTCCTAAGCCCCAAATACACGTTTGACTGCAAGATGTGATATGGAGGCTGTATGGATTAATGGATCTTTTCATATCCAGGGACGTTATTTGAATCATATTGTTACAAAGCCAGAGGAGATAGTCTTTGGTGGCTCAGCTAAGCATCTCTGGTCTATGTTCTATAATAAATCACACATTGGGGGGCCTGATGCTTTAGCTCAAGGCCCTGGATTTCAATCTGTGCTTGCTTCCCATTTCCTTTCCCAGCCCCTGTTTTTCCATAAAGGGATAGTGCCAGCTTAAGAAGCAGCTCCACTGTTGGCCTGTGCGGGACTGCTCTGTTGTGTTTGAGCAGATTTTTGAACTGTACTTTAGAAGATAAGGAAGGATCAGGTAAGAAGCTGCAGAGACCTCAAGATGAAACTCAACCACACCAATGACAGAAGCAGTGAGGCTGGAACAGGCTTATGGTTACCCTAGATGGGATTCTGTGCTGGCTGGGGGTGCGAGGGCAGGCTCTCCAACCATGGAGCATCCCCTGCCCTCTGGTCTTTGGGTTTTAGGATATAGCCACGAGCAAGAACTATATGCTTCCTGACAAACACAAAAACTGGCTAAAGAGAGATTAGCTAGGCTTTGGTATTATAAAATAGACAAGATCACTAGAGAACTTAGTCTAGAAAGATCCCCCTTTAAATTGCCCTCCAGTCTGGCCTATGACTTTTTGTTCATTAAGAGTCGACAAGGTGCCCAGCATAGTGCCTGTCACATCACAATCCCTCTGTAAATGTTTGAATGAATGAAGGAATGAGTGAATTGATGAGTGAATGAACCAGCACTCAAACAACGCCAAGACACCCAAGACCTTTCTTGGCACCCAAGACCCCTCTCTAGTTAGAGACCTCATATTTTCATCCTTTTTTTGTTTGGCTAGACTTAATATATAGTGAATTATGCTTTGTTCAGACCATTTTTATTTGGACTCATTAGGTAAAAGTCAGGCTAACCTACCACATATGTCTTGGTCTCTACTTGGCTAGTCAATTGGAATATGGCAAGGAGCCTCTTACAGTACTTCAAGCCCAGGAAATTTTACTGACTTCCTTGGAACCCTTGGTAGATGGCAGAAGGATTTTAAACGACCAGAGAGCCCTTGTCATGTAAGTGTTGGTTTAGTGCTACTCGAATGGTCAAGGAGTAGTGTTGCTAATTTACTGAGGCTCAGCATAGAAAATGGTAGACAAGTGGAGATAGAAGTTTGGAGTAGAGTGGAATAGAAGACCATAGTATCTTAAAACATGTTTAATTGAGATAAATGGTTATTGATTAAAAAAATAAATGTGTTAGTTGTGTTGGATTCCTAGAGGGGGGCAAGAAAGAGTCTGTTTCATTGGTCACATGATCCACCATGGTTACTGAACAGCTACCATGATAGATCGGGCAGTGTGCTCCTGCATACAGAGAAGAATATGAGGTATAGTTACCTTCAAGGAGACAAAAGTAGGTTTTGTCTTCCCAACCAGAACCTTGAAGTGTCATCCAGTTGTCTGCAGTAGAGGAAGATAACATGGAGGAAGGTGGCCATGAGATGTTTTGACAGACCTCTACGTCAGTAGCTTCTGTCAACAGTTTAATGGGCATCCCTCAACTGTTTCTCTGTGCTTGAAGATAAGCAAATGCCTTGTATACCATAACAAATGCCCTTGACACCAATTTTGTACATGCTAGCCGGACTTCAAGTGTGGACCTGGATTTGAGGATATTCTCCAACTATGGGGGCGTCTTGTCTGCATGTGAGACAAGCTGGCAGTGCTATAATCTCAGCATGCCCCAAGAGCAGCCCTCAACTGATGACTGATGAGCACTGGCATTTAATCCCCCTAAGTTCCTCATCTCCCAGTTGGAATAACTCTAAGGTGTGTTCTTCAGTGTCCCCAGTGGGCCCCAGAGGAATTAAGCTCCAGTTGTTCACAGTGTTAGCCTGCTTGATAACACATTTTTTTGTTGTTTTTGGCTTTCTTCCCTTCCTTGCCTTATATCTTCACTCTCCGGTTGGGGGATCACCTTCCCAAAAAACTATTTGTTCTTGTATCTTTATCTCCAGGTTTTACACACTGGAATACATATTGTATATTCTGTATAACATATATATAAAATAAGTGTTGGAGATCTCATGTCAGTACACACCAATCTCTCATTTTTAGCATTTCACAGTAGAAAGTATAGATTCATCTTATTTTATTGACCATTTCTCTATTGATGGAAATTTATTTTTCCTGGCTTCCCCCCCTCACCCCACTAACAACGAAGCAATGAACTCCTATTAAGACTCAGTTTGTATCATGTCTATTATAATGCTGGTATCGTCCCCCTCCAAATGCCTAAGAAATCCTTCTGAAAGGTTATGGTAACAAACTTTAGTACATGTGTTTGAAGATCCAGAATGGTTATGGGGATAATAAGATCGTTTTCAGGAGGTGACAGTGATGTGTGCATACTTACTCCTCTGGGTTTCAGGGGAGGAATCCTTCATTCAGTAGGTGCCTATAGGTCTCAAATTCAGGTCCTGAAGGGAAGTGAAATGTCGACCATAATTACTTTGGGAATCCGAGGAAAACAAAGGGGGTGGAGTAGAGATTAGGAAAACTACAACCAGGGTGAGCATTTCATGTTTTGACAGAGCCAGTGGGCATGAGATTATGTGGGCTTTCTTGTCCTATCTCTGTCTTTGAAAGATTGTCTGTCTTAAAATTTTTGAACTTAAGGGCACCAGATTTGGAGCCAGGTTTTAGTTCTTGCTCCACTAATTAATTGGGAGGACCCTCACATGATCACGTGGAGCTGCCTTCCAATTTTACATATGTGGAAACTGAGACCCGCGGTTTTAGTGTGGTTGTCCAAGGTTACACTGCGAGATGACAGGTTATATGGAGTTGGGGGCATTTCTAATCAGGAATGTTGGTGGATTGTCTTGAAGGGCATGTTGGTTATCTATGGGAAGATGATTCCAGATGTAAGCCCTGATAAACGGAATGGAGTTATATTCCCTGGACATGTAAAAAGGAAGAAGACACCACAGTGAAATGTGCTGGTCATTTTAGATGCCACAGCCCTTCCTAGAAACAGGAAGTTAGACCAGATCAATTAATCAACAAGTTTTTCTTGAATATCTGCTACAGATGGAGGACACAGAGGAGGTCATACATGGTCTTTGCCCTTTGAAGCTTACGGTCTACTTGATAGCACAAGATGTTGTCACCAGAGTGACAAGCAGGGCTGATTTATCCATTAGGCACAAATGCCACAGTGCCTGGGGCCCATGAAAATGTTTTAATTTCTTTTAAAATCAGAAATAAAGATAAACTTTGAGGCCGAGGAATGCGTTCAAATATCTAATATTCCTATATTCATGTAAAAAACAATGAAGTCATAAAAATATAGTTTTTGATGTTTTTGTATGCAGAAAGGGGCATCAAAATATGTATCTATATAAACTATATAAAATACAGTAGTCTGTCGGGGCTGCCAGAACAAAGAACCACTTGCTGGGTGGTTTAAACAACAGAAATGTCTTGTCTCACAGTTCTAGAAGCCAGACATAAGATCAAAATGTCAGCAAGGGGAGTGGTTCCTTCAGAGGGTTCCTGGCCTCTCTCCTTGGTTTGCAAGATGGCTATCTTCTTCCTGCATCTTTACATTATTTTCCCTCTGTGCAAATCTCTTTTTCTTCACATGGTTTTCCTTTCATAAAAACACCACCCATATTGGATTACGACTGACCTGAATGACATCATCAGACCTAATTGCATCCACAACTACTCTGTTTCCAAATAAGGTCCAATTCTGAGATACCAGAGATTAGGGCATCCATGTATGAGTTGGGGGGCGGGACACAATTCAGTCCATAACAGGTTGTGACAGTAAATGCTTGGGGCGGGGGTGGGGGTAGGGGTCAGTGTGAGAAGGATGGTAGAGAGCCCAGAAGCTGGAAGGACAGAAGACAAGGACTTGGGGGTGCTCTTGAAGGATGGGACAAGGAAAGGAGGAGGGAGAAGATGGCAGGTATGCAGAAAGAGGCAAGGTGCAAACTGCATGATCAGAGGGTCACAGGTGGCCAAGTAGATCATGAACTTGGGGGACACAGAGGAAGCCCAGTTCTTCCAATATTAGAGGAGTTGCAAAAAGAAAGTTGGAAAGGGAGCTGGGGCTTTTATTCTGGAAAGCCTTGAACACAGGCTAAGCGGGAACACTGTTTGATGTTATGATTTCTGAGTCTCAACCGTGAGATCGTGACCTGAGCCGAAACCAAGAGTTGAATGCTTAACTGACGGAGCCACCCAGACGCCCCTATCCTCTATTTCCACCTACTCATCACATTTTTCCCCCTGAAGATACCTGAACTTATTGAAAATGATTGAGGCTCGAAAGTATTGAAAAACAGGGTTGGCCTATTTCTGATAACCTTGAAATATTAATTAGTCTGCGTGTTATTACTTAATCAGCCTATATTTCCTATACTAAGGGAATGGCAAGAGAGAAAAGAAACCATGGTCTGTCTCAGCTTTCAAATAAAGCTCAGTCCTTTTGGAAAAACATCTGGGACTAATGTGAATACTAAAACTGTTACCTCACACATGCCAGTTTCATTTGCTCTTTCATGATGAAAATTTTCCCTTTCCAGTTGCCCAGATCCACACGTATATTATTCAGGATCTGATGTAGCACGGGCACCATTTGTGGCCACATCCTCTGAAAACCACTTTAAGTGGGTTTCCAGAGTCTTTAAAAATAGGCCAGGTTCTGGCAGAGCTCACAACTCAACAACTTAGCTTTTCGAAAATAGTTTTAATTTTAGCCCTTCTCTCCCTACTTTTATGCCCTTACAGATCTCAGGATATTCGTGGAGCTAATATTCTGAATTTCCTATAAAAAAAAAGAGAGATTCAAACTGATCATCTGATTTAAATTCTTCAATTACAAAAAGTCTGTCTCCTGAATTGTTCTGGTCTCCTAAAAGCACTTAGTTCTATGTTTTCTCGGCAAACCAGTTTGTGGTGCTGAGTGAATCTCCCCACGTGGTGACTTGACCATTCCTTAATGATTTCAATTGTGACTTCTGGGACACCTCCGAGCGCGTTTCCCATCCAGTGGTGACATTAGAGCAAGTTGCCATGGCAATGGAGCTCTGCTGGTCATCTGGAATGAAAGTTCTTCAAGTTCTGCCAGTAGTGATTCTCAGGCTTTGGTGTGTCACATAAAGAATCATCTGGGTGCTTTTGGAAGTACTTACTCCCAGACCCACCCCGAAGCATTCCGATTCAGGATGTTTGGGGATGAAACTGTATTTATAACCATCTCTCCAGGTGATGACCTCATTGTCAGAAAGACTGTGTACAGCACCCAGCTATGGCTGAGGCTGTGTCCCTTACAGAGTGATGATCTTCATCCTCGTTGGGTATTGTGTTCCAGGATTGCCCCCTTCTTTCAAGTTGCCGAAGCATCTGCATTCTGCCTTTTGCGGGATCTTTATATGTGAGTGTCTGCCACGCATATGCTTTGTGTTTACTTTCTGCTTTTTCTGGATAAGATTCCCCAGCGCCACAAGCAAGATCAGCTGTTAGTAATTCTCTGCTTCAACTGGCAAATGACCTACCAAGGACATGCAATTGAAATTAGCATATGCATTCTGAGATGGTTAGAATTTCCTTCTGCCTAGGACTTCCTGGATAGCTCATTATGGTGTGTGTATGAAAAAGGGAGGTAAATGGAAGAGCTTATGATACCCCTTTGAAAAGACCAGCACATCATCTGCATGAGAAAGCAGCTCCTGGGGCCAGACTAGGAGGGTTTTCAGGAATTTGGAGGGTTTTGAACCCCAGATTTTTTTTCAAGGGGTGGGGATCAACATGTTGGTTTATGGGAATGGAAAGAATGAATTCTTTGTTGAAAACAGTGATCAGTATCTTTGCAGTGTGTGCCATACAACCTGGTGGCCTGGGTGCTTTATCTTTATTTGGTTACTTTGTAAACTTCTGGAGGGGAAACTATGAGCTAACCACCAAGGGGGTGAAGTGAGCCAAGTGTATTATGGTTGTAGTGTTTTCGCATTGACTTAGAGCAGGAGGGCAACGCTTCTCATCCCCTATGGTTGTGGAAAGCTGATCTCAGCCAGTTCAGATGGAGGAATATCTATTTATCAATTGGTCTGTTAACCTCTCAGCTTCTCAAAGGATATCCTAGGTGACCCTTTCTTCTGTTTAACAATCGCTAATAAATTCAACTGTATTTATTGGACATGCAAATATTGAAAGCTCCAACCATGTCTTAGGCATTGTGCTAGGTGCTATCTGAAACAGAGATAAAAAGAACCCTTAGATTTCACAGGGCATATACCAAATATGCCTATTTGGAACCCACAACCCACACACGACAGCGCTGGGTTGGTACTTCTTCAGGTCCCAGTGAGGATAGAGAAATCATCGATTTCTACTTTCCATTTTATGAAGCGGAATGATCTGTCAGAACTTCAAAAACTCTTATTAAAGTGCTCTCAGCCTGAAATCTCTCTTCCAGGCTAAATACATTCAGATGTCTTTGATTTCTCCCATTCGGCCTGAGTTTTTAACTCTTTCAAACTTTATCATTTTGAAGCAAGTAAAGTTTGCTGTAAACGTAGGCAATTTTTACATGGGAAACACATTGCTGCTTGAAAATATGACAGCCGCAAAATGCCAAGTGAATAATATGGAGTTCAAATCTCATCTTGGCCAATTAGTAGTTGTTGGAAACTGGACATGTTTCTTAATATCTGAGGCTCAGTTTCTCCTTCTGTGAGAGGCACTAACCAGCTCCTTGAGGAGGATGCTGGGCTGATTAAATGAGCCACTTGATACAAAGCACCTGGCACATAGAACTCAGTATCCTTTCTCTGCTTTCCTACTACCCCAAATAAGAACATTTAAAGATGGAAATGCATGAAGCAAAGGCTGCGTGTCAAAAGGAAAAGAGGAGGGAGTCTTGGTCTTAAATGACCTTGATCTTTGGTTATTTACGGAGTTATCTCTTGGTTCTGAGAAGGTTTCGAATTCGGCTTCTAAAATATATTGGCTGTTATAACTAGAAGCAAAGCCGATCTCTTGGCTATTTTCTTCCATCAGTCCGTCCATCTGTCACTCAGCCCTCCAAAATTCTTTCTTTGAAATAAAATATTGTTGAAATAAGGTAGTTGGCCAAATGCATTCTTTAAAGCTCTAATGGGTGGCACACACAGTAATTCTTATTTAGGACTGAGTCTAAGAATCACCAGGGAGCTTTTAAAAACTATACATTCTGGCCCCATCTCAGACCTAGTAAATCCCATACTCTGGGCATGGGGAGCTGGCGTGGGCAGTGTTTGCCAACTAGGTGCATCAGAATCACCTGGAGGGCTTGGCTCTACCTGTTCTCCACCTCAATTCCCAGACTCTGATTCTGTAGATCAAGGGTAGTGGGGCCCCAGAATTTGCATTTATAACCAGGTGATGCTGATGCTACAGGTCTGGGAATCACACTTGAAGGCCGTTGATTTAAGGCTTCCTGTTGCATTAATACAGTGGGAGCTCAGTTACAACTTCAGCAGCCCTAAGCCCCAAGGCTAGGGAAGAAGATACAAACAAATGAAGAAATAAACCTTTTTAAGTCAGGTTGAAAGAAAATAATAGTCCAGAGCCATGGATGGGAAGGTTAAGAGGTGGATTCACATTCAATAGTGGGGATAATTGGGGTGGTCATTTAATGAGACTGATTCCAGTGGTTTGCAGAGAAAGTGGACTTTGCACCTTCCTGGTGAAAATGGGCTGTGAACGACAGGTCAGCCACTTGTGGAAAGGTGGGCAGCCTCTTGGGGGCTCTATCCCTAACCTCCTGACTGGCTGCAGAGAGATAAGGCACTGAGTTTGACACAAAACCACAGGTGCATTATGGTCCATTATGGTGGGGGTGTGGGATGAGGTGCCCCCTCTGACCTGTGCATGCTTTTTTTTAAGGTTTTAATTTTTAGAACAGTTTTGGGTTCATAGCAACATTGAAGGAAATGTACAGAGATTTCCCATATGCCTTTGTTCCCACACAGGCGTGACTTCCCCCATTATCAATATCTCCCTCTAGGGTCCTCCCTACATTTGTTACAATCGATGACCCTAAATGGACACATCATTACTTAGAGTCCATCCTTTACATTAAGGTTCACTCTTGCTGTTGCACATTCTGTAGTCACCATTTAGAGTATGTAGAGTATTATCACCACCCTAAAAATCCTCTGTACTTTGCCCATTCATCCCTCCATGGTTTTTTTTTTAATTTTTTAATGTTTATTTATTTTTGAGACAGAGAGAGACAGAGCATGAACGGGGAAGGGTTAGAGAGAGAGGGAGACACAGAATCCGAAACAGGCTCCAGGCTCTGAGCTGTCAGTACAGAGCCCGATGCGGGGCTCGAACTCACGGACCTCGAGATCATGACCTGAGCTGAAGTCGGATGCTTAACCGACTGAGCCACCCAGGCACTCCGGGTTTTTTTTTTTTAAGTTTACTTATTTATTTTGAGAGAGAGAGAAAGAGAGAGAGAGAGAAATAGCGGGAGAGAGAGAATCCCATGAACTGTGAGATTATGACCTGAGCCAAAATCACGAGTTGGACGCTTAACCGACTGAGCCACCCAGGTGCCCTACCTACAAGGGGGTTTTGAAGAGTAAAAACACAAAACAGTTTCAGAGCACAGCAAACAAAAGCAACAGATTTTCTTTTCTGCTTCCAAAAAAAAAAAAAAACCAGAAAGGAGTATAGGAAGCAATATTTTGAATTATGAGAGGTAAAACAGGGAGAAACAGTGTATAGGTTTATTTTTCAATGTTTTGGTCATATGTCTATGGAAGTCTGCAACCTGAGATTTCCAGCAGCAGTCAGATGGAAATGTGATTCCCAGGGTTGTCGTGTCTGCAGAAGGGTTAGGCTTCTTTGTGTAAAATATTATCTTACTCTTTGGGAAAGATCTTCAAACAGTTTCTCAAAATATGGATTATTAATGGAGCTTGAAAGGTAAAGCCATAACTTTCACAGAGACCACCGAGTTTAGAGAACACATTTCAAGAAGTGGATGGAATTTCAGGTGCTGTAAAAAGAAAGTATAAAACAATCTGGGGGCTGGAATTCTACTATCTCACAGGAAACACATACAAAAGGCGAGCACAGTCTGAAAATTACATAGTTTGGTCAATTTGATTATCAGTGGGTGGATTATTTGGTTTCTTGATTATCTGCAACAAAATTTTAATCCCAGTATGGCTTCTTCAGCTTGCTTTGTCTGCAATTAGTTAGCATGTGCTTGGGGAATGCCAACAAACTCTAATATTAGCTCCAGGAAAATATAATCACCAAGGTAAATCTGCAGCTGCTGCAAAAACGAATGTGTCCAAAAGCCAGACGCCACTGGGTTTTATTTTGGATGTGGTTTTGGATTATTCAGGCTATAAAAATGCAGATAGTCAGAAGTGGAGTGAAATCTTCCCTCCCAGCACATGGGACTTCCTTTTGGTCTCCTTCCCTCAGCCCTGCTTTCAACTGGCTACCTTTCTGCTCAAAACCTACCCAAGCTTCCTGGGCTGGGAGAGAGTGCTGGCTGTTGTGTGCAGGGGTGGGGCGTTTGCCACATAGGGCTTCCCCCACTACAGTTTTTGGAAATTATTTTAGGCGAGGTCTCCAAATGCCCCTTATGGGTCACATGCAAAGATTACTCTGTCCCCTAGGAAACTGTGTACAGGTGAGTGAGCAGAAGGTAGTAATGGAGGGCGATACAGGGTTGAAGTTTAGCTATAAATAGAAATGCATTTTTCAGAGAAACCACTGTAAATTTAAATGGAAATTCCCCAGGAAAACAATTCAAACTTTCCTCAGGGCCCCTCCCACCACTGGTTGGGATTAGGTTCGGCTGCATGTGACAGAACACCCAATGTAAAAGAATGTAAAAAAAAAATGGGACTAAAATATAAAAGTTCAAGGCCCATCTCTCTCTTATGCCAAAGGCAGTTTTATGAAGTTATCACAGTCAGGGGCTCCTGCCAGCTTGATGCTCAGCTAAGGCTCAACAGGTGGCTTTCACCAAGATGGCTGCCCAAGCTCCAGTGATCACGTTCATCTTTTGTTGCCAGAAAAACAGAAGGGTCAAAGAAGGGCATGTCCTTTCCCTATAAAGACCAATCCTGGAAGTTTCCCAGAACCCTTCAGCTTACATCCCATTGGCCGCAAGACTTAGTCACGGGACACATCAGTGAGTCTGAGAAGTGTTGTCTTTATTCTGGATGGCTCTGTGCCCAGCTTAAAAAAAAAAATGGAGGATTCTGTTACTAAGAAAGAAGAGGAGAATGGATTTCAAGAGATAATTAACAGTCTCTGTCACACACTCCTTGTCTTTTATTAAGGGCAAAGCAAACCGACCTCCAGCAGGGATGGTCTTCTATTACAGGTTGTCCTTATGTTTCAGAAGAAGGGAAAACCTGTTCTCTTCCTTTGTCTCCCTCCATATTCTCTCCAGGTCTCCTCTCCTCCCTGCCCGCCTTTCCCAGGGCCCTGGCCTCAAGGAGCCACTGTGCCAGACCACCGTGGAGGACTTCTCAGGAAAAAGTATGTCAGTCTTTGAAATAGAAAAGAAAGTTACTAAGTGTCTTGTCTGGTGTTAATCTCCACCATTCATGGTCTTTGAGCTTTTTTACAACTCTGTAAATTGTTGACAACTGATAATAATGCAAACTATTTTTTTTCCCACAGAAATGCACCTTAGTTGTGTCTGGCGGAATACAATTGGTTTTTGACTCATTTTTGTATATTTGTAATTCTGTTTCAGGATTCCTTATCTGCCTCTGTATGGGTGGTGCTTTGAATTCTTTTTGGAATAGGTTGTAAAATCTTACTGGTTCCCTTATTAGCTAATGAGTTAAATCACACCTTTGACAGGTGTTCATTTCAGATGCACAAGAGAGCCATAATTATGCCTTCTTTTCCGAATTATCCTTGAACAGATTCTTGGGTCTGGTTCTGTGCCTGGTGTTTTGGTATACTCTGATGTTCTTGATCTTCTTCGCCCCCACCAAACCTATTTCCCCGGTCTTTCATGCACCCTGTAATACCTGTAATGTTTTTTTTGAAACACCTTAAAAAGGCAGCATCATCAAAAACACACACCTGACCCATTTAACCCTGGTGAAATGAGGGTGATTATACCCATTTTACAAGTGCAAAAACCAAGGTTTGGACCAGTTAACATCTTTCCCAAATCCACACAGCTGAAGAGTGGCAGAGACTGGATCTGAGCTCAACTCCAACTCCAAAGCCAGTATCTATTTCCCAATTAATGGCCTCAAGTGGCCACTGGCCATCCCTTTCAGGGATATTTGCACATTAACAGAGAATTGTGAGACCCAAACTTTAACCCAAGGGGGGGACTTTCTGCTAGTGGGATTTCAGACTTTATTTGGCACTGAGATCCTTTCTTGGGGGGATCTGCCTGCTAAAACAGCTCGTGGCATGCAAAGGATTCAGATGGTGGGACGCAGTGTTAAGGACACAAGGGGAGACAGCTGAGGCAGTGGAAAGCCTCTGACATGTGGATTTGAAACACTGAGGTTGGAGGGCTGAATATGTCGAAAATCAGGGATGTATGGTTTCTGGGATCTTCGTAGCACTAAAAATCTTTGACTCTGTGAAGTGAATGCATCGTCAAGTTCATTCCTGTTGACTACAAGTCTTATTACCTGTGAAGGCAGACCACATATCTCCTCTTCCACCACTGTACTGGGAGACTTCACATAATTACCTTTTTTGATCCTTTTAATCATTTCTGAAGGAGGTTAGCAGAGTATTCCTATTCCCATCTTAGAGATGAAAAGCTGAGGTCAAGCAGGATTCAGTAATCTACCCCAAATGCCATGTTTGACTTCCAGCGTTCCAACAAGTGAATTTTTGGAGGGGGTGGCTCCTGAACACCTTGGTATGTCAGAGGACCTGGGGCCTTAAAGGAAGTGCTAAGTACTTAATGCTATGATGACAATCAAGCATGCCTTCTAAATGTGGTTTCGGTAATTTTCAAGTTCACACATTTCAAAGAACTATTTGAGGGGCGCCTGGGTAGCTCAGTCGGTTAAGCGTCTGACTCCTGATTTCAGCTCAGGTCGTGATCTCACAGTTCGTTAGATCGATCCCCTCATCAGGTTCTGTGCTGTCATTGCATTCTCTCTCTCTGTCTCTGTCTCTGTCTCTGTCTCTTTCTCTCTCTGCCCTCCCCCTGCACGCTCTCTGTCAAACTAAACAAATAAACTGAAAAAAAAGCTATTTGAAAGATTTCTTTAGCTACGATGGTTAATAGTTGGCTTCATCACAAAAATGGCATTAACAATGTCTACCTTGCCAGTGTTGTAAGGATTCCATGAGATAATGCATGTGAAACACGTAGGAGCCTGCTGGGCTCACACCAGGCGCACCCAAAGATGAGCTGACGTTACTATTAACACTGTTGTGTTGGAGGCACTGCTATTCTGTCGTCTGGAAACATATTTGCTCATGATACCCATCAATGAGGCTGCCTTTGCTAATAGGCATTCAATTCCGGCACTCTGTATCAATACAATAGCCCTATGAATATAACTCACTTATCTCTAATTTAAAATCAAATAAAATTCCTCCGGAGCAAAACAATCACCTAATAGCACAGAGAATACAAACACAATTATCGACTTGGGGGGGAGGCACATCTGTCTCTTTAATTTAAGCTGTTGGATTTGATGGAGTGTTTTCAGCCTGCAGGACTTCACAGAACCACAGAGATTTTTTTTCAAACTACTTTTCTTTTTTAGCATAAAATGGATACATTCACAAAGTAAATATTTCAAGCTGAATAGGACTTTATCAGATGAAAACTGCTGTGTAGGCTATTTTTTTTCCCTCTCCAAGACACACCCCACCCTTCAGAAATGACCCTGTTAGTCATTTCTGGAATCTTTCTAAGAATATTCGATGCACGTTTAGGTGTATTTATCTCTATATCTTCTTTGGAAAAAATAGCTAATAGGATCATATTGTTCTGTACCTTGTTTTTTTTCTCTTAATAATGCATGATGGAGACTCTTCTCTATTTGCATATCTTTATACATTTTGTTTTTATTTTTATATTTATTAATTTTTAAATATTTATTTTTGAAAGAGAGAGAGAGACAAAGAGAGACAGAGAGAGACAGAGCATGAGTGGGGGAAGGGTAGAGAGAGAGGGATGCACAGAATCTGAAGCAGGCTCCAGGCTCTGAGCTGTCAGCACAGAGCCTGACGCGGGGCTCGAACTCACAGACTGCGAGATCATGACCTGAGCCAAAGTTGGATGCTCAGCTGACTGAGCTACCCAGGTGCCTCTATTTTGTTCTTTTTAACATGACAGTATTCCAGGTATTAATATATCAAAATTTATTTAATCTTTCCTTTCCTGATGGTTACTTGGATCATTTTCCTTTTTTTAATTTTTTAAAAATGTTTATTTAGTTTTGACAGAAAGAGAGCATGAGTGAAGGAGGGGCAGAGAAAGAGGGAGACACAGAATCCGAAGCAGGCCTTGAGCTGTCCGCGCAGAGCCCGATGCTGGGGCTCAAACTCACAAACAGCAAGATCATAACCTGAGCCGTAGTCGACGTTTAACCGACTGAGCCACTCAAGCGCCCCATCCTTTTTTCTTCTATTACAAACCACACAACAATGAACAGCCCCGTAATGTATTTGCATAGTCATAGAAATAACACTAGGGCTGTGTGTAGACTCATAATCAGGCTGCCGATCTTTATGAGGTGGGCTGGGGGCTTGAAGTTCCCAAAAAGACCAACTGTGACTATAACCATTTTGGTACCTTGACCAAAAGCAGCAACTACTGAAGAGAATATTAAGATGACTTCATTCTTCCTATTAACGTGCAAATATTTATCAGGCTTTTCCCCAAATGGACTGTCTCGTTAAGCCAGAGTGGGTCCCAATGTTATATACAGTAAAACAGAAGAAGGGATTGGAAAGGGCTCTAGTACTGGTTACTGGGATGTTGTGTTGAGGTGGGGCTCGCTGAGCCCGAAAGCCAAATGCTCTGCTCCACCCCTCTCCCTCAGCCTTGTCATCAATCATTTATGGAATATACTCAATTTTTCCTTTCCGGTAGGTTTGGTTCCTTCCATACCTTTTTCCTCCCCACTACTTTCTTTCAACATGCCATCCCATCTGGTGATAAGGCAAGTCCTTACTATGTGCTACGTGCCATTAGCATCCTTATGTATATTTTCTTATGTAATACTTTCAACAGCTGTGAGGTGCATATCACACTCCCCCTCTTATGGGATGAGCATGGAGAAACTGAGGATCAGAGGGGTTAAGTGACCTGCCCAGAGATTACACAGCCTGTGTTTGGCAACCAAATATAATGAACTCCAAAGGCCAGGCCTTCACTTCTGTATCAGCTGTTTGCTACCTGGTCTCTGTTAAGACTCATTTCTCCCCCTCCAGTTATTTGTGCTATATTAGGCTCTGAAAATATCATTTAAAAACAATTTTCTACCCTGGAGGCTACAAAGACTGACTTCCCAAAGACCTGCTGATCTTCTCGATGAAATGAAAATGTTAACCTTTGAACTCAGAACCCTCTTTAACTTCCCAGATAAATTGTCTCCATGCCTTTGCCCCTCTATCATCACAGGGGAAAGAGTTAATTTGGGGCAGTCAGAAGGAGATCTTTTGAGTCAGACTGACATGAGCTTCCACCCTAGTTCTACCACTTTATTAATTATGTATGAATTTGGGCAAGCGAGCTAACCTCTTTAAACCTCCATTTTGTCATCTGTGAAATGGAGATAACATACATTATCTAGAATCCTTACAACCCCACTGGTTACATGAGGAGCCAGGGAGCTATTTTTATTACCTATATTCTGTATCTACCTCAGTAAGCTGCACTTGGTGGGTGGCCCCTGACAACTCCTTGAATGAATGGATGGAATGGAAGGTTTGTTAGGTAGAATAAGCTGGTCAAGGGACCAGCTTGAGAACTGGGAGGGAGGGGGGTATTATGTGTGTGTGTCTGCTGGAGGAACGGTGATGAGGAGGAAGATGTAGAAAAGAGGGAAATCCTTGGGACGCCTGGGTGGCTCCGTCAGTTGAGCATCCAATTTCGTTCAGGCCATGATCTCGTGGTTCGTAAGTTTGAGCCCCGCATCAAGCCTGTTTCAGATTCTGTGTCTCCCTCTCTGTCTCTGATTCTCCCCCTTTCACACTCTGCCTCTCTCTTTTGCAAAAAAAAAAAAAAATAAATAAATAAATAAATATTTTTCAAAAAAGAGGGGAGTCCCTGAGAAAACATCTTTTTTTTTTTCAACGTTTTTTAATTTATTTTTGGGACAGAGAGAGACAGAGCATGAATGGGGGAGGGGCAGAGAGAGAGGGAGACACAGAATCGGAAACAGGCTCCAGGCTCTGAGCCATCAGCCCAGAGCCCGACGCGGGGCTCGAACTCACGGACCGCGAGATCGTGACCTGGCTGAAGTCGGACGCTTAACCGACTGCGCCACCCAGGCGCCCCGAGAAAACATCTTTAAAAAATTTTTTTAATGTTTTATTTATCTTTGAGAGAGAGAGAGAAAGAGCAAGCAGGTGAGGGGCAGAGAGAGAGGGAGACACAGAATCTGAAACAGGCTCCAGGCTCTGTCTGAGCTGTCATCACAGAGCCCGATGTGGAGCTCAAACTCACAAACCGTGACATCATGACCTGAGCTGAAGTCGGACAGTTAACTGACTGAGCCACCCAGGTGCCCCGAGAAAACATATTTTGAAACGAACACCTTTCGAGGATTGTGCCTGACCCCCAACGGAGAGGCAGGCAAGTCTAAACAACCGTCGCTGATATATGGGGCTCATCCTCTCCATCAGACGTTACTTGGGCTAATTTCTTTGTGCTGATCAGATAAGTAAAGTGAGACACAGCTACATTCTGCAATCCCCATGAGGCAGAACATACTCAGCTAAAGTCTCAACATTACAGAGTATTAGAGTTTGATATCCTCAGGAGGGAAGATGTATTAAAGGTATGCTACTATTTAAAGGATTTTTGATTGGTGTTCACTGTAGTTTCTTTACATTCTCTGAAGGCCTTTATTTGCTCATCCCAGAAAGGTAGGGTCCATTAACATGAAACACACACATTTACAGCATTTTCAGATTGACCATCTAAAAGTCACCTGGCTGGGGATTTGATGCTTCATGAGAGTGGGGTGGGCGAAGAAAAAACAAAACCCAAAGCAAAAAACCCCTGGGAAATACATTCCCACTAATGTGGAATTGAAAATTGTTCTTTGCGTTATTATTTCACAGCTGGGTCAGTTCACTGTTTGCAAAAATTGAAGTTTCTCTGCATTGCTCTTTGAGATTTTTGTCTGTGAGAGTGTATAAAATGGACTGAGAAGCAGTGTGGCCTAGGGAAACAAAGTAAAGGAGCACAACAATAAAAACTAAGCTTGATCATAAAATATATAAATACATTCAAATTCAAATGGTATTTTAGAAGTAAGTAGATGTAAGCCTATGAGGAATAAAACAGATTTATGCCGAAAAGCAAAACAAAAGTACAAGGATGGGGAAGAAATAGATCTGTTCATGTAACACCCACTGGTGTAAATGTTTGCTTCTCTGTGTAATTTAGATACAAAAACATAATATGTCTTATGCAATCTTGGAAAAAAAAAACAAATGGCATTAGGGATCTCCCCAAGGAAGGACTTCAAGGGCCTCAAAAGAGTTGTCCTAGGACCTATGTCCACAGGATAACAAGAAGGTCCTGCTGTGTGTATGTGTGTGTGTGTGTGTGTGTGCACATGTACACGCATACACATGTAGAATGAGATGCACATAGAACACTCCAGGAAGGTGAGAGTGGAAACTTGGGTGCAGTCAAGAAAAGGAAGGAAAGAGAGGGGGGTTGGTTTTGGTTTTATATAGGCATATGTACCATATGCCTAGGTTTTTGAGAGCATCTGAGGGTTCTGCAAACGCAGTGTTTCTCTCCTTTAGAAATTATTAACCATTGGCAGTTTTGCATTCCCTGTACTGTCTATATGCAGTGCTGCATCTTAGAGTCATGTGGGCAAGTTTTAGAAAATAGGGTGCCTCACGACAGACCAGTTAAGTCAGAAATTTTGGGAGGTAGAACCTGAGCAGTAATGCATTTTTTTTAAGTTTCCCAAGTGATTCTGATGCACAGTGAGGGCTAACCATTGGCCCAGAAGTGTTGTTTTAAGTGCACTGTGTGTAACTTCAATCAGTAGCCAACAATCGTAGCCAACAACCTCCTTCTGGAATTTAAGGGTTCTCAGTGGCCTCAATTAATTAAGGGTTAATTAAGGGTTCTCAGTGGCTTCAATTGTAGCCAACAACCTCCTTCTGGAATTTAAGGGTTCTCAGTGGCCACAAAGACCTAAAACAGTCTTTAGATAATAGCTGTATATGGGATTTGGTGAACCAAGTAGGAATCTTGGTTCTAGCACTTACTATAGGCGAGGCCTTGAGCAAGTTGCCTACTTATCTGAGCCTCAGTTGTTGCACCTGTAAATTGGAAATAACATTCACTTAATGGTGTCATTGAGAGGATTAAGCAAGGGAATGTACATATTCATAAATTATCTGGTACAGTTGTTCATTAACCCCCCCCCCCCAAAGCCAATGAAGATGTTTAGGATATTTGTCAAATGTGTAGACACAAAACTGGAAGGTGTAGCTGATATAAGAGATGCTAGAATCAAAATTCAAAAAGGATTTTAGACAGCTGGAAGGATGGCTAACACTTGCAAGATAAATGCAGGGACTTGAACTTAAAATTTAATAAAAAATATAGAGTCATGATTGATACTAGGGCAGGATATGAGAGTCGTTCCTGTGCAAAAGGTCTGGAAGTTTCACTGACAACAAATTTAATAAGAGGCAAGCTGTGTAGTGTGACTGTGAAGAAAGTTGATGTAGTTGGAGGTTGAATGAAGAGAAATGTAGGATGTAGGTCTCAGGACTGAATCCAATTTTTATTCATTTGTTATTTTTTATGTTTATTTTTAAGAGAGAGTGAGAGAGACAGAGACAAAGAGACAGAAAGAGAGGAAGAGAGAGAATCCCAAGCATGCTCTGTGCCATCAGCACAGACCCCAATGTGGGACTCGATCCCATGAACCACGAGATCATGACCTGGGCTGAAACCAAGAGTCAGATGCTCAACTGACCAAGCCACCCAGGCAGGCACCCTAGGACTGAATCCGATTTTTAAAAGCTCATACCACACCATATATTGAAAACCTACTATATGCCAGACTCTGTTCTAGGCTATGGGAATACAACCTCTTTGCCCCCTTGCAGCTTACATTCTATGAGGAGTAGGGGTGAGGAGATAATATGCAAATAAATAAGTTATATGAGCTATCGGATAGACATAAGAGCTATGGAAAAAATCACCAGGGAAGGGGGAAATGTAGCGTTGTAATTACAAGGGGTTATTTGCAATTTTAAACAGAGTGGCAGGAGCTGGCTTCATCGACATTTAGACAAAGATTTGAGGGCAGTGAAGAATAAGATGGATGGGTATCTGGGAGAAGAGCACCTGAGGCAGAAGGAACCATGAGTGCCAAGACCTTAATGGGGGATGAGCTTGTCTTACTGAAGAATAATGAAAGAAACCCTAATTGGAATATTGTGTTCAATCCTGGGCCTAATATTTGCTCTTTTTAGCTGAATATAAAAGTAAAATATTTGGAAACAAAGCATGTAAAAAATACAAAAAAAATTTGAAGACAGTATAAATCACCCACTATTCAGGTATTCCTGACATTTTGGCGTATTTCGTTCCAGCTTGTAAGTAGATCAACATGCAGAAGTAGCAGAAAATAGCAAAGTTGAATTGAGATTTATTTTTTAGAGGCTCTCCAGGGCTCCATTTCTAGTTCCAGTGACTCAGTCCTGCATTCCTAGCATGTGGTATTCAAATTTGGGCCTCAGCATACTTTCAAATTACTGAAGGTCAAATCTAGCCTTTGAAGTTGCTTTCAAATAGTTGAAATTGCAAATGTTTATGCTACAGATCCTTTACATTCAAAGAGTTTTAATTTTTTTATTTGTTTTGAGGGAGGGAAGGAGAGAGAGAGAGAGAGAGAGAGAGAGAGAGAGACAGAGAGAGACAGACTGTGAGTGGGGGAGCGGCAGAGAGAGAGGGAGATAGAATCCCAAGCAGGCTCTGTGCCATTAGCACAGAGCCTGACACAGGGCTTGAACTCATGAACCACGAGATCATGACCTGAGCTGAAATCAGGAGTCAGACACTTAACTGACCGAGCCACGCAGGTGCCCCGGTTTGTAATTTTTAAAGTCTTTGCAACTTTGGCAGATGAGAAGTGTCTTCTCTGAGCTCTCATTACTATTGGCATTGAGCGTATTCCCTGATATTTATTGACCATTTGTAATTCTTCTTCTGTGATTTTTCCTGCCTGCCAATAACCCTTCATAAAATGTGCCACCTCAACTAGAGTGTTTCTACAAGATGCTGAGCTGAATGACGAAGACTCTATCATTTCATTCTAGGTTGTAACCTTCAATGATGGGTTGTTACCAAAACTGACTACAACAATGCCACCCAGGCCACGTGCCCTTTTGCAGTGTGACTTTGCCTCTCATCCTACCAAGAGGTAGAGTTGTTTTTCCCTCCCCTAAATTTTGGCTGGCCTTGTGACTTGCCAATAGAACATGGCAGAAGCAGTGATGTGACTTCCCAGCCTAAGACTTATAAGGTTTTGCAACTTCTGATTTTGTCCTTTTTGTAAGATTGTTGCCACAAAATGAACTCAGGCTGGGTGACTAAATGAGAGGCCAAGTGGAGAGAGAGAAGTCATGTGGAAGAGAATCCAAGTACCCACCCAAGAGACAGCACCAAAGCTACAGCAGACATGTGAGTGGGTCCTCCAGGCTCAGTGGAGTCACATGGAATGGTATGAGCTGTGTTGTGCACCTATCCAGATTCCTAACCCACAGAACAATGAGTAATAAAAATGGTGGTTATTTTTAGCCACTAAGTTCTGGGGTATTCAGCCATAGGTAATTGACATATAACACATGTAGGAACATGGAATTTCTATTGTCTTCATTTGAAGTGTTTCCATTGAGATGCAGGACTAGACTTGTTTTATGTTGCTCTAAAGAGCAGAACTAGAACCTGTCCCAGGGTGGAGGTTGCACGGAAGCATGTTCTTAGCTGGATATAAGAACTGACAAGAAGTACGTGTCAATAGTGGAATGGGTTATTTTGCAAGGTAGTGAGCTAACTGTCCCTGAAGGTATTCCTAGACAGCCTGAACAATTGTTGATCAGAGACACTATAATAGGGACGTGTAAAGTCCTTTCAAGTCTTATGACTTCACTGGTGGATGAAGGGAAAGGGAAACTGGAAGCTGAGATTTGTAGCAATCAATTATAATTGCTAAAGGGTATCAGAGATGAGTTTTCAGTTTGTAGAGTATCTTTATTTTCTCTCTTGAGTTCTTTTACTGTTACATTTTTTAATGTTTATTTCTTTTTGAGGGGGGAAAGGGCAGAGAGAGAGGGAGACAGAGTGATCAGAAGTGGGCTCCATGCTGACAGCAGAGAGCCTGATACAGAGCTTGAATTCATGAACCATGAGATCATGACCTGAGCGAAGTTGAATGCTCAACTGATTGAGCCACCTAGGCACCCCTACTGTTACATTTTTAATGAGGAGATAAAAATAAAGGCAATGCTCAAGATATTAGGAAGGCTTAATTGTCATAAACGTGGCGATTTGGGAGTAATACGGCAGAACTAGTACTTTATCTTTCTCGCATCTCTAGTTTCTTTCTTTCTTTTTGAGAATTTAGTGGCAGGAGTTGTGCCCTTCCCCACCCTTGACCTCCACTTTTACATGGAAGACTCCTATGAACTTGGATTTTTTTTTTTTTTTGAGAAAGACAAAACATTCTCGAATGATAATAATGATGGGGGTTTTGGTCCATAACAGATTGGTGAACTATCCATCTATGTTCCAAATGAAAGACAAAATATTGCTACCCAGGAAAACATAGGTGCTTTTTCTGATGCTTTTAGAATTTTCCTACATTTTTCCTTCCCTTCCCTTCTCATGGCTACAGACCCTTTAGAATACAGAGGGAGGAAAATGCTTGAACAGAGATCTGTAAGCTAGGTCTTTATAAGTCATAAGTCAGAGGCTCCCCTTACCCATAATGACATGTTAAAAGAAATCTATGACTGTGGTTAAAATTTTCAGATGGAAATTATAAACTCTAAAGAGATTTATTTGGCTTCTACTGTTCTGAGAGTTTGGTTTCTATGACTCTGGGAACATGAAAGGGAAAAAACAAATATTTCCCAATTCTACGTAATGAAAGACTATCACCCATACTTTGAACTACCAAGACAGTGGCAGTAGCAAAGTCTGGGGCCTGTCCACAAGGTTAAGAGGATGTATGAGGAAGCTACCAACTTGGCAGTTCTTAGCGTATATTGATAGTGGGTGGAAAAGTGGGATAGATAATTATTTTCAGAGTAATAAAAATACTCATTAGAGACATTTATAATATCTCCATAATTTGGGTAAGCTGGTTGAACTTAAATGAACTTATATACCTAACCCAGGTATGGGTGGCCTGGTTCTCTTCAATACTTGTAGCTGTATGGGACTGCTGTTCCCTTTTAATAGAAAAAAAAAAGTCCAAGCTTTTATGACACAAGTAATAGCATGATAACATTTAACTTTGAGTGAGGTCACAGATGCAATGGATAGAAAATTCCAAAGTAAAGTATAAGACCAAAGTGAAATTTGAAAATGATGCTGTTAAGATTAGGTAAGAATGGATTCCTTGAAGGTCCACCCTCTTCAGTAGTGAATGAGAGATTGTTGGAATGGTCAAGCCTAATGAGGTGCTATTCTTCAGGATGCCTCAGAGGGTCTGACATGTGTTTCATTCAGCTGGTGCCTGGGGCCTGACCCTCACCCGAGAAAGCTGGAGTTGCCTCTAGAGGTGCTACCCTATCGAGGGCTTGGTGCGACAAGGGATAGGACAGGATGTATATGTTAATATTAAAAGAAATTCCAATTTAGTAAGAACTTTAAACTTTAAACTTTTATTATATTAATGCATGTGAAGGAAGAGGATCATATGGGCCAATTCAAAGATGTATTCTTGGGTAGGAACATTTTATAGGAAAACGGAATGATTAAATAATAATTTTTGGAACAAAATATGACAGGTTGGTTTAAGATCACGAGTCTCTTGACTTCAACAATCAGCTGCCAATCAACTGGGTAGGTAATTAGTTCCCTAGAGCTGAGACTTACTCCCATTGAGTTTATTAGGAAATTGCATTTTTCAGGAAGGGGATTGTGAATTATATCCTGTAAAAACAAATTTTGTCCCAGATTACATTTGAAGGAATTTTTCTTTTACTTGCACTTTTCAGTGACTAAGGAAGTAATCACAAATGACCATGAGGTTCGGAGATACGGCTGCCTGAATGAAGAGAACTGTAGGGAAGGTTGCCAGGTGATTCAGCTTTCTGAGGATGTCATGAAAGAAAGAGTCATTTTCAAACATCTGCCAGGACCAAAGAGTAGAGAGCCAGTTGTTTAAGTCAGATTTTCGTACCCTTACCTGCCACCACCATTACTGTGGTAATATAGTGCCCAAATATGGCTGCCAACAATTCCTCCCATCTGCTCACTAAGTGGTGGAGTCTGTCTTTCCTTCCTTTGTATCTGGGCTGGGATTGTCACTTGCTTTGATCCACAGAATGCGACAGAAGTGACTCTTAGCCTTTAAGAGGACTGGTAGCTTAGACTTCAGTTTAGAACTCAGAAGCCAGGTAAGAAGTCTGAGTATCCAAAGGCCACCATGCTTTGATAAAGCCAAAGCTAGCCATATGGAGAGGTCATGTGGAGCAAGACGCATCCCTGGCCAGCCTCTTGCTATTGCAGTCATCTCAGGTGCCATCTTGAATGTTCCAGCCTCAGAAAAAGCAGATCTGCCTCACTGAACCCAGGCCAGATTGCAGAATTACAAGCTATAATAAGTCATTGTTGCTTGAAGCCAGTACGTTTTGAAGTGGGGTTTTTTTTTTTTTTTTAATCGCAGCCATAGGTAACTGTAACAACCACCCTGGAGGCGTTGGAACTTGGCCAGGCTGCTTATCAGGGAGAGGGGAAGGGGTGAGAGGGAAGAGAGGTAACAGGCAAGGTGAAGAAGTGGACCAGAAGTCAACCTTGTACACCTTCCCTTTGTGAGATTGCAATCTGAAGCCCCAGCTGGGAAAGGAAAAAGTTACAAGGCTAAATCAAGTGCAGTTTTGCCTCCTGTGTTAGACTGGACATTCTAATTTCGGAATTGAGATTCTCTGGGGGTGCAAAATTAGAGGAGGACTGTCTTTTACCTAAGAGGGAGAAGAAAATTCATGGGCCTGCAGGCATTTTCATTCAGGGGCAGGGAAAGTAACTCCCACTGGATTAACATTACGAGGGAAGGTGTGAGGACAAGTTAACAGCGAAGTTGAACTTTCATTACTTTCTGAATTATGTTTGATCAAAGTATACTGATGACTCTGCATACGGCTGGAAGCCCAACAGCCCATTTGTGAGGGAGAAGCTTACTTTTTCCTGAGTCGAAGACACTGCTCCAGCCCTGGGATCCTGACTATTGTTCCAAGTTCTATGGCTGTTGCCCTCTCTGACCCTTCCATTTCCATCCCCAAAGGAAAAGGTCTCTCTTTCCTCAATGTCCCCAAACCATCATCTACCCAAAGAAATTCTCTGTAGTAGCCTTTTGAGGGTGTCAGCCACTACAGCAGATGATTTAAAATTAACTATCACAAATCCACATTCTTACAACTGTTGTGGCCAGTGAGAAATTCCCAGTGGCTGCTTCTTACCTTGGATGATCTCTTATCTCTGGATACCTCTCTGGTGTCCAGCCTCTGAACACCCACATTTCTACTAATTTCTAAGGCAGAAAAGTTCAGCAACTCTCATCTACCTCAAACTACCTTCCAGCTTACCTTAACAGATCCCAAACTTGTTAAGGCACCCTGCTACACACATGACCATGCACATCACCTTAGGTACACGATAATGGCTAACTGACACGTATTGCTATTCCCCAGGGCCCAACCCACATCTTAAGTCCTATATATTCACTCCACAATGTGGACATTGCAGCAATCCCTTAGTCTCATTTTAGAATGAAAGAAGCTGGGGTACAGAGAGCTTAAGTAAAGTATTCAGGTCTCGCAGTTAGGTAACTGAGTCAGGACTCGAATCAGAGCAATCTGGTGCGGAGGCCAACAACCTAACCATGACACTTGCACTGCCTTTATTATTTTTTTTAAATATTTTTAAAAAATGTTTATTTCTGAGACAGGGAGAGACAGAGCACGAGTGGGGGAGGGGCAGAGAGAGAGAGGGAGACACAGAATCCGAAGCAGGCTCCAGGCTCCGAGCCATCAGCCCAGAGCCCGACGCAGGGCTTGAACTCACAAACCGTGAGATCATGACCTGAGCCGAAGTCGGTTGCTCAACATTTATTTTAATTTTTTAATTTGAATATAGCTGACACACAATGTTACATTGGTTTCAGGTATACAACATAGTGGTTCATCAACTCTACACATTATGCTTTGCTCCCCACAAGTGTAGCTACTGCCTGTCACCATGCAATGCCATTGCAACACCATTGGCTATATTCCCTGTGTCGAACCTTTCATCTTCAGGGCTTCTTTATTTTTATGTTTAAAATAAAAATGTTCAGAGACAGATGATTGAAATTATGATGATTTGGAATGTTATGAGATGACATTGGGAATTTAATACTTCGATCCTACCATGATCTCTTACTCCTACTCGTGAGATGCCTGGAGAAATTATACGCCCAGGAAAAAGACTGCCAAGGAATGGTAAAGCAGTATTTTCTTGTGAGCTGTGGCTTTGTCTCCAAACCTTAACTCTGAACTCTGTCGAACTACACCAGACTTCAGGGAGCTAGCTAGAGTCCTGAAGGGTCTTCGTCCAAACTACAGTCTTACTCCTCAAAGGTGAAGGGCGTTCTGACTCCCACCTGCAATACCAGAGGAAGGAAGGAAAATTCTCTTTCCTTCATGTTCCTTAACAAATACGTGCTGAGGGGAGCCTGCATGGCTCAGTTGGTTAAGTGTCTGACTTTGGCTCAGGTCATGATCCTGTGGTTCATGATATAGAGCCCCACATCAGGCTCACTGCTATCAGTGCAGAGCCTGCTTTGGATTCTCTGTTCCCCTCTCTCTCTGCCCCTCCCATCTCTTTCTTTCTCTCTCTCAATAATAATAATTAAAAAAAACCCCAAATACATGCTGAGTGCTATGGGCCTGCTGGGAAGTAGGGAAAGAGTTGAGAACCAAACAGATGTGGAGCCTGTTGTCTTGGAGTTTATAGCCTGGTGGAGAGACAGACCTTAGAGTAGCACAGAGTGAAAGAATAAATTAGAACATGTGCTCTGACGAACAAGGAAAGGATCTAATTTAGACTGGAGGTAGAGGGGAAGGTTCATGGGATGGCCACTCTGAGACCTTGGAGGTGAGCGGGAGCCAGCCAGGTGAAAATTAGGATGCTGTGTGTTCCAGGCAGAGGGAGTAGTAAGTGTGAGGTCTGGAGTCAAGAAGAGTTTTGATGAATTGCAGGCAGTGGCCTTGGTAGGGGACCTGGAGCCTGTGGCACATCAAGTGGCTGGGCTTTGGGGCAGGGCCTTTGAGACTATGATAAATATGAGGATGATATTTCCCCTTTGATAAGCAGACCCAGGCTCTTCCCTCATTATTTATGGCCGCGGGGCAGGGACATCACATAAGGCAGTCCAGTCAGAGTGCAGGTCTTGAGTATATGAATCTTTTTTTTTTAAGGTTTATTTTTGAGAGAGAGAGAGAGAGAGAGAGGGGGGGGGGAGAGAGAGAGTGTGGGAGGGGCAGAGAGAGAGGGAGACACAGAATCTGAAGCAGGCTCTAGGCTTTGAGCTGTCGGCACAGAGCCTGATGCGGGACTTGAACCCATGAACTGCGAGATCATGACCTGAGCTGAAGTTGTATGCTTAACCGACTGAGCCACCCAGGTACCCCTGAATCTTTTTTTTTAAAAGTTTATTTATTTTGAGAGAGAGAGAGAGAGAGAGAGAGAGAGACAGCATGAGTGGGGGAGGAGCAGAGAGAGAGGGAGAGAGAATCCCAAGAAGGCTCCTCACTGTCAGCACAGAGCCTGAGGTGGGGCTCGAACTCACGAACTGTGACATCATGACCTGGGTCAAAATTAACCGACTGAGGAACACTTAACTGACTGAGCCACCCACGTTGCCCCGAGGATCTGAATCTTAAAACAAAATGACCAAGGATGGAGAACATTCAGGGCCATCATTCTGATGTGTCCATGTGAAGAGGTTTTCTATAAGTTTCTGAGATTCCTAAAGCCACTGAATCTCCTGCCCTCCCTAAGCCCTGCTGGTTCAGTTTTTCCTTCAACTCTGCAAAGCCCTTTGGGTTGAACTTAGCCAACCTTGCAACTGAAAAGACTGAATAGGGTAAAATCCTCAATTATTAATAATCAAAGGAGATTAGGAAGCCAGCAATGTTGGCTTTTAGAGGCTATCATGGGCCAGACATGATACAATTTATTTTAAAAAAATCACTCTGATCTCCTCACTTCCTCTTTTCCCCTCTGCTCTCCGCCCCCCCGCCCATAACCCACTGAGTGCATTGTATAGTCCAAGTGAGCAGTGGGGTGTGTTTGGCCTAGAGTGAGGGCAGAGAAGTTACAGAAAATGAGACACAGGAGACACAATGTCCTGCTGTAGACAGGAGAGAGAACTCAGTGGCCTGCTCTCCTTCCCCTGCCACCCTCCCAGCAGAGTTAGTCTTAATGTGTCCCATCTTCTGAGTGGGGTAAGAAACAAGAGACCTTTTAATACACAGTGATTCCATCAGCTAGAAAATAGGATCCATTGAGAGTCTTGAAATTTTCCAGGCACATCAGTACTCACCCTTGTGCGTAGAATGAAATAAAGGTCTTGATTTTCAAACATCTTTCTAATAGGAATGAAGTATGGAAGAGAGATGAAGGCCTTGCTTGTCTTTTAAAGTCAGCAGAGGGTTTCTAGAGCATTATATCTATTGGCCAGCCCTCAGTTCACCCTTATACTTTTCTATTTTTCTGGACCTGCTGAAGGGAAAATTTCTCCTCTGATTCTAGGCGTTTCCAGGCTGGCTGGTTAAATTTCTAAGGCTCCCAGGGAAAGGCTACAATAAATACCCATTACCAAAATAATCTGCGACTGAGGATACAGAGGAATTTGTGGTGGAGGAAGAATTTGCCCTTTCAGCAACCTAATTCTGTGAAGGCTGAGTTCTCTGGGCTGAGGGATGAGCTGTGGGCTTCACTGGTAAACTGGAGAATAGTCCTAACCGGCTTGGGCCCTAGCCATGAGCAGAGGAACATACCTCATTCTTGCTGAAGTTCCAGAACAGGAATTGGATAGACAGAGAGAGGATTTGAGTGAGTTCTTTGCCCAGGAGGGTCCCCCTACTGAGGGTGCCCTGAATTTCTTTCTCAGCCCATATATGGTTGCCCTCCACTCTTACCAGGCACTGGTCCAATTCCCTGTGGACAGAACAGGGACACAGAGCACCCTGCCCTGTTGATGGTAAGTAGGGATGGAAAATTATGGTTGGGTTGCTTTTCTCTTTAGAGAGCCTAACTCTCAGAGTCTCTCTTGGTGTTCTTCAAGTGGGCACCAGTACTTCCAGTCTTATCCCTGTAATATATTTCCAGCCAAGTTCCTGGTTATTTGGCAACGTCCACTGTCTCCTCCCATGCATTATAATCTTATAGTTTTAGTGCATGACAGGGCCACAGAAGCCATCTAGAGCAGCTGCTCCGTTTTACAAACATGGAAACTAGGAGTACAGCGCAGGATTGTCCAGCATATGTTGGGATCCTGAGGTCACCTTAGCTTCAATAAAGTAATTCTGTAAACTAAATACTTTAGGTTGTGAGTGTTATGGCAAAGTCCCAAAATGTAACTGTCAAGGTCAATTTAAGATCTTTATGCAAATGGAGTCCTACCATATGGATTGTTTTGTGTCTGGCTAGTCTCCAACCACAAATGATGCTTTTGAGATTCACCCATGTTGTAGTGTGCATTAATAGCACGTTCCTTTTTATTGCTGAGTAGTATTCCACTGTGTGGACATAATTGGTTCATCCATTCATGTGTTCATGTGCCCAAGGATCGCCTCTGGCTTTTGGGTATTTTGAATAAAGCCGCTATGAACATTCGTGTACAAGTGTTTGGATGAACATATATTTTTATTTCTTTTGGGTAAATAGCTAGGATTAGACTTGCTGGCTCAGGAGACTTAGATTTTAATACCAGCTCTGCCACTAATTTGTTGTTACTTCAAGCAAATTATAGCCCCTCTCTGGGCTTCAGAGTCCTCATTTATGAAAAGAAGGGGTTGGACTAGATAGGTCCTTTTTTTTTTTAAGAATCTTTTTTTAAAAGTGTTTATTTATTTACTTATTTATTTTGAGAGAGAGATGGAGAGTGAGCAGGGGAGGGGCAGAGAGAGAGAGAGGGAGACAGAAAATCTCAAGCAGGCTCTGTACTGCTTGAACTCATGCGGGGTTGAACTCATGAACCGTAAAATCATGACCTGAGCTGAAATCAAGAGTCAGAGATCCAACTGATTGAGCCACCCAAGCACCCCTAGATAGATCTTTTTGAACTGTGCTCCCTAAATCCTTTAGATTCTGAATCTGTTGGTTGGGGGAGAGGGGAGTAAACAGTGAAGGGGGCTGAGTCTCCACTCTTACATCGCCCAGATAGCTTGACTAAATGTGAAAATGTTGACCTTCCCTATTGCAGTTTATTTGAAGAAGAAAGTGTTTCATGAGTAAGAATGTTTAAAACTGTAGGCCTACATAATCTCTCAGATTCCATGGACTCTGTAAAATTTTTGGAGTCTATGAGAGAATTTGCCTTCTTCCAAACTTCCATGAGTAATGTCTGGGAACAACATCTAAGATCATAGAAGAGCCAGCTTGGGTGAAAAATTACCTCTCTTTTCTCTCTAAACATGGCAGAAGGTGACACTAAGCTGTAACTGAGCTGAAATACAAACTCAAAAGAACATCTCTGACTTCCAGTCCAGACAAGATGGTATAGACACATTTCTCCCTGCTCTTCCTAGCTAACTATGATTACAAATCCTGGAAATATAATTCAAAAGGCAGCCAAGGGGGGAGTCTTGAAAGTGGTAAAGGAAAGGTAAACTGGTTTGGGACCCCAGAATTAAAATGCCAGCACAGCCTCAGGGGTCCTATGTCATGCTCACTCAACAGAAGAAGATGACCAGGCCTGGGGTTTCCTGACCCCTAACCTGGCAACAGAAGACCACCGAGATGGGCTTACTTTTCTCCCGGATCAGATAGAAGTCCTTCTGGCAACACCAGGCAAGCCCAGTACCACCAGTAAGGTAGGGGGTGTGGGGGCTAGTCAATGGAGAACACTACTAGCAGTAAGTGGTAGGGGAAGTGCTCTACTTTCTTGCCCAGGCTGAGGCTCCTCTCCTCTCCCAAGAGATACTTGAGAGATACCTAAGCAGGCAGCACCAGCTAGAGAGATCCCAACATAAGTGGCCCCACAGGCCAGAAAGTGTCTTCGTGCCCATGGGCCTAAGACTCTCTTCCCCAACCCACAGACACCTACCTGCCTGCCTGGCCTGGGGAAACCCCTCCCCACCCAGCATCACATAAATGAAAAAGTAGAAAATCTCCGCAAAAAAAAAAAAAAATAGACATTTTCAAAGAGGAGGATATATAGATGGTGAGTACATACATGAAAAGATGTTTATAACATTAGCCCTCTGGGAAGTGCAGATTAAATCCACAGTAAGATATCACTACACACTTATCAGAAGGGCTAAAATAAAAAATAGTGATGATACCAAATGCTGATGAGGATGTGGAGAAACTAGATGTCGCATACACTGCTGGTGTGAATGTAAAATGGCATAGTGACTCTGGAAAACAGTTTGGCAGTTTCTTAAAAAACTAAATAGGCAACTCCCATATGACCCGGGGATTGTACCCTTGGGTACTTATCCCAGAGACAAGAAAACTTAGGTTCACTTGAAAACCTGTACACGAATGTTCATAGCAGCTTTCTTTGTAATAGCCCCAAACTAGAAACACCCCAGATGTCTTTCAACTGGGGAATAGTTAAATATTCTGTAGCATGTCCATACCACAGGGTGCCACTCAGCAGTCAGCATTAAAAATGAATGAACTATAGATATAACTTGGATGACTCTCCAGAAAATTAGGTTGAGTGAAAAAAGCCAATCCCAAAATGTTACATGCTATGTGATTCTATGTACATAACATTTTGAAATGACAAAATTTTATTTTTTTATGTTTATTTTTGAGAGAGAGAGAGGAAGAGTGCAAGTCGGGGAGGGGCAGAAAGAGAGGGAGACACAGAATGTGAAGCAGGCTCCGGGCTCTGAGCTGTCAGCACAGAGCCTGACGTGGGGCTTGAACCCATGAACCTTGAGATTGTGACCTGAGCCAAAGTTGGATGCTTAACCGACTGAGCCACCCAGGCGCCCCAGAAATCACACAATTTTAGAAAGAACAGATTAGTGGTTTCCAGGTGCCAGTAGTTAAGGACCTGGGTGTGTCGGGGGAGAGACTATGGTGGAAGGGGCTAGAAGGAGGTGGGTGGGGTCATAAAAGGGCAACAAAGGGGATCCTTGTGGTGATGGACTGTTCTGTATCTTGACTGTGGTGGAAGTCACAGGAACCTATGCATGGGATAAAATGGTGTTAAAACAAAACACACACGCACACCTACACTTGCACACAAATGAGTACAAGTCAATTTGGGGAAATGTGGAGAAGATGAGTGGGTTGTACCCATGTCATTGGGGGAAACTGGGCAAAGCGTACACAGCATTTCTCTGTATCATTTCCTAACATTGCACTTGAATCTACTAGGATTCCAAGTAAACGCTCAATTAATGAGGGAGGGCTTTTCAAAAACAAGGAAGTAGCTCACATACCTCGATCCTAGGAAGGACAGATGTTTGAGGGAGTCAGGGTCGCTCTTCCCTTCCAGAGAGGACAGTGACTGTGGAGGTTTCCTTAACAGAATGTGAGATGCAGGCGGCCACACTTTGTTGCTCCTAGAAGAGAACTCTTAAGTACCTAATGCTCTTTATTCAAATTTGGAAAATGAGGTAGGCTGCTTATTTTTTTTTTTCTTTTTTGGGTCTGCCAGTAAATGAGACTGTAATTAGTGAAGTACTTTCAGGAGCACTAAGGCTCTCACCCGTTAGTTATACCGGATCCAGGATGTTTTAATTGCCCTTTTATAACAAGTGCCTTGACAGACTCTTTTGTCTTCACTCTATGTGTGAAACAAAATGTCTACAACCCCAAACACTACAGCTTAGAAGAAAAAACCCTTCTGAGAAAGGATGTTTTGAATATAACATCACATCGTTGATGGAATTTAATTATATGCGCGCACTTAAGTTTAGCACCTTGTAGCCAATTTTTACACTTGCGATTTTAGGTTTCTTTAATTATATTTACTCAGTATGCCAAATGTAACTTATTTTTTTCTAAACGCGGAGTATGCAGGGAAGTTCCCTCTCCAAGTCAAGGCTGGCTGTAGGAGACGGACAGAGATGATTACACTTGTAGGGCTGTTGAGAATTGCCGAGAAGGGGTGACAAAGCAGTGTTTCAGGAGATCCCTTGAGCTTGGTCCAGACCCCCTTTTTAGGACCAATGCACTCCTACCCCAGCTGCTGGGAGAACGGGCTGTGGATGGCTCAGAGATGAGTCCCTCCCTGGAAACCTTCTGTGGGCTTCAGTGGACTTCTTCCCCCAAGGTGAGGCCACCTCCCAGTGGTGGCCTCGGGCCAATGACTGACTGAGCCCCCTGCGTTGATCTGGGAAAACTCTGAGGGGCTGTCCCAGTTCCCCAGAGCTTCATTAGGACTGGCTGAGATTTCTGTTGTGTTCCTCATCCCCTTAGAGGTGTATCTCCTGAGGTCTCTCCCCATTGAACCATTTGTACATGACTCTTGGTCTCAGAGTCAGTTTCCAGGGAACCCAACCTGAGACAGGATCTTTTGATTGGGTTCCCAGAAAGCAAGCCTGAGAACATGGGTGCAGGTAGTTCACTAGGGAGGTGACCTTACGTATAAGGAGTGAGGGAGAAAGAGAGAGAAACGGAGAAGGAAAACAAGCCAATAAGAGGTACATGATCGAGGTGGTCATGGCTGTGGGTACCTGGGGATTAACCCCTCTGGAGACATCTGAGGAACATGTAGAATCTCGCTCAGGTTTGTCTCACCAAAAGCTGGGGTATTTATCCCTATGCCCCCAATTAAAAGATTGTCCCTAGGACACTAATCCCCCCAGACTTCTGGTTGTCCTGTGCCCAGAATAAGCCATTTCTCAGGGTTTCTGGGAGCACTTGACTACAGAAAATCAAAGAGGCCCACAGATACTTGAGGTAGGATGCTTGGCAGCTTGCAAGGGCACTATCCACTATAGTTCAGCCAAAATCAAAGGTGAGTGAGGGTTTGTGGTGTGGGGCACTCAAAGTGTCTGCTACCCGGGGGAAAGAACACTAGCATCTTTCCCAGAAGGGAGTCAGAGGAGCTCCTACTATATAGGGGGGATTTCCAGGGCGAACTAGATCCTTTCACACTGTGCGTGCGTGCGTGCGTGTGTGTGGCACAGAACTGGCAGTGGAAAGAAAGGATGCAGAAAAATCAAAAGGAGACCCATTGAAATGTCTCTTATTTACTTGCCTGCTGTGCCTCTGCATCGAGCTAAAGGTACTGATATGAAGTCTTAGGACATCCAAACTGTGTTAAGGTGTGTTGACCTTCAGGAATTGAAAGGAGAGAAAAGAATATTGGTTACCAAAAAAACGAAAGAAGAATACACAGGATAAAACCAATGAGAAAACAGCCACGGCTGGTCTGTGTTCACTATGAAATGTGTAGGCCGGTGGATCTCAAAGCATCATCCCCAAACCAGCGGCATCAGCATTACCTGGGGGACTGGTTAGAAATAGAAATTCTCAGGGTGCCTGGGTGGCTCAGTCGCTTAATGGTCTGACTCTTGGTTTCAGCTCAGGTCATGATCTCACAGTTTGTGAGTTAGAGCCCCACATTGGGTTCTGCGCTGACAGTGTGGAGCCTGCTTGTGATTCTCTCTCTCTCTCTCTCTCTCTCTCTCTCTCTCTCTCTCTCTCTCTGCTCCAACCCTGTTATCTGTCTCTCTCAAAATAAGCAAATAAACTTAAAAAAAAAAGAAATAGAAATAGAAATTCTTTGGCCACTCTCAAACCTACTGAATCAGGAACCCTGGGGAGTGGAGCCCAGCATTCTGCTTTGACAAGATCCCCCCCAGGGATTCTGATGTGAGCGAGAGTCTAAGAGCTCCCTGTCTAATTCCAGATCATTTGGTTGTCCCTGTGATTTCGGCAACCAAGCCATAGATCTAATTCACAAATTTTGCTCCAGCTAAGCCTGGCACAAAGTGGAAAGTTATTCAACAAGTGTTTCCTTTGTTAGTGCCTGTGTTGGTTGGGCATAATCTGAGGGCAAAATTTAAAGACTTTCAAACCTCTTAGAAGGTACCTTTTCATCTTTTGTGTTCTGCCATCTGCAGCTGCCTACTTCTCTCCTCCCCACCCCACAGACACTAACTGATCATCTACAACATGCCAAGCCCTCTTTACAGATGCTTAGGGTAGAGCAGTGAGTGAAACAGACAAGTCTAGTCCTCCTGGAGCTTGACTTCCAGTGTGTGTGTGTGTGTGTGTGTGTGTGTGTGTGTGTGTGTGTGATACCAAGTGGGGTCGGTTGAGAAAATCATCATGAAACAGTAAGTCAGTGACATAGCACACGAGAAGATACTAAGTGCTCTGGAGGAAAATAAAGCAGGAGAGGTGGGGAGAGGGCGCTCTGGATGGTGGGAAGGGCTTGCAGTTTTAAATAGGAGGCTCGGGGAGGCTTCACTGAAGTGACGTTAGCAGCACGTTTTGATGGAGAGGAGGGAGTGAAAGGTGCAGATAATTAGGGGAGTGGAAGTCCCAGGCAGAGCATCAGCAGGATCAAACACATGCCCTGAGGTGGGCATCTGCTGGACATCTGCTCTAGACTTGTGTGCAGAGACAATGCTGTGTGACCTGGGAGCTTTATTTCTAAACCTTCTGCAGTCGAGCAGCAAAATCCCAGCTGCATTTTGAAAAGTGGAAGCATTTGCATCAGCGTTTAAAGTGATGGTGGTACTTAGGATTGGGCCCGTTTTATTTACTACATATGTTTATAAGTTTATCTAGACCTGTACCTGTACATCTGTTTGTGTGGTATATGTTTGTAAAATTTATTTCTAATACATAAACCTAAGTAAAGTTGGGCTGCAGTTTTAAGGATGCAAGGAACCCCTAGTGGAAGGTGGAACTTGGGTCTTCTGCTTACAAACCCTTGGTTTTTAAAAATGTTTACTTATTTATTTTGAGAGAGAGAGAGAGAGAGAGAGAGAGAGAGAGAGAGAGAGCCCACAAGTCGGGGAGGGGCAGAGAGAATCCCAAGCAGGCTCCTCACTGTCAACAGTGGGGGTGGGGTGGGGGAGGGCTCCACGCGGGGCTTGAACTCACAACCATGAGATCATGATATGAGCCAAGATCAACAGTCGGAGGCTTAAATGACTGAGCCACCCAGGCGTCCTGAACCCTTGGTTTCAGAAAGTGTCCGGAACCTTCTGAAGCTACGCCCAACAATGCAAGCCCTGAGCCCAGTAGAAGGAATTATAGATAGTGGGCCAAGCTGGTCCTTGCCTGTGGCTTTCATCATGTGTGGCTTTAATTCACGTTCCCCTAACTTTAGGCCTGAGCACTTTGCTATCACAAATAACCCCTTGGAAAAATTGTAAAGTGATGTCTTCATGGCAACCCTTTCCTTTTGGTTATGTAAGAAGATTAGTAAGGCTCTCAGGATGGATCATTTCAGCCAAGCTAATAAATCAGGCAGTTCTTTGCATCAAGGCAAATAACAGTCGGCGCTGGAGAGCTGGGCTGGTAATAAGTACAGGAGAGCTTCAAGTGGTCATGAAGGGGGCCTGCTGATGTGCAGGTTCGGACTTTCCCGTGTCAGCACTAAATGTCTTGATTCAGGTTAAACAAAAACCACCTCTGCTTAGAAGCAGCAGTCCTCAGCACACTCTTTCATAACCAGTTTGCCAGAAACGATGATTTATTTAGTGCATTAGGCGCAGAGACCACTTCTATGATCAGCCCTGGGAAGTACTTGGAAGGTAGTCTCAGGTTTCCCCATAGCAAGCAGGCTTACTCTTTCCATGCATTTCCAGACGCCCCCTTGGACTGTGATCCTCTGTCCACAGGTTTGCAGGAAACCTGTGAAATTTAATTCCAATGGAATTTGCAATGACTGAATTCTGGGTGTTCGTTCAGTACGATCACTGCTGAACAATTCAACATGGAATGGTGCACCCTACCCTTGGCCATGGAGAAGTCCCCTTTTGAGGGATGTTCAAGAAAGCCTGTGTGTGGCAGTTTCAGAGCAGATTTGGCTAAAAACCAACGTGGGATGAGACTAGCAATTCTCAGCCTTCTGGGGTATGAGAAGCCTTTTTTGAAATCCAGATATTTAGGGAAACTACTGCTCTGGTTTTTCTTTTAGGACCCATTGACTAAGAAAATATATAACAAATATGATCATTCAGAAACATTACTTGGTTTAGTTACTTAGGCTTTGGATTTTACTCATTACAGCAGCATCTACCGATGATTTAGAAAAAAATCAATAGCCCATACATGTCTGAGATACATGGTTTTTACATGTTTATTTATTTATTTTGGGAGAGAAGGAGAGTGGGGTGAGGGGTAGGCGCGTGTGCGCATGCGTGTCCCAAGTGAGCTCTGCGCTTGTTAGTGAGAGGGCTGGAACTCACGAACCATGAGATCATGACCTGAACCAAAATTAAGAGTCAGACCCTTAACTGACTGAGCCACCCAGGCACTGCAATAGATTTATTTTTTAAACCAGTCCTCAAATGAATTCATGGTTTCTTATCCAAATCGCCACCCCCCCCCCCCCATGGCACCCATTGCCCCACTGTTGGGAATTTTGGATTAGATGGCTTTCCAGAAGGAACTCTTTTGCACCTGGTAGTCCCCCACATCCACCCTCAATGACAGTTTGTTGAGTGTCTACACTGGCATTCTGGAGGTGGAGGGATCAGGTGGGGAAAATATCCCTCAAACTGGACTCTGTCCATCTAAGGTGACAGGGAGAGAGCATGGCCCACCTGGGGTCACTGTGCCATTTTTTCTGCCTGAATGTCACCATGCCAGGTCACACTGCCTTGCCAAAGAGTCCCTGAGCTTTGCTCAGAATGACTTCCTGCTGTTTTCTCTTCACCGAGTGGATTTATTTATTAAGGTCACTCCGTTCCAATGTCATCATTTATAATCTCTCCCGTGAGGATCTTCTCTTGCCTGTGTCACCCCCACATGGAGGTACCTTCTCCTTTTCAAGAACGAAAGCTCAGTGTGGGTTTACTTCTGAAAGTACAAATAATTGGAATAAAAGCCTCACCGACCCTGTGCCTCATGTTGTTGGTAAGACTTTATTTTTTTAAACGGAATCATTTGCAAGCTTGACTTTCGAAACAAGAAATGCGCTGTCTCTAAAAATGTGAGTGAAATGAGTTTGGAGTATCTCCAGTGTTTCTCCTACTCCAGTGATGAGTGTGGGTGTTTTATATATCCCTGCCCATGTGCAGGGCTCACACAGACCTTTTAAAGTTAATTAAAAAGCCTTCCATGGGCTGCCAGACTGGGGCCACATCGTTCCTCTGTAACCTTTTGTATCAGATTAAAAACCTCTGACAATCAGGGATGTTGCCAAATTTCAAATGAAGTGTTCCCAGTGAATTCAATAAGCCATGCAATTCAGCCAGCTTTATGGTGACTCCTGCTTCTGGTTCAGCGAGAGCCAGGGGCTCCCGAGGGACTGAACCCCTTCCTTTGAAAACCTGCTCACTGTCTTGCTCGTTTCAGTAGCAACCCCCTTTCCTTTCCCCAACATCCACAATGTTCCCAACCAGAAGAGAGTGTTGCCCAATGTTCCATGGGTGTGTTTTTGGGAAAAAAAAAAAAGGTTCCCTGTTATCTGCAGAATGGTAAACCTGTGGACGCACAGTAGCAGAGCAAACCTCCTGAGCATTTCTGCAGAAAACTGGTTCCTTTTGTTTAACACAGTGTTTCCCGGATGCAATTGGCCATACCTGCCTATTTCCCCCCGATAACCTTTAACAGCTTCTCAAAGAGCTTGCAACATCTCACAAAGGACTGGTTTGAATGCTCTGTGAAAATGAACCCTCTGACTCATAAATCTTGTAAAAGCCATGGCTTTCCCGTGATAAACAGAAAGGCTTCATCCCCAGCAGAGCATACCAGGAGATTAGTGGGCTGAGGAGAGATGTTTGGTGAGCAGAAATGTTTGAGTTTCTCTGGTGTCTGGCAGGAGACTTGATGTGGGTTTGTGGTAATGGAATATTCTGTCTCTTCTGAGAGAGATTTGGTCAGATTAGAGGACTAAGCCCCTCATGCTCCCAAGGTATATCACCCTAAAACACCACCATGTGTATATGGTTGCAAAAACCGGCTTTTGCAAACCATGTCACCATGATCTGCCATCTTGTAATTCTACGCCACTGGTGCCATCTTGCTCCTTCGCCCACTGTGTGTATAGTGATGAGCAGGCCTCACCATGGGTAATGGCGTCACAACTACATAAGGAAGACCAGTCTGTGGGTACACATGCTCAGTTCCTTATGAGGTTGAAGGGGCACTTGGTGTGGCAGGTTTGCTAGGGTGTACCTCCGAACCAGTGCTCTGTGGAGAACATTTTGACTTGTCATTACTGCTTCCCCAAGCCCCCAACTGTCTGGATCAGTAGAGTTTGGAGAACACTGAACACAATCTGAGTTCTTTAGTAAGGCCAGAGTCCAGGTCCCAGCAGGGAACAAGTGATGCTCTCAGAAGGGTTTAACTGGAAGAGAGAGAGCTTATTGATGTAGGAGCTCTTGTAGGTAAAGGAAATAATAATTATGAATAATTAACTATAGGCAAGCTTAGACCAGCTCTAGAGAACAGAGAGAACCTTGTGGAAGTTTTAACTATCTACCACTTTTTACCCTCATCCAACTCCATCTTCTTATTGGGCAAGAGGAACAACAAAGGGGAAAAAAGATTTCACAAGACTAGCCCAAGGGGTGTAGATAAATAGTGCTAAGAGTCTCCACAAATTGGGGCCTGATGTCTAATTGTAAGGTTAGAAGCAAGTACTGTGTTACTAATGTTTAAAGGGTAAATGTTCTGGGAATTATTTACTTATAGATTAAAAAAAGCTGAAGGGCATTCCTTGTATTCTGATATCTTTCTTGAGTGAGACCTAGTTCAGGCAAGGAATTTAACAACAGTGAAGCCTCAATTCTTAGCTATAGAAAAAAAAATGTGGCTTTTTATATAAATACCAAAGCAGTCCCAAAGTAGTTTAATCAACTTTATTCATACAAATGTATATATTTCTAGGTCAAGTGCTGGTCATTAATCAGTTTCTGAGAAAGTTGATGTGAATCTTGACATTTTACAGATTGAATAGGATCTACGCTTCTTCAGAAGAGCTTAATTAAAGTACTCTCAGATTCATTTGTCACTTTTAGACCGTTGCTCCTTCCCCATCTATTTTGAGGGTGCATTATCCTCTCCTTTTTTACCCCCTTAGAATCATCATTTAACCTCCTATGTACTCTCCTCCTCATTTATTAAAAATTGGAGTCCCTATGTCACAGTTTTCATCCTTATTATTCTGGAGGTAAATTAAATGTCCCATGGAGCACCCGGCCCAACACCCTGGCTGCTCAGTTCTTTGACCTCTTCATATTCAATGGCTTTCTCCGCCACCCACTATCAGCCACTCAATTCCGTGGTCACAATGGACACCATCATCATTGAAAACCACACCATCACAGCATTTACTCTTTGAACTCTATTCGCTCTCTCCCTGCCTTTCCAGCTTACTGCTCAAACATACTCACTATAACAGTTTCATAAGTCCCTCACTCCATTGACTTTACCACTTTTCCCCATATGGCACCCTCCTCCCAATCAGTCTCACTTCCTTCTTTATCTGACATAGATTAAATCATTCTCATCATTTAAATCATTCCCTCATAGGGGCACCTGGTTGGCTCAGTCGGTTAAGCATCCAACTCCTGGTTTGGGCTCAGGTCATGATCTCACAGTTCTTGAGATCGAGCCCTGTGTTGGGCTCTGCACTGACAGTGTGGAGCCTGCTTGGGATTCTGTCCTTCTCTCTGTGCCCCTCTTCTACGCACTCTCTCTCTCTCTCTGTCTCTCTTTCTCAAAATAAATAAACTTAAAATCATTGCCTCGTAAATATTCTTAGCCACCATCTCCCCCTTTCCTTCAGCCCGTATCACTTGGCAAAACTATTTCTTGGGTGAACCTGATCATTTGTCACCTCCATAAGGGTCAATTGTGAAGTCCACCATTGCAGGAGGAATTTCACAGCTGACTGAATTATTACCATAAACTTATGACCACCATTGCCAACCAGCCTTGAAGCACTGCCCAGCAAGGCTCATCTACCACCTCTGAAATCACTATTTCACACCTGTTCTGACTATCTCTTCCACCCCCACACTCCTCTTGTTCTTACGGGATACCTACTTCACACTTCACAGAGAACATATGAACACCATTGGAAGAGACCTCCTTTAATCTCTGGCCATCGAATTTCAAAATCTACTTGCATCTTAACTCATTGCTCATTTTTCTTCCTTTTACAATGGCCCAAGTGCTCCTCCTTGTATCCAAGGCCAAACCCTCCACTGTCCTCTGGGTTCCTGCCTTCCGGGGGAACCTCATTTCATTATTTTTCTTTTCTCTCTTGTGTCTTTAGTCTATCACTTTTGCTGCTGGATTCTTCTTAAACATTGAACTTGATTTAGGCAATGCTATCCAAGCATATACAGACACATAAGGACATCCCCACCCCCACCCCCAACTCCCGGGGCATCCTATCCCTGTCTAGCTCTCATTCTATATTTTTCTTTCCTTTCCTTTCCTTTCCTTTCCTTTCCTTTCCTTTCCTTTCTTCTCTTCTCTTCTTTTCCTTTCTTAACTAAGCTTCCTAAAATGGTGGCCTACACTCATTGTCTCTGTTTCATTATTTCTTATTTGTTGTTGTTATTGCGATATTACTAGGGCTCACCAGTGTCTGGTTCTCTTTTTCCTTGGCACATGGAAAGCTTTATTTTCTGGCTTCTTTGCAGCATGGGACCATGTGAGTGGTGTAGCCAATGGACCTAAAAATTTTAAAGTGAGTACATACATGAGTCTCCATGCTTTCTTCCCCTACAACAACTACTGAGGCAGATGCGTATTATAGATAGTCCAATTTTAGTATGATGGAACTTCTGTCACCCTTGGTAATCAAGTGACTATTGCAGAAATCCCTGCTGATCTTCACAGTACACATTACATAAGAAATAAAGTCTTATGTGCTAAACCAGTGAAATTTTGGAGTGTATTTTTTATAACAGCACTATCTACCTTAGTGACTAATTCACTCTTCAATCCACTTCCCTCTGGCATTTTGCCTGATTACCATCTACCAAAACTGCCTTTGATCAGATCGCCGATGTCTTCCATATTGCTAAACCCAATGAATACTTTTCAACTCTATCTTAAGTGACATTTCAGTAGCATGCAATATAATCTATCTTTCTTCCTTCTTGAAATAGTCTACTCTCTTGGCTTCAATGGCACCAGATTCTCTTTGGCTGCTCCTTCATAGTCACTTTTCCTGACTCCTTTTTTTCTTTCTTATCTTTATATTTTGGAGGTCCTCAAAGCTCAACCTTAAAAGTTTCAGCCATACTTTCCTTCTCTCAGTTCTTTGAGAGAACTGTCTCATGACCTTTACACTTTATAGGCCTTAGCCAGGAGCAAAGAAGGGAATGGAAGAGTTAAGGCAGATGGAAGCAAGGGGAAGAGAGTATGTCAGACAAATCTCTACTTACGCTTTAGATTTCAACTTAACTGCCAGCTCCTCAGAGAGTATGTCCATCACCTTTCCAGACTAGGTTGGGTCCCCCTAATTATTCTCTCCACAGCACTCTTTTAAAAAATTTTTTTTAAATGTTTATTTATTTTTGAGACAGAGAGAGAGATTAGGGGAGGGGCAGAGAGAGAGGGAGACACAGAATCTGAAGTAGGTTCCAGACTCCAAGTGGTCAGCACAGAGCCTGATGTGGGGCTCGAACTCATGAACTGAGATCATGACCTGAGTCGAGGTTGGACACTTAGCCACTCAGGCGCCCCTCCACAGTACTCTTTATGTTTCCTTCATAGAATTTACCATATATGATTGTAACCATAATTATTTATGCAATTATCTGCCTCCTTCATTAATACGTAAGCTTCCTAAGACAAAAGTTGTTTCTCTTTTGTCTACCATTGAATTTTTAGTGCCATATTATAGTGATTGGTTCATAGTAGGTGATCAGTAAATTTTTGTTGAATGAACTCATGACTAGTGATTCTCATCTTTGCTATTATGCTTTTATGAAATATAATCCATTTTCAAAAATCATGGGGAGCAAGAGTATGGTCACATGGTCTGAAATTTCAATTTAATCCTGGAAATCATATTCACCTTCAAATTCTAGGGACTGCATATCTTCTTAGGGGGCATAGTTCATGTGCAGCCTAAATAGTTCTTCTTGAAATTGAGGTACTTGTATAGAACAGATGCTTAATAATTCAGATACATTGTGAGGTTGCCTTTCAAAGAAAGCTGTAGACATTTAAAGTATAATTCAATGCATAAAAGTGTATGAATCTCTTCTGAAATTGCATTTTTATTTCTACCTAATAGGTCTATAATTTTTTAAGTCTGCTAAACTACACTGAACTCAATGGAATCCATACAAAATAAATGCAGTCTTAATGTCAACTTGCTCAATCAGTTTGAATGCAAAAACTTGTACTTCCTTGATTAAACAGCCAAATCAGCCTCCCTCCCACCCCCGTAGAACATTCTGAGAAGAAAAAAACTTAATATGTGAAATTAGTTTGGATGCCTGATTATATGTATTTGTTGAAGAGATTTGCTGAGTAGCATATTTTCACTTATCTGTCAAATAGCTTTTCAATAAGGAGGCCGACATGAATAAAATAACAATTTTTTGATGAGTTCCTCTATATTTTATGCAGTGAAACTTATTTGCAAATTTCATAGCATAAATTCCCCTTACAAATATTGTAGTGGAAGTTGTGCATAACTACCTTCTAATTCCCCTCAAAAGGAAAAAGACATAAATTTCTAACCACATGATCATCTCAATAGATGCATAAAAAGTATTTGACAAAATCCAATATCCATTGATGATAAACATTTTCAACAAATTGGAAGTAAAAAGAAACTTCCTCAGCCAGATGAAGAGGATGTATGGGCACCCTACAGCTACCATCATACTTAATGGTGCAAGACTGAATGCTTTCCCCTAAAGATTGGAAACAAGGCAAGTATTTCTTCTCTTATTACTCCTATTCAACATGGACTTGAAGTCTTAGTGCAATAAGGCAAGAAAAAGAAATAAAAGGCATCAAGGTTGAAAAGGGAGAAGTAAATTGTCCTAATTAGCAGGTGGCTAATGTAGAAAATGTTAAGATATCTACAAAAGTTACTGCTCCCTAACAAACAGCTTCAGCAATGTCACAGGACACACTCTCAATATACAAAAATTAACTGTATTTACCAGCAAGGAACATTACAAAAAATTAAATTAAGGAAACAATCCCATTTTATAATAGCCCGAAAAAGGAAGGAAACACTTTGAAATGAATTCGATTAAAGAGCAAGAATTCTACACAAATAACTATAAAACATTGCTGATAGAAATGAAAGAGGATCTTAATCAATGCAGTGACATTGCATGTTTATGGATTAGAAGACTCAATACTATTAAGATGGCAATTCTCCCCCAAACTGACTTATAAATTCAATGCAATTCCTACCAAAATTCCAGCTTGCTATTTTCTTACAGAAATTGACAAGCTGATCCTAAAATTTATATGGAAATGCAAGAGACTCAGAATAGCCAAAATAGTCTTGAGAAAGAACATAATTGGAGAATTTATACTTCATGATGTCAAAACTCAGTGCAAAGCTAATCAAGACTGGGTGGTACTGGCATAAGGACAGACCTATAGATCAAAGGAAGGGTATGGGGACAACGTGAGAACCACATGTGAAAGAATGGATTTAGACCTTTACCTCATCTCATACGCAAAAGTGAACTCAAGATGGATCGTGAACCTAAATGTCAGAGGAAAAACTATAAAACTCTTAAAAGAAAACATAGGAGTAAATCTTTATGATCTGAGGATCAGACTTCTTCAAAGTAAAAACTTTTATGCTCCAAAAGACACCATTAAGAAAATGAAAGACAAGGGATAGACTGGGAGAATCATATATCTAATACAAGAATTTCATCTAGACTCTATAACGTACTCTTGCAACTCAATAATAACAATAATTTAAAAAAACAATCTTAGCATGAACAATGGATATGAGTAGACATTTTTCGAAGAAGTTATATAAATAGTCAATGAGCATACGAAAAACTGCTCAACATGATTAATCATCAGGGTAACAACCCAAATGTCCATCACCTGGTGAATGGATAAACAAAATGTGGTATATCCATACAATAGAATACTGTGGGGCAATAAAAAGGGATGAAGTTCCAATACGTGCTCCATCATGACAAAACATTATACTAAATGAAAGAGGCCAGATGTAAAATATCACATATTGTATGATTCCCTTTATGTGAAATGTCTAGAATAGGCAAATCCATACAGACCAAAAACAGAAGAGTGGTTGCCAGGGGTTGGGAGTGGGGTGGGGTCAGGAATTGGGAATGACTGCTTTTTGGTCCGGGGCTTCTTTTGGGATAACGAAATGTTCTGGAATGAGATAGTGGTGATGGGTGCACAACTCTGTGAATTTACCAAAAACTGTTGAATTGTACACAAAAAATGATTGTATTTTATGTCATGTAAATTCTACTTCAATAAAAGCATTAAAAAAAATAAAGATAGCATCGTAACAACCCCTTCATTACCAGTGCCATTTCTGTGGCAAGCGAATTCAATTTTCCATATGAGATCAAACTTAAAATTCTTTACTTGTGGAACATTAGTCCGTTGTTTATGTGAGCAAACTAATTAGGCAATAGATTTTTCTTTCTTTCTTTGTTATTTTTTTTCCACTGAAAACTCAGGAGGAATCTTTTCCAGGGTTAACTGGATTGCATTTGTTGTATGATGGTTAAACCCTCAGACTCTGGGATTTGAGGATCCTGCCTCTATCATTTAGCGGTGTTAATTTGTGACACAATCACTTAAACTCCTCAAATTCTCCTTCATCTTTAAAGTGGAGCTAACAATAGAAAGGACTTCATGTTTACTGAGAAGGATTAAAAGGCTTCTTACAATGTCTGGTACAGAGTAAATGCTCAACCAAAATAAATGCAATCTACTCTATGAGCTGAGTGCTAGACACCCTGATATAAACCAATAAGCCACTTACTAATTACAAGGTTTGCTCAAGTTTCCCTAAGGCTGAGCTAGAACCAAGATCTTTTGTCTCTTTGTTCTATTTCAGATTTCAACATTTAGAGTGGCTTCCCTGTCTGTTCTTTTCCCTTTGCCTGACCTGGTCTTGACTTTGAGTTTCCTGGACTGTTTGTATAACAGTCTCAGTAACAGCGTCTGTAGGCTGGGCACCCCTCAAAGTGACTGTCCTGCATGTGGGAATTGTTCCAAACCCTTGGAAACTCTGGATAAAGCCAGAGTCGCTTTGAGGATGGTCTCAGACCTATGGTGTATATGTAACAGGAAGAGCTTTTGCTCTCTTTTGGAAGTGTCTGTCAAATTTTACTTTCTAGTTCGCCATGATAGGATTTTTCAAAGCTTCAAAATCAGACAGAAACTGTGCCTAAGGAGAAATTTATAGCCTGGATGTAAAATGAAGTGGATATCAAAGGGGGGCCAAGTATCCTCAAAAAAATAACAAAATCAGAGGACAGGGAGTAATGGTCTTAGAAGCGCTACCTCTGAGAGACATTCACAACAGAATCCAGCTCATAGTTAAATTAGCAGCTTGTAGAGTACAAGATCCTGTTCCAGCTACCCAGACTCTCAGCGCTTTGTAAGCTAATGTGAACCAGACTCCAAGTCAAATGTTCACACACTGACAATGTGAAGGAGAATTTCTGCTATTTGTACCTCTTTGAGAAAGAGTTGTTTCAAAGGAGCCCTCCACAAAAATGTTATGTTGCCTACTATCATAAAACCTTGGTTTGCGAGCATAATTTGTTCTGGAAACATGCTTGTAATCCAAAGCACTTGTATATCAAAGCGAATTTCCCCATAAGAAATAATGGAAACTCAGATAATTTGTTCTATAATCCAAAAATATTCATATAAAAATGATTATAATACTGTAATATGATACGAAATCATAAAGAAAATACAAAATATAAAGAAAAATAAACAAATTAACCTGTGCTTACCTTTGAAAACCTTTGTGGCTGGTGTGAGGGTGACAAGAGAAGAGGGTTATTGTGTAGGACGAGTTTCACTATCACTAACAGAATCACTGCTATCTATTGGCTCAATGGAATCTTTTTCTGCGTGGCACCATTGTATACACTCGCACGGATGTTGACTACAGTACAGTATTAATAAACTCTTGTCATAGACTGGATTTAATGGAACTGGCAATAAGGCAGCAGAGGAAAGGGTTTATATCTCCAGGCATCCTAAGCTAGAATGAAGCAAAGCATTCCTAAGCTTACTCTTGTATGGAAAAGCAAGGGACTGTTGTCCATAGTGCTTTGAAGTGACAAAAAATATACTAGTGCTTGTTGTGGGCATCTACCAACGTTTTGAAAAATTACTGATTTCTGCCGAATACCATGGCCTGAGACCAAGCATCCCAGCATGAGAGACAACCACCCAGAATCCTGCAGAGAAAGAGAGAGAGAGAGAGAGAGAGAGAGAGAGAGAGAGAGAATCATTGGCTCAATTGTGATCATGTGATGTTTTGTGTCACGTACTACTCGTATTGCAAGACATCGCTCATTTATCAAGTTAAAATTTATTAGAAATACTTGCTTGTTTTGTGGAACACTCGTAAAACAAGTTACTCGCAATGCAAGGTTTTACTGTACATTCTTGCCATATCGTCATTGTCTTTCTCGAGTTTCTCCCCACCTCCCCATCTTTTGCTTTGGTGATTTCTACCTGGCTCCACTGTGTGACAAAATAAGGAGAAGGGGGGATGCGAGTGAATATGGTGTAGCCTGTGTACTGATTTTTCTCCCTCCCAATCTTTCCTTGCTAATTTTAAGAAAAACATCTCCTCAATCCCCCTCCCACACTTTGGATTCTACTTTGAAATAGCAGCTGATGTTGCTAGAAGAGAGTTTGTCTTTTATAACCCCAAATGTAGTGAGTTGAATTTAGCCAGCTCAGGGCATATGTTCTGGTTATTCCTCATTTGCTTCCCTGAACTCTTCTCCTAGCCCCCACCCCCACTAATAGAGAATATCCTACACTTCTCTGTCTGTCTTGGGATGCCAACCACTGCAGACTCCATTTCCCAAGCTCCTTTGCTGCATGGTTTCTGGTTCTTTTTTCCCGATGAAAGACACTGGCAGGAGAATGGGGGCGGGATGAGAAAGGTTGGGGTATTTTTCCCCCACACACTTGCTCCTGAGAGCAGTATCTGGCAATGGTTGCCTCCCTCCTAACTACAACACCTTTTAGACACTTCCTGGGTTCCAGCTCCCCTGGTGTTCCCTTAAGACTATTTTCTTCCCTTGCCCCTTCTGCCCTAGGGATGCTAATGGATTCCTGCTAGCGCTTTCTGGGATAGGCAGAATAATAGTCTCCCAAATATGCCCACATCCCAGTCCCTGGAACCTGTGAGTTATCTTACACGGTAAACGGAGCTTTACAGATGTGATTGAGGTTATGAACGTTGAGATGGGAGATTATCCTAGATCATCTGGATGGACCCAATCTAATAACATGAGTCCTTAAAAGCAGCTGTGGTCAGAAAATGATGTGACAATGGAAGCCGGGTCAGAGTGAGGTTAGATGTTGCTGGCTTTAAAGAAGGAGAAAGGGGGCTATGAGCCAGGGAATGTGGACAGCTTCCAGAAGCTGGAAGGGGCAAGGAAACAAATTCTTCTTTGATGCTACCAGGAGGAATGCTGCCCCACATTTTAGCCCATTGAGATTCTATGCGAGTCTTCTGACCTACAGAATTGTAAGATAACAAATTTATGTTATTTTAAGCCACTAAATTTGTGGTAATTTGTTATAGCAGCAATAGAAAACCAATACATCTTTCCCATCTTTTTTTTATTGAAGAATAATTGACATGCAATATTATATTAGGCTCAGATGTACAACATAGTGATTCAACAATCATATACATTATGAAATGCTCACCACAATAAGTCTAGTTACCATCTGTCACCATACAATGTTATTACAATATTACTGACTACCTCCCCTATGCTGTACTTTTCATCCCTGTGACTTATTTATCTTATAACTGAAAGTTTGTACCACCTAATCCCCTTCATTTATGTGGCCCATACCCCTAACTTCCTCCTCTCTGGCAACCACCAGTTTGTTTTCTGTGTTTATGAGCCTGTTTGTATCTTGTTATTATCCATTTTTCTATCTATTAATTCATTTGCCTGGGTGTTTAGATTCCACATATAAATGAAATCCTACAGTGTTTGTCTTTCTCTCTCTGACTTATTTCACTTAGCATAGTGCCCTCTAGGTCCATCCATGTGGTCACAAATGGCAACATTCGATCCTTTGTTTTTTACCTTTACCTTCCCCACACCACTGTAATTGGTCCCTTTATTAACACCCCTTCAGTGAAAACATTTGGAGTGAAATCTGTGTTTTGCTCTTACAAATGTGAGCTCTTGTTTTTCTCTTCCTTCCTTCCTTCTACCATTTATCCACCATGAGGACCCTCATTCCCTCTCCCATTAGGCACCGTCTCAAATGTTTAATACATGTCTTTATTTTTTTTAAGTTTATTTATTTTGAGAGAGAGAGCACAAGCAGGAGAGGGGCAGAGAGAGAGGGAGAGAGAGAGAAAGAGACAGACAGAGACAGAGAGAATCCCAAGCTGGCTCTGCGCTGTCAGCACAGAGCCTGACAAGAGGCTTGGGGCTCAAACTCACCAACCGTGAGACCATGGCCTGAGCCGAAACCAAGAGTCGGACGCTTAACAGGCTGAGCCACCCAGGCGCCCCTAATACATGTCTTTATATATGTGGCTAACCTAAGAAATACATGTGAATGTACACATTTTACATTTCTATAAGCTATCTTCTATTATACATCAAATTTTTTCTTAGTTTTTATTTTTCCTCCAGTGCTTTATTTTTCAGAATGATCCATGTAGTTCTCTGCCATCTAGTTTCTTGCTTTTGATTGCTGCGTCCTTGAAACATAAGATGCAGTCATCAAAGAAGCCAAGTGAAATCAGGAGGGGCCTGAAGGACCTTAAGAAGAGGGCAAGCTCCCCCATCTTAGAGGGTGGGGTGAGAGCAGAAAGCAGGGAAATTGGAAGTGGGAGGAGGTAGAAAGAAGGAGAAGGTGAGGAGATGTGCCTGGAGAGATGTCCTCAAGAATCTTTTACTATAAATTTGTAAAATGAATGTGAGAGAGAGAATTCATCAGTAACAAGCTAGCTTACTGGCATTTCCATTTGATCCAGTCCCCCTAAATTTCTGTGTGTTTTATCGGCTTACCTCAGACATTTTTCTCTGATCCCAGGAAGTAAAGCAAAGCAAGGCACAGTGTGTTTCAGCCAGGTCTTAAATTTTGGTGCTAACCACGACCTTATTTACTGTACTGACACCTGAATATTCATCTCCTTTGTGTAAATTTACAGCCTCCTCAATTTGGAGCTATATGTAGATTTCACTCATGCAAATGACTTCTCGTTTGACCCATGATAGTATTTCTTTCTAAGTAATTGTATTTTCTTCTTGGTGGGAATAGCCTTTTTTTTTGCTTTTATTCCTTATTATAAAAACAATTCATGATTATTACAATTTATAATTATTACAATACAAAAAATATTATTAAAATATAGAAAAGAATGAAGATACAAATGTTACCTATTATCCTATGATTTTAACATTTTTTGGTACGTATTATTTCAGCCTTTCTTTCTCATTAATAATATTCAGTAAATATTTATTATGCAATCTGCTGTGCTAGGTTCTGGGATACAGTGGAGAGCAAAAACAGACACAATTGCTGCCCTCTGGACCCTGTAATCTAGCGAGAGAGAATTATATTTAATTATATGATTATTCAACTAATGTCTGCAACAGTTGGGAAGCTTTTGCAGATGCATCAGCTGGCTATTGCCACAGTAATCCTCCATAATAGATCACCCCAAAACTCAATGGCACGTGCCAATAAACATTTATTCTTATGATCATAGTTCTGCAGGTCAACTCGGGCAGTGGTGCTTTAGATTGTGGGTCCATAAACTGGCAGAAGGGACTCTGCTTTAGGGTGTGGATTAAGCCTCAATCTATTTTATATACATTGATTCTAGTCCCAGGCTGAAAGGGAAAGTGGCTCCCTGGGGGATGATCTTCTCATGGTGGATCACTGGAGAAAACCAGAAAGCCAACCAAACCGTGAAAGCATATGTTGCTAACATCCCATTGGCCAAAAAAAGTCATGAACAAGCCCAAAGGCAAGGGGCAGGGAAGATCACCCTTCCTACCATGAGGACATGGCAAGGATGTGGATGTCTATGACAAAGGAATGAAGAATTGGGATCAGTAATTCAACCTACAATGTAACATACAACCAGAGGTGGTGTTATTTAGATTTTCTTTTCAGGATCTCAAGATGGCTGAAACATTCTTAAGCATCTTATCCTCTTATGATGTCATCCAAAGGTAGGAAGGTATGAGTCCTGTCTTGTTCTTTCTCTGAAGGCCCATTTCCTTCCCATCTCCATGTCCTTTTACTTCTCATTAGCAAGGGTTGCTTCCCATGCCCATTCCTGATCCAATCATTAGTGGGAGGAATAGAATTGACATGATTGACCCGTATGAGACAACATTCACACCTTGGGGTTGAGGAATGGTTTCTGAAACACAGATGTCCAATATCTGAACAAAAGAGGGATTATGCTGACATGAATGATTAGAAAAAATGACAGTTAGGAAGACAGCCAACAGTATCTGCCTCAGTATCTTACTGAAGATTGTCATAAAGTTTCCAAACTATGAGAGATTACAACAGGAGAGCTTTGGTTCGGAGAGGAAAGCCACAGGAATGAGCATTAACCTGAAATTTGAAGGATGAATAAGAGTTACCTGTGCAAAGAGGACAGACAAAAACACTTCAGGTGGAAAAACATACATGAAAGTTCTGTAGCAGAGTGAGCTTGGGGGGTATGTCTGTCTTAAGAAATGTAGAGTGTGGGAGGGGATAAGAACCATACCATTCAGAGCCCTGCAGATCAAGTTAAAGCTTTTATTCTTTATGCTAAGAGCAATGGAAAGCAACTAAAGAGTTTTAAGCAAGGGAGCGATATAATCAGAATTGAGTTTAAAAGAAAGTCATACTAGCTGCAGTGTGGAGACAAACAGACGAGATGCAAGAATGGATGTAGGGAGATCAGTTGGGAATTTATTACATGGTTCAGCTGAGAGCAGATAACAGCTTGGCTAGAATGATAATAATAGAGATAAAAAGATGTGACTCAATTTGAGAATATTTAGGAGGCACAGCTCATAAAACTTAAATGATGAATTCATTCTGGGGGTGGTAACAAATGAAGGTATCAAAAACTATTCTTAGACTTCAGAATTTTATAGTTGGATCAATGTTGGTAACATTCACTGAGGCAGGGACTACAAGAAGAGGCCCATATTTGAGTAGGAAGACCACAAGTACAGATGGTGAGCTTGAGATGCCTTTGAGATACTGAAAAAGAAATGTTGGATTTATGGGTCTGAGATATTATGAGTTATCTGCACATAAATGGTAATCGATGCAAAAGACATTACTAAGGGAGAATATAACATGGGAGGAAGGGAGAATATAACATGGGAGTATAACATAGGAAGAAGCCTTGAGGAACCTCAGCACTTAGTGGGCTATGAGATGGCAAAGGAAGCTGAGAAGGACCAATCAGAGAGGTAAAAGAAAAACCCAAATGTAGAAAGAAGACCAAAAGTCAAGAGAACAGAGAATTTCAATAAGGAGGTTAGTGGTAAAGAGAACTGAAGAAGTTGAGCTGGATTTGGTAGCACTGAAGTCATAACGCATGAGTAAATTAGCAAATACTGTTTTGGTGAAGTGACGAATGTGGATGGATTGAAGAGTAGGAGTTGAGAAAATGGAGATGTTGGGTAGAAGAAACCTTTCTCAAGAGTTTGGATTTGAAGGGGACAGAATGTAGAAGTGGGAAATGCAACTAAGGGAAGGTCGGGACAGAAGTGATTAAGAGAACTCAAAGCTGATGGGAAGTATCCAATTGAGAAGAAGAGGGTTTTATATCCAAGAGAGAGATGGCATAAGAAAGACTAAGAGTCTTCAGAAAACAGGAAATAGTAGGGTCTACGTATGTATCCTTATGTACTTATGTAGTTAAAAGCTATGTTTGTATATCTTTTTTACACGAACTATTGAAACAACACATATTTGGCTGCAAGGAATAAAATGCCCCATTACCAGAGTATTAAACAATAAAGACATTTAATTAATATACATAATACAAAGCATGGGAGTTGGCGGTTCTGGAGTTGTTTCAATGGCTCACGTATATCACCAAACACGTGGACTAGGTTCTTTCTATCTTTTCCATTCCGCCTCTTCAGTGTCAGTGATATGTCTTTTCATGGTCTCCAGATGGCTGCCACAGCTCTAAATACCTAATCCTCATACAACAGCATCCCAAGCAGAAAAGCAAGTGGGGAAGGTGTGAGTAACTAAAGTGCTTTCTGTATCCACCACTCTTTTTATTAGGAAGAAATCTTAACCTGAAGCTGTTGGCAGACTTCTATATTTCATTGGCTAGAACTGGGTCACATGACTACCTCAAGGCCAACTGCTAGCAAAGGGAAATGAGATTTCCATGATTGGCTAGATACATCATTTTTCATCCCGGTGATTGGGCACATTGCTACCCAAAAACATCAGGACAAGAAAGAATGTGGAATAATTCTGAACTGACCCAAAAGTGGCTACCATCAAGAATTTTGCCTCAGTAGCTATATTAATTGGTTCATATTTGTGTGTGTATGTGTAATTATAAAACTAGTTCTGTGTAATTATAAAATTAGTTCATAACATTAAAAATTTGCAGGGGTGCCTGGGTGACTCTGTCGGTTAAGCCTCCAACTCTTGATTTTGGCTCAGGTCATGATCTCACAGTTTATGAGATCAAGCCCGAGTCAGGCTGTGTGCTGACAGTATGGAGCCTGCTTGGGATTCTCTCTGCCCCTCCCCTGATCTCTAAATAAATAAATAAGTAAGTAAGTAAATAACCATTTTTTAAAATTGCATAAAATTGAAAGGTGTAATAAAGTTAATGTGTAATCCCAGTAACCCCAAAATAAGCAACTGTAATTAACATTTTAGCATAGAGCTTTCAAGAATTTTTCTATGCTTAAAAAAAGTATTTCTCTCTCTCAAAATTGGGATCATAGTCTGTGTATGATATAATCTGCTTTTTTTTATATGAAACAGATTTTTTAAAGTAAGATGTTAAAACTGTAAACTAGATCTTCCTAAATTGTGTGTTTCTTTTATGTTTATGGTTGTTCCATATTCTAGCAGTGTATGAACATGTTCATTTCTTCATATCCTTAAAACGGTATATCAATCAATCCTTGGAATCTTTGATAGCATTATGAGGTAAAAGTGATAGATCAATATAATTTTTACTTTTTGTTTTAGGTGAAAAAAACATTCCATGAAGACATTTGCATTTGACTTTTTTGTTCTTTTCTTTTGCTTATTTTTTATTAATTTGTGTGAATCCCTGTATATATTAAGGACACTGATTCTTTGACATACAGGTTTTAAGTTTTTTTTCCAGTTTTTTGATGACTTGGGGCATATGCAGAAATATTTAATTTTTTAGATAAATTCATCACATCTTTCTCTGATGCCTTTTGAGGCAGTAGAGCATAGTATTCAATATCTGGGTCTTAGAGTCAGACATACTTGAACTTGAATCTTGGTTCTACCCATGATCTAACTGCAAAGACCCTTGAGAAAATGACTCAACTTTTCAGGCACTTTGTTTCTCTATCTATAAAATGGAGATAATGCCTTCTTTGAAAGACTGTTATGCAAAGTATATGCAAATAATGTGCAAAAAAGAGTTTAGTCCAGTGACTGGCACATTAATGCTCAATAAATTTTAGTTATTGTTATAATAATTAATATTATGATCATGATTATAAAGGGTCCTCACAGGAAAATTTTATTTAAAAAATATGCATGTATTTTCTTGTCTTTAAATGTAAAAGACAATGTTAAATGTAAAACATAATGTGAACACTGAAAGAGTTTCACATAAATTAAAATTTGAATTTGAGTAATACAAATTCAAAGACTGTTTTTGGGGGATTTTCAAGTCTTATAGAAAGACAATCTAGTGGCTGTTTATTTCTTTGAAGTATAGGGTCTATTTAATGGTTGAAAGTTATTTTGTGAAGTTATTTATCCTTTATACTACTGTTCTACCTCTCTATTTTCAGTGAATCAAATGAGTTATTGATTATGGAAGAAATCAAATAGAGATTTTTCATATTCATGTTTGGTCTGAAAGTGTTAATTAAAAGAAAGGTCATTTAAAAGGGCACCTGGCTGGCTCAGTTGGTAAAGCATGCAACTCTTGATCTCGGGGTTGTGAGTTTGAGCCCCACCTTGGGTGTGGAGATTACTTAAAAATAAAATCTTTAAAAAGAAAAGGTAATTTTATTTTATTTTTATTTTTTATTATGAAATTTATTGTCAAACTGCTTTCCATACAACAGCCAGTGCACATCCCAACAGGTGCCCTCCTCAATGCCCATCACCCACTTTCCTCTCCCTCCCACCCCCCATCAACCCTCAGTTTATTCTCAGTTTTTAAGAGTCTCTTATGGTATGGCTCCCTCCCTCTCTAACTTTTTTTTTCCTTCCCCTCCCCCATGGTCTTCTGTTAAGTTTGTCAGGATCCACATAAGAGTGAAAACATATGGTATCTGTCTTTCTCTGAATAGCTTACTTCACTTAGCATAACACTCTCCAGTTCCATCCACGTTGCTACAAAAGGCCATAGTTCATTCTTTCTCATTGCCAAGTAGTATTCCATTGTGTATATAAACCACAATTTCTTGATCCATTCGTCAGTTGATGGACATTTAGGCTCTTTCCATAATTTGGCTATTGTTGAAAGTATTGCTATAAACATTGGGGTACAAGTGCCCCTATGCGTCAGCACTCCTGTATCCCGTGGGTAAATTCCTAGCAGTGCTATTGCTGGGTCATAGGGTAGATCCATTTTTAATTTTTTGAGGAACCTCCACACTGTTTTGCAGAGCAGCTGCACCAGTTTGCATTCCCACCAACAGTGCCAGAGGGTTCCCGTTTCTCCACATCCTCTCCAGCATCTATAGTCTCCTGATTTGTTCATTTTAGCCACTCTGACTGGCGTGAGGTGATAGCTGAGTGTGGTTTTGATTTGTATTTCCCTGATGAGGAGCAACATTGATCATCTCTTCATGTGCCTGTTTGCCATCTGGATGTCTTATTTAGAGAAGTGTCTATTCATGTTTTCTGCCCATTTCTTCACTGGATTATTTGTTTTTCAGGTGTGGAGTTTGGTGAGTTCTTTGTAGATTTTGGATAGTAGCCCTTTGTCTGATAGTCATTTGCAAATATCTTTTCCCATTCCGTTGGTTGCCTTTTAATTTTGTTGATTGTTTCCTTTGCAGTGCAGAAGCTTTTAATCTTGATGAGGTCCCAATAGTTCATTTTTGCTTTGAATTCCCTTGCCTTTAGGGATGTGTCAAGTGAGGAATTGCTGCGGCTGAGGTCAGAGAGGCTTTTTCCTGCTTTCTCCTTTAGGGTTTTGATGGTTTCCTGTCTCACATTTAGGTCCTTTATCCATTTTGAGTTTATTTTTGTGAATGATGTAAGAAAGTGGTCTAGTTTCATCCTTCTGCATGTTGCTGTCCAGTTCTCCCAGCACCATTTGTTAAAGAGACTTTTTTCCATTGGATATTCTTTCTTGCCTTGTCAAAGATTTAGTTGACCATACTTTTGTGGGTCCAATTCTGGAGTCTCTATTCTATTCCATTGGCCTATGTGTCTGTTTTTTTGTGCCAGTACCATGCTGTTTTGACGATTACAGCTTTGTAGTAGAGGCTAAAGTCTGAGATTGTGATGCCTCCCACTTTAGTCTACTTCTTCAGTAAGAAGAGGTAATTTTAAAGATTGCATGAAAACATTAAGAAACCATAGTGCCCTTTTCAGTGTTTTCCTCCCATTTCAGTTAATATTCAGAAGGGATGGCTGTGTTCTTAAGGTGGATGGCCACAAACAGAGAAGAAGAGATATACATACATATTTAATTCTAAAGTGCTGACTTGTGCTATGATAGTAACAGGAATCATGGCTTTGAGAGTACTGACTGGGTAATGACTCCTTCTGCTGGATGAAGCTGTGCTTTGTGGCTACACACACAGGGTGGGAAGGTCCCAGAATTCTGTGCTCCATAGACAGGAAATGTGGCATGGAGGTTAGAGCAGGGCTCCAGACTGCCTGGGTTTGCATTGAGCTGTGCTGCTTAGTGGCTCTGTGACCTTAGGCAAGTTACCTAACTTCTCTGTACCTTGGTTCCTTTGTTTGTACCATTGGGATAAGAGTAGTACTTACCCACCTAAGGGTATTATAAAGATGCAGCGATTTAATAGCTTTAAAGCACTTAGAACAATACCTAACATAGTAAGCAGCCATAAATATTATTCTTATTTTTTTTTAATTTTTTTAATGTTTATTTATCTTTGAAAGAAAGAGAGAGGCAGAGCATGAGTGGGAGAGGGGCAGACAGAGAGGGAGACACAATCCAAGGGAGGCTCTAGGCACTGAGCAGTCAGCACAGAGCCAGAAGCGGGGCTTGAACCCATGAATCTTGAGATCATGACCTGAGCTGAAGTCAGACGCTTAACTGACTGAGCCACCCAGGTGCCCCTTCCATAAATATTATTCTTATGATCCTGTCCTCCTCTACACAACTTCTATATTGCCCTGTGGCATTTGCCTTGAAACCATAATGTTGAATACAGCTATAGAAATACCTGGAATTTGTTGATTGTCGTTATGGAGAGGAAATCCCAGGATCTCTTAAGTTTTCGTGCTCCAATCTGAGTGGAGAAGCAGGATGCAGATAGAAGGTAAGGAAAGTGGAGAGCATTTGCTGTGCATCAAGATGTCAGGGCTAGTGACTATCTCTCTAATGAAGAAAGGCACTCTTTTATTTAGTATACTAAATACAATCTATTATAGGCATTCATAAGATAGCATTAAAATCCATTTATGATACCCACAGGCTACTGCGTTATGCAGGTATCTGCTCACATATTGCTTTGTGTAACTGAATAATGAAGCACTCATTCGATTTGCAGACTCGCAGTGCAGTGTATTTAGGGATTAGCTTAATGTTTCATCACTGCTTGTTATGAAAAGGGCAGATAATGGAAAGATCGCCCCGCTGCCTCATAGCAGAAACCTCTCCAGTGATAGCTGAATGAGGTACAAGCTCATTTGGAAATCCAGGTAATTTTCTTCTCCTTTCTTACTTCCCCTTTTCCATGAGAATTTCATCCATTTCCTTTGTGCTAGCTGTGGCAGAGAGGTGTGGGAAATTAAGTGTGAAGTTAAGATTTCTGGCCTCAATTATTGTCTCAGAATTAAACAGCAGCCCTTTAACTAGAGAAGTATCTGCAGAACCAGCCCATGAACATCAAGCACTGACATTGTCCCTGTTTTGAAGGTGCTTTTTGGTAACACAGCAAAGTTGAGACCTAAAAGGTAATACAGAATACTCGCTAATAACCTCAGTATTGAGGTAAGAGGGAAAAATTCAACAGCGGTCTTCCTTTCTTAAGGAAAATGCCAATTTCTTGGTGACTTGAAAAATAATCCTTAGATTTAATAAAGTACAACTTTTTTTTTTTTGCTCAACTCATACTTCAAGCGAATATTTAAAAAAATATGTATTTATTTATTTTTGAGAGAGACAGAGTGCAAGAGGGGAGGGGCAGAGAGAGAGGGAGACACAGAATCCGAAGCAGGCTCCAGGCTCCGAGCTGTCAGCACAGAGCCTGTTGCGGGGCTCAAACCCATGAACCATGAGAGTTGAAGTTGGACGCTTAACTGACTGAGTGACCCAGGTGCCCCAGGGGAAATTATTTTTAAGACTCTAGTTACATAGTGTGTTTAGAACAAGATTTGAAATAATAACATCTTAGATTCGTGTAGATCACCCTGGTGTCTATTAGCTACACCACTGGAGAGAATGTAGCCTTATTGGCAAAGGCAGCACCGAATATTTAAGACATGTAGTTAGGGGTTGAGTGGTACTAAAGTACACCTTCATTCAAAGCCATTGCCAATATGACCTTTTTACTCAGATGCAAGGGGAAAGACGTGGGCTTCTCTCTGTGTTCTGGCTATTCCTTCAAGTGGCCCCTTCAGCAGGTGACCTTTTCCTGAATGGAGAATGAATCAGACCCCAGGATGGTTGTGAGGATAAAAGGGACGGATCCATGTGTGGGCCTATTGTTTGCTGCCACATGTGCTAACTCATCTTATTCAAATTCTTCTTTTATTCTGGTAAAATATACATAACATAAAATTGTACTATTTTAACCATTTTTATGTGTGCAATCCAGTGGTATTAACTACATTCACATTGTTGTGCAACCATCACCTCGACCCATCGCGAGAACTTTCTCATCTTCTTAAACAGAAACTCTGTATCCATTGAACAATAACCCCCCATTCTTCCCTCTCCCCAGCCCCTGGCAGCCACTATTGGATTTTTAGTCCCTGTAAAATTGCCTATTTTAGAAACTTCATATAAATAGATTCATACCATATTTGTCTTTTTATGTCTAACTTCTTTCTTTCTTTCTTTCCTTTCTTTCTTATTAAATGTTTTAAATGTTTATTTATTTTTGAGAGAGAGGGGGAAGAAGGGCAGAGAGAGAGGGAGACACAGAATCTGAAGCAGGCTCTAGGCTATAAGCTGTCAGTCAGCCCAGAGTCTGACACAGGGCTTAAACCCATGAACTGTGAGATCATGACCTGAACCAAAGCTGGATGCCCAACCGACTGAGCCACCCAGGTGCCCCTAGCTTCTTTAACTTAATATAATATTTTCAAGGATTATCCATGTTGTAACATGTATTAAAATGTCTTTCCTTTTTAAAGGCTGAATAATATTCCATTGTATGTATATACTGTATTTTGTTTACCCATTCATATGTTCATGGATATTTGAGTTATATTCTTAAAAGATTGCGTACAGATGACCGGAAAATTTACTTGGGGTCCTCTGGAGTAAAGCCCTCAATGTTGGTAGATTGCATTTGCTTGTAATTCTTCCTTCCCTCCCCACCATTACCATGGTCCACTATGTGGAATGTATGTCACCACCCCATTGATGTTGGGCTTTACCGTGACTTGTTTTGGCTAAGGAAAATGTGCAGAAGTTTCAGTGTGCCTTTCTGAACCAAGGTCTTAAGAGGTATTGCATGTTTCTGTTGACCATGTTGGGTTTCTGCCATTGCCATTAAAACAAAAACAAAAACAAAAACAAATATGGCCTGTAAAGCCAGTGGTCCCATAGGTAGGAGACACATGTAACAGACCTGAACCAACTCACAGCCTGGAGCCAAGGCCAGCCAATCCCAGCAAAGTCTAGCATAGATAATTATTCACAGACTTGTGAGTCAGAAATATATTATTATTATTTGAATCCACTGAGTTTGGATTCTTACATAGATTTATTTCAGCAATAGGTGACTAATTCAGGCCTTGGTGAGAGAAGGGGGAAGCTTTTCCCCCATAATTCCAGGGCTCACTGCAGGTTGTGGGTGGGTAGAATTCTCTCCAGGAAAATGTCTTCCTGATCTTGACCCAGCTTAGGGCAACCTGGCTCTTCTCAGCCCTCAGAAACAAATTGACAGTCTAGGATGAGATGGGTACTGGATCCTCAGGTTGTTTCCTTGCTCTTTTAATAAACGGAGTCCTATCTGGGTTTTTCTCAATTGCAGAGGCTCTGGTGAAGATGGTAACCAGCCTATTTAAGGGGATTAGATTTCAGGGCAGAAGTTTTCATTGGCTTGCACTCCTCCAAGCACTCTACTCTTTCACTTATTCTGAGCTGAATATTCATCATATGTGAGGCTCCTTTCAGCTTTCTTCTTCATTCTCCATCCTTTAGCTCATGGTCTTCAAGCTTGTATTTTCTTTAAGGTAGCATTGCCTTTAAGGCCACTTCCCAGTTATATGTTGGTGGACCTAAGCCATCCAAAGTATAAACCAGGGGGCATGCTGGGGTGATGTCTGGCAGAGGGTAAGACTGCCTTCTATTGCCCTATGACTACTGCTTACATGGGGCTGTGTCATGATTCCTGATTATGAATTGAACATGGGTGGACCAAACTCATTGCTTAGAAAATATTTCAGATGAAATAAACATAGGTAATTTAAAATATGAGCTTTTATTTTTATTTTTTAAGTTTATTTATTTATTTTGAGAGAGAGAGAATGGGTGGAGGAGGGGTAGAGAGGGAAGGGGACAGAGGAGCTGAAGCAGGCTCTGTGCTAATAGCAGAGAGCTCAATGTGGGGCTCAAACTCAGAAACCATGTGACCATGACCCGAGCCAAAATCAGACGCTCAATTGACTGAGCCACCCAAATATGAACTTTTTAGGCTATAGTTTATTTATTATTATTACTTTGGGAAAAATGAGTTGTTAATACTATTACTTTAAAAATTGCCACACACTTTCCTCATTCTTGCCCCAAGGCCTTTTCCTTCCTCCTCTTGCCATCGCTGCTCACTTTTCTAGTCGCACGGGCATGCAGTTGTATTGTTCCTGAAACATTGGCCACCGGAGATATGAATTATGATTGATTTGAGCAGTTGGTAGTATGGAATTGAAAAACACAGTCCTATATGTTGATAAAATAGACACTGTTTATAACTAAAGAGTTTAGGGGTAAGGTTTGAGTTTTATCATAAACAAAACTTCCTTTGAATTCTTGCCTAAAAATTTTGACTGACTCCCTTTAAATAAAGTAAAGGACTACAGTTTAGTATTTATGTTAAAGATAATCACTATAATATTGTCTAAAAGAGAGTTGAAAATATGCATAATTTTTTGTAGGAGTTAGGAAGCCTGTCCCTGAAAGTTTTGCGTTATCCCAGCTTCTGACTTTATCTCATAACTTGAGGTTGGCCGACATTATGCTTTTAGAGATTTCCTGTCTGTGTGTTAAGGGTGAAATAAGTTCAACATTAGTACCCATTTTTCTTGAGACAAGGGAGAGAAAAGAAAGTGACATCACCTTTGGTGACATCATGCAAAAATCAACCTTCATTTTGCATTGGTTCTTGAAAAAGCCTGTCTTCAGTGAGAAGAATCTTAGAAAAAACTATGAGTAACATCATATAAAAAGCAAGTTGAGAAACTCAGGACCAGAATATGGTGTTACTTAATGTGCAAACATGGTTTGTTTAGAGGACTCTGCTGTTTAGGACACACACACACACACAAACACACACACACACACACACACACACACACACACACACACCACTGAGCTGCAAAGTGTATGTTGCCTTTTGTATTTTGCAGCTTCTGACAGTTGATGCCTCAATTTTGCTAGAACTTCCAAGGGCTTAGTTTGGGGTAAATAATAATCATTTAGTGCATTAATCTTACATTCTCAAAAATGCCATTTTGTTTCCTCAGGACAAGACTGTCAAATCAAATTTACTCATAGACCAATTTCCCCTCATGAAAATCCTGGTGGGCTGAACTAATATTTCATCAAAAAAAAATATGCCAACTGAAGTAAAGCTGTTTACAATGAGGTTGTGTCATTGAATGATGACCTTCTGCAGGCTAAAGCTGGCCCACAGGCTCAATGTTTGACATTTATACTCCAGAATATTTCAGGTTTACTTCTCCTAATAACCAAGGTAACACTGTTTCTAGGCTTTTAGGCATGGAAGGGATTTTGAGAGCCCTTTTATTGATGATGTAGGAGGACTGAATCCTTTTCTCTTCAGTGGGACATTTTGTACATATGTGATATGGATGACAATATGGATCCTGTTTGACAACACTTTTGGAGAAACAGCAAAAGGAAATAAGTTTAAAGCGGAGGATAAGAAATTTAAGTTGAATACAAAGAAGGTGCTGAAAGAACAAGCAAAGGACGTGAGAAATAGCACTGGCTTGTGAATCTCTCTCTCTCATTTTGTGGTTGCATATGTGTGGATGCTGTTTGTTAGAGCACATTACATAATCATAATGGCTGCATTTTCTTTTTCTTCTTATTCAGATTAACTCAATTCATAGTGATATAGACTAAAGAGGTCATAATAGTGAGTAAAAACTTAAACCTGAGTGAAAGTGACTTGATCCAATGATTGGGTTTGGCCCTTAGCCTTGACAGACATGGTTCTAATCCAAGGGAGTTGATTAAAAATAAATCACAAGAGACCAAGGTGTAACTGAAATGCCAATGTATTACATTCCAGTGGGAAATAGTCTTCTCTGGTGAGCAGAATGATCCTATCCTCCACCCAAGGTACCCACCTCCTAGAATCTGAACCAAATGTAATGGGAAATGTTGGCTGTCATCTTGGCATCCACCATCTCCTTATCCATTTCTAAACAAATCTCTTTTATCCAAGGATCATTCACTCCCACACATAGCCCCTGTGCCTCAGGGGAAGCTGGTTGAGACCATATCTTGGGGTTCTGATTAGTCTAATCTAGTCCTTTCTGCCTTAGTTTGCAGACAGTCTGGCCCAAATCAGTTTGGTTCAATCGGAAACAAGAAGAACTTTTCTCAGAGTTTTTGGAAATGCAGCTGTCTTGTTATGAAGCATAGCTACAGGAATCCAGCCTCTTGCTGTATATAAATGAGTAGCCATTTAGCCCGAGTTGCTATAAGGGGCATCCTACAGCCCTGAAGGGAATCGGCCTTTAGAATGAAACTGCCAGTGTTGGTGTCAAAATGGAACGATGGAAACAATCTGTGTCCTTGATGAGATCCTTGGTCAGTTAACCCTAAAGCCTTTTCTATGGCTGGAATTTAGTTTTGGTTGCCAGTATACTTTATTATTGTCACAGATATTTTGGGTTAAGTTTTCAATTTTATGCAGCTTAAAAACCCTAACAGTTATAGGGTTTGTTACCAGAAGTGGGCTCCATCAAGTAACAAATCTTAAGCTATGGAATTGGCTGAGTGTAGGAGGTAAGACAGAAGGAAGCTTGGGTTTTCTATCATTGACATGCCAGAGTGAAACATTTGTCATTTCCCCATTAAATAACATACCTTCCAGAGCTTTGGGATGAAAGGATTTGGTAGGAAAAAAAATCAAGCTATTGATTACTTCTTGCATCTTCCAATAAGATATTACAAGAACAAAATAAGACCCAGTACTCATCTTGGATGTTGCCATTGGAGGAAAATGGAGTTTCTTTTAGAGAGAAGCATTATGGGGTGCTAGATTGGTTCACTCAGGAAGTCCCTTCACTACCAGAATGAGAACCCAACCCATAGTTAGAGCAACTACCAGCAAATGCCAGCTTATCCCAGCAGAGCCACAGTCAACCCCCAGACTGTGAGCAAGAAATAAATCCATGCAGTTTTATTGCAGTTGGGGCTTGTGTGTTACACACAATTATTGTAGCAATAGCTGACTAGTATAGTGAGAATGAGAGATGAAGGAGAGGAAGCAGTTTCTTAGAATCTTAAAAAGTTACAAATTACCCCCACATTAGTTTTAGGAGTAGATGCAGCCTAAATCTATTAGGAATGTGGTGGGGGAGGGGGGCGGGAAGTAAGGTTTAGTTTGAGGGACCATTTTCCCTTTTCATGAGAAGGAGGAACTATGACTATGTTGGATTCTACCGTCAAGTTTTCTACCTATCCATGTGGATGACCAAGCCATGAAATGGAATGCAGTGGAAGGAGGAGAGGAGAAAAACGGGAGGCCCCTCAGCTGTCTCTGTCTTTGCTAACACAGCTAACAACCCGAGCAAGAAAGGGTTGTCTTTAGAAATGACATATGGCTAGGTAGGTTTTGAAAAATTAAAAATGGAAAAGGATTTCTAGTGTTTCCAGCTTATTAAGGCATAAAAACAAGAACCAATTTGCAAAGATGTGGGCAGTAGCAGAATGGATAGTGGAGGCTGATTAGGTATGTCTGCTCAGGGCGACTCATTAAAAGCACCCGACTAGAGTCCTGAAGCCGCTATAATTCCCACTGCCTCCCACCATTACCACTTTATCAGCTTCAGAGGGAAGGTCCATTTATTCTTCAAAAAGGCCCACTCCTGATGTGTGTTGTTCCCCTTTCTTGACTTGTAGAACCACACCAGGATCATTCAGTTAATTTTGGATGGAGGTGCATGGCAATACATCTCCTGAGGCAGGAGATTGAAGCTTGACCTTGCACTTCTGTGCCTGACACTTCTAGGCCTTCATCTTTCTTCGAGGCAACAACATACTGTTTATTACAGATGAGGTAAGACACCACATGCTCAGTCTCCATGTGTGTTTAAAATGTGGATTCAGCAAGTTTGTCTCTTCTCTTTGCTTTGACTATGGGGATGGGAAGGCTGCTTTGATCTTCAAAAATTATGACTATAAGTGATGCCTATTCAAATATTGGCTCAAGATTAAAACAGCGATTGCTTTTGAGTTGTTTTTAGAATCTTTCCTTTCCTAAGCCCCCTTTCTGTCTTTGGACGTGTTAGGTGCTGACCAAGTTCAAATTTCCACATGATATCTATGTATCTGAAATGTATGTGACACACAAATGCTGGGTAAATATTTTATGTTTTAGGTTTTTTTTTTCTTGCCATGAAAGTGATGCATGCTTATTACAAAAGTGCACTGTATACTGAAAAACTGTAAATAAGGAAAAATTTAAAACCTGTGGGGGCACCTGGGTGACTCAGTCGGTTAAGTGTCCGACTTCGGCTCAGGTCATGATCTCAGGGTTCGTGAGTTTGAGCCCCGTGTGGGGCTCAGAGCCCGAATCCTGCTTCGGATTCTGTGTCTCCCTCTTCTCTGCCCCCCGCCCCCATTCATGCTCTGTCTCTCTCTCTCTCTCTCTCAAAAATAAATAAACATTAAAATTTAAAAAAAAAACCTGTAAACACACTACTCAGGAATACTGCTTGCATTTATATCTATATATTTTTATAAATATGTGTATATGTAAATCTTATATATGTATATAAATCTTTGATATAAATTATTATATTGGTTATACAGCTTTGAATTTTCCTTTTTAAAATAAGCTGTCACCCTGTGAACTTGATGGTGCTTAATTCAGTGTGCCTGTTGTATTCACAGTGAGATTTATTATTTTTCCTATTGGTGCTTTATTTAAAGAGCTTTTTGTAGCCTCGTATTTTCAGTCTGGCTTCACAGTGTGTGGAGACATGCTCTCCCATGTGTGTGAATGAGTATCTTTCATTTGCTACTCTTGCCAGAGAGAATGACAAATCCAATTCTGCAGTTTAAGATTTATCTCCAAGATTGATATGTCTTTGGCCATAAACTTAAGTGCTAGGTAGTCAGGCTTCCAACACGTATTAATCCCATGCCACGTGCAGAACTGGATGCTAATTGGTTTAGAGCTTTTGGTGGATGTAGAAGGACATGGGTCCTCAAGTGACCAGCAGTTCATGAAACAGCTGCTGAGGGCAGAATGGGTTACCCTGGCTTCTGGCACTGGCTGGTTTTGTGGGGAGATGAACGGAGTAGGGTGGCCGAGCTCTGGGGTTCATCCTTAGAGCAGGGAATGCTATACTCACATGCACAGAGGCAGAAAAATTCTTTACAAGTGTAAGGAATGGCGAGCAGCTCCACTTGGCAACAGCAGAGGAGCCACGCGGGGGAGAACAGACTGGAAGCTGATTTGTTTGGAGGGCCTGGACACAGGGCTGACAAGCCTGCATTCCACAACACAGATGGGAAGGATCCCCAGCAGGTTTCCCAGCTGGGGAGTGACATAAAGACGAGGACATTCAAAGCTGATTATTTTATTGTTTGGGTGTATCTGCAGCTCCCGTTATTTGGTATGATCATTCTAAGAGCATGCTTGCTAGGCTTCTGCCCTGTCAGAGTCTGGCCATTGAAGTTGTGTGCAGCTTGTGCAGCTAGCATCATATCCTGTCCCACCAGGAAGGTCCAAGGTAGGCCAATTCCAGCCCCTTGAAATAATTAGTTCCCACTGCTCTTTGTGTACAGAACCAAAAAGATCAATTTATTGGCATTGTGGGTAATTTTCAGAGACTGCCAATAGAATGTATTAAACTAACTGGATTGTAGGAGGACAAGGGGGATTATTTTCCAACCACAAACCCAACTCAGGAGGGAGTTCTTGTCTTCCTTTGTGCTCGGAAACTAGCACAAATTTTACCATACAACGTGCATGTGCCTGCTCCCATACATTGCTGGTGGGATGCAAAATGGTACCTGTGTAGGAGAATTGGGTCATTTCTAACAAAATTACATATGCATTTACTCTTTGAATTATTAATCCCACTTCTACGAATCTGTCCCAAAGATATAATGGCAAAAACTACAGGAAGACATATGCCAGGTTGGTCGGTACAGTACATTGCAGCAAAAGATTGGAAGCAACCTGAATTCCACCAATGGGAGACTGAAAAGTGTTGGCACATCTACACACAGGAGTACTATGTAGCTATAAAGAGGAGTGAATTATAATTCTATATGTTGCTAGGAGTGGTTTTCAGCATATATTATGTAAAAAAAGCAAAGTGGAGAAAAGTGTGTTTTTTATTTAAGAAAGGGGGTTATGAATAAATATATGTATTCATATATAACATGTGTATTTACTTTCATTAAAAAGGAAGAATAAGGGGCACCTGGGTGGCTTAGTCGGTTAGGAGTCCGACTTCGGCTCAGATCATGATCTCACAGTTCATGAGTTCAAGGCCTGCATCGGGCTCTATGCTAATATCTCAGAGCCTGAAGCCTGCTTTGGGTTCTGTGTCTCCTTCTCTCTCTGCCCCTCCTCCACTCACTCTGTCTCTCTCTCTCAAAAATAAATAAACATTTTAAAAAAAGGAAAGAATAAGCCTAAAGCTAAAAAATTTTAAAAAAGAGATTACCAGTGGGGAAGGAGTCAGAAACAAGAAAATAAGATGAAAGGGAAGGGATAGAAGTGGGACTTCTCTGAATATACCTTGTTTTGTAGATTTGAATTTGGGAATGTGTAATTATTTTATGTAATTATAATACAAAATTAAGTTTGAAAAGCAATCTCTAACAATAAAAAAAATGATGTGAAACATCTAAAACAAACTATGTGACAAGTTTTTAGATAAACATACAGAGAGGAACTGTTCCATGTGATTTCAATTCAACATAGTAATTTGACTTTACGTTCCTAGAAGAATACATGCGAAGGACAGAAAGAACTGTAAGAATATTTTGGTCATGTTGGTGTTGTAATGTTGACATTGTTGTGTGTGAGGGTGGGACAAAGCAAATGTGTACTTATATTGGCAATGTTTGGGATCAGTATTTTCAGCATGGAAAAAAGGAAATACAGACGTAATATAGATAAGATTAAGTAAAAATCTTATATTTTTGAATTTGAAATGGAAATATTAGTATACACTTGTGTTGTTTTTCATTTTTAAAAAACCCATTTTCTAGTTTTGAACATGAAAAGTTCTAAAAACAATGATCAACCCAGTAGCAATGAACATCCTTGGTGTCCAGGTTTTATGGTCAAGTACCTTTTTCCATTAAAAGGAACCTGGGCTCCCTGGGAAAATAGCTGCTGCCAGAACTGGGGCAGAAAATGTACCCGATAAGCCCAGAACATCCTGTTATACTAGGAATCAAGGAAACTTTCAATGACTATTGTGGGCTTCTTAAAAGGACACAAAAGCCACTTGAGGAGGGACGATTTGATCATCAATAAGAATTGCAATTGCAATAGATCAAAACATTTATATATGTGTAATCCATGTGCTCATTCTGATTAAAAACCCCACAAAAGTCATTGGTCACCTTTGGATTTCTTTTGGATGTATTAGAGAAGTAACAAGATATTTTGAAAACCAGAATATAATGGGAAAAAATCCTGCTTTTGTCTTGTCTTCTTTACATGAAAGGCACATGGTGATAATCAAATAATTGATAAGAGCAAATTCCTCTTTAGAGAAACATATTAGCTAGTAATTGAAGGAGGAATGATAGAATTATAACACTACTCTTGCAACCTCTAACGAAATACTGACATTGATCATTAATGACTACTAACAATGCGAAAAGAGAGAACACCAGCCTTTTTTGGCCTTCTAATGGGTGATTACAACACCACCTATTAAGGATTATGGCCAAAGAATTGTAACTGAATATCATCAAGACTTTAGCTTTAATTACCAATTTATAAGAAATACAGAGGACAGAGGAACATTTTCAGGAAATATAGGAGACAGGTAAATAACATCATGAGACACAATGAGCAAAATCTAGACTGGAAAATAATATGGGGCACATGACTTAGTAATTCAACAAAAACATTGCAAGAAAAAAAGTTTGGAGAACTAAAAGAAGTAAACCAACTTCTCCATATAGATCTTATTTGGATTCTGATTCCATCAACACACTGCAAATATACAAATATGAGACAGAGAAATTTGAATATTGGCTGATGATATTAAGAAATTGTTGTTAATTTTTACTCCTGATATTGGTATTATCTTTTTTTCTGGTAAACACTGAGATATTTTGCAGGTTGTATGATAGGAAAAAAAAAATCTCAGATTCACTTCAAAATAAGACAGTATCATGCAATGGAGAGGACAATGAGTGAGGCAGGGTATGAAACAAGATAGACTATGCATTATTAGTTGAAGGTTGGTGATATGATGACTACAGGCATCACAAAATCAGGATAAGCAGGCTTAATTCTTTCAAATAAATATAAAGAATAGAACACAGAGGAAAAAAAGCAATGTCTTCATTTCTTCAAAGTTTACCAATCTGCATCAAAGTTCATGAGTAGTCTTTTAGGATTCTAAGACTCTATTATCATGTCGAAAATACAGTTGATTTCACTTTTTGGCTCTATTAAGACAATCAATTAGAACTGAGAACTTCCATAAAATATTTGAATTTTACCTCAGTATTCAGTGATGAATTAGACAATCCCAAATGTATGGGCTTACTAGACAAGGTGACATTTCTGACCGTGATGTTTATACAGAAGTCATCTCTAACATTAGAGTGCACTGTTGATAGTAGTCTAGGCTTTCGGTAAGTGTATTTGCTGCGGACTGTGGGCTTTATTTCTTGCTAAGCCTTGCTGGGTGTCAGCACAAACACTGCTCATTTGTCATCTTTTACTAAGCAAAACTTTTCCGTACAGATGGCACACACATCTACTCTTTTATCCCCGACCTTCCTGGGACCTTTGTTCCCATCAGCAGTCTTTTCCTTGACTGCCTTACTGTCATCTCAGAGAATCTACCAATCCTCTTATTTCTTCTGAAGTGCTTCCCTCTTGACAAAGCCTAGCACTTGATGACCTCAGTCCCAGGAAATATTCTTTGTGTTTGTCTTTCTTTGCCCATGACTGCAGGGCAGTCATCTGGGGAACTGTTTACGGTTTCAGATATCACCAACCACTACTGAAAAGGAAGAAAAATAAAACTCTCTTTCCTTTGAACTCTGCAGAGATATAGATATTTTAAACTCGGGAAGACAGGAAAGGAGGGCCTCACTGACACCTTTTTACCCTCATTGTCACAGTGATCTGTCTACTTTTCATTCTTATTTCAAGGTGGCTTCTGAATTGATTTCAATAGTGTCCAATTCAAGTATAATTTTATGGTAAGTAGGGTCTGAGTTCTTTTTAGAATTTTGTTAAATGGATAAATGAAAATCACCAAAGCTTACTTGGGAGTTAGATAGTTTTGAATTCACTGTGATAATTTATGCAATTAATAGATAAATCTGTGCCACCCTCCAAACAGAGATTAATTGAATTCATTTTGATAACCTTATTCTTCAGACTTCTTTGTTATGTGCAAGCACATTAATAATAGACATTAATAATACCTTGGATTTGTAAAGCGTTGCTATATTCAAACCATCTACATCGATGTTATCTCATTTTAAAAGGTGGGCCCAGCAAATATTTGAGAAATTAAGAAATTTGGATCCAAAGATATCGGAAAACTTGCCAAAGCTAGTAACAGAACACAGAATCAAGGAATGCTCTTTTATACATCTCCTTTCCTACTTCTACCCGTCCCCTCAAAAAACCCAGTATGTAGGCTTGATCCCTACTTTACTTCTTAAAGAATCAGCTTTTGGTTTTATCGATATTTTTGTAATTCAGAAAACATCCCTTTATTATCTCTCAGTTTTTGTGGAGTTTGGACAAAGCTTAGTTGAATACTTTGTTTAGGCATAGTAGGTGTCAGCTGGGCTTGTGGTCTCATCTGATGCTTGAAAACCTGTTACAAGTTCATTCAGCTTACAGACAGTTCCTCACAGCTGTAGAATTCATGGAAGCTTTCATCTTCTTTGAAGCCAGTAAGAAACTCTCTCTCTGGTGCTTCTTTTTTTTCTTTTTTAGAACTCCCTTAATTAAGTCAGGCCCACCCAAAATAATTTCCCTTTTTATTAACTCAAAATCAACCAATCAGTAATCTAATTACAGGAGTGAAATCCCACTCCCAAAAGGAGGAAGTTATATAGGGCATGTAGACCAGGAGGTGCTAAACTTGAGGCCATCTTAGAACTCTGCCAACTACAGCCTGTGTACTGAAAACTTCAAAAACATTGCTGTGAGAAATTTAAAAGGAACTAAATAAATGGAGAGGCATACTATGTTCATAGGTTAAGACTCAATATTGGTAAGATATCAATTCTTTCCAAATTGATTCATAGATTCAACGCGATCCAAATTAAAATCCTAGTGGGATTTTTGTAGATGTTGATAAACTGGTTCCATAATCCAAATAGAAATGTGGACCCAGAATAACCAAAACACATTTGAAAAAGATCAAACTTGGAGTACTAATACTACCAAATTTCAAGACTTATCAAAAGGCTACAGTAATCCAGTCAATGTGGTATTGACACCAACATCAACAAATGGAATAGAAGAATGATTCAGGAAATGGACCTGCACATGTATAGACAACTACTTTTTATCTTTACCTTCATTAATCCATTTTCTTTCCTTTTTTTTTTGCATTAATCCCTTTTCTAATGCTCTTTTTTTCTTCATGCAATGTTTCTGACCTATATAATTTTCCTTCTTTCCAAAGAATTCTTCAACATTTCTTGCAATGGTTTCATTGATTTTTTCTTTTGTTCTTCTGTTTTCAGTTTCATTGATTTATGATATTAAATTTATTGTTTCCTTTCTTCTGTTGCTTTGGATTTAATTTTTTTTTCTTGTTTCTTAAGCTTGAAGCTGGGATCATTAATTTGAGACCCATCTTCTTATAAGCATTTTAATGTTGTAAATTTCCTTCTAAACATTGCTTCAACTACATGCCACACATTTTGATATGTCATATTTTATTTTCTTTCAATTCAAAATATTTTCTACCCATGAATTATTTTGAAGAATGTCACTTATGAGGTTATTCACTTCTCGTTCAATTCCATTTTGATCAGATAACATACTTTGTACAATTTCACTCGATCATATTTTGTTAGGCTTTGTTTTTTGATCCAAGATGTGATCTGTGTTGATGAATACTCCACGTGCACTTGAAAAGAATGTGCCAGGGCACCTGGGTGGCTCAGGAGGTTGAGCATCCCACTTCGGCTCAGGTCATTATCCCACAGTTTGTGAGTTCCAGCCCCACATCAGGCTCGCTGCTGTTAACCTGTCAGTGCACAGCCTGCTTTGGATCCTCTGTCCTGGTCTCTCTGCCCTTCCCCCACTTGAGCTTTCCCCCAAATAAATAAATATTTGAAAAGAAAAGAAAAAAAAAGGAAAGGAAAGAAAAGAAAAGAATGTGTATTTTACTGTTGTTGGGTGAAGTGTGCTATAAATGTCAACTATGTCATATTGAATGACAGCACGGTTCAGGTCTTCTGTATCTGTATTAAACAGCTTGGGCTGCTATAACAAAATATCATGGACCAGGTGGCTTAAACAACAGAAATTTATTTCTCCCAGTTCTGCAGGCTGGAAAGTCCAAGAACAAGGTGCCAGCCGGGTGAAGAAGGGCTCTATTCTTGGCTTGTAGGTGTCCCCCCTTCTCATTGTGTGGTCACATGGCCTTTCCTTAGTGTATTTGGAGAGAACTTTCTCTCTTCCTCTTTTATAGGACCTTTCCTCTTTTATAGGACCTATAGTCCTTGTTAGGACTCCATCCTTATGAACTCATCTAACCTGAATTACCACCTGAAAGCTCTATGTCCAAATATAGTCACAATGGGAATCAGGGCTTCAACATATAGATTTTGGAGGTATACAATTCAGTCCCTAGCAATATGCTTGCTAATTTTCTAATGATTCTATCCATTACCGAGAGAGAAGTGTTGAAATCTCTGAGTATAACCGTGAATTTGTTTATTTCCCCTTTCGGATCTATTTTTGTTTCAGATATTTGAAACTGTATTAACAGTGCATTCATTTTGGGGCAGCTGGGTGGCTCAGTCAGTTGAGCATCTGACTCTTCATCTCAGCTCAGGTCATGATCTCAAAGTTTCATGAGTTCGAGCCCCATATCAGGCTCTGTGCTGACAGGGCAGAGCCTGCTTGGGATTCTCTCTTTCCCTCTTTCTGCCCCTCCCTCACTCACGCTGTCTCTCTCTCTCTCTCTCTCTCTCTCTCAAAATAAATAAATAAACACTTAAAGAAACAGTGCATTCATTTTTAGGATTGTTATGTCCTGTCGGTGAACTGACTCTCGTATAATAAACTAATGTCCCTCTTTACCCTGGGTAATTAACCTTGTTCTGGGGTCTTTTTCTAAATATGAATGCAATTACTTCAACTTTCCTTTGATTAGTTTGCATCATCTATCTGGTACTCTGTTCCTTCTGTTTTTCTGTTCCTCTGTGTCCCCTTTCCTGCCTGCCTTCTTTTGAATTTTTTGAATTCCTTTAATATTCTATTTTAAATTATGTCTTTTATGGCATAATGTTTGCATTAATTTTTATGGTTGTTCTAGGGTATAGAACCTTTCAATTTAGAGCTTATATATCACTACTTCAAGTAAAATGTAGAAGCCTTACAGCCATATATCTCGTTAGCCTCCCTTCTTTAAGTTGCCCTTGTCATATGTATTACATCTATACACATTGAAAACTCTACCAGACGTTATTGTAATCTTTGCTCTTCCTTATTTTTGATGTCCTAAGTTTTACCCATGTATCATTTTGCTTCTATAAAACTTCCTTTAACATTTCTTTTAGAGCAGGTCTGCTGGCAATGAATTCTCTTAGTTTTCCTTCATCTGAAAATGTTTCTATTTTACCTTCATTTTGAAAGATATATTTGCTTCGTATAGAATTCTAGGTTGACATGCTTTTCTTTCAGCACTTTAAAATGTTCCCCTGTGTCTCTGATGAGAAATCTGTGGTAATTCAAATCATCACTGTCCTATATGCAATGCATCATTTTTTTTTTCGGGTTGCTTTCAAGATTTTTTCCTTTGTTTTGTTTTCCGAAGTGTGATTATTGTGTCTCTGGTGTGATATTCTTTGTATTTTTTTAATCCTGTTTAGGGTTTGATGAACTTCTCAATTCTGTAAATTTATATATTTTATCTAACTTTTAACATTTTAGGAAATTACTTCTGTACCAATTTCCTTCTTATCTTCTGAGACTCATTGACATAGATGTTAGATATTTTGATATTGTCTTATAGGTTCCTAAGTCTGTTCACTTTTTAAAATCTTTTTCTTTAGACTGTTCTTTTGATTGGACAGTTTCTATTGACTCTTCAAGTTCTCTTGCCTTTTTCTTCATTTGTCTCTATTCTGTTATTGCACTCCATCAGCGAATTTTTTAAGACATTGTATTCTTTGTTCTAAAGTTTCCATATCTCTGTTGTCAACTTCTGTTTTTCCATTCACATTAAATATGGTTTACCTTTTCATCAGGGAGCATAGTTATAAATAGCTCTTTTAACATCTTTGATGATTTCAACATCTGAGTGATCTTGGGGTTGGTTTTCATTGGTTACTGTTTTTCTCAGAAATGGGCCACGTCTTCCTACCTTTTTATATATTGAGTAATATTGGGACATTGAGTAATTTTCCTGGAAATTTTGATATTATGCTGTGAGGCTCTGAATCTTTTTAAACTCATCTGGAAAATGTTGGTGTGAGTGTGTGTGTGTGTGTGTGTGTGTGTGTGTGTCTTGTGTGAGTTAATACACAGAATTCAGAAATCATCTTCTCCAGATTCCTTTTCTCTGGGATTCTTCTGCTTTGCCCCCCTATCCTTCCCCCCATCAATTTGCATAGATTGCTTTTCTTGGCCCTACAGCTAAGAAGATAGTGTTTTCCTTTGAGATTTTATTGCCTATGAAGCCATTGCCATAGCCCCTAACCAGTGCCAGTATTTGGGTCAAAGCCATGAGAGAAAAGAGGGAAAAAAACTTTAGGAAACTCACCCTCCCCCCCATATGGGTCACTTCTTTAATTCCTCTCCCCAGTCTGCCTGCTTTTGTTTACTTTTCAGAATCCTCAGATAGTTGCTTTTGTATTCTATCCAGAGTTTTTAGTTACAATCAATAGGCTTACTCCATCTTGACGAGGACTAGAAGTCTCTTCCACTTCACTTTTAGGAAGAAACACAAGCTTTGTATTTGCTCTATAGTCTCTTGCCAGATTCTAGGCCAAATACAAGCCCTTTAAACAAGTCATAATAGCCCTTTGTCCACTAGGAGGCAGCACTAACAAGCCCCACTTGCCCCAGGCCTCTGCAGCCTCAAGATCATGGATGTAATCTTGGTAGCCTGTGGCTTCAAAGTTTTGCTCGACACATCTCCAAAGGCAAGGGAATTAAACGCAAAAATGAACTATTGGGACCTCATCAAGATAAAAAGCTTCTGTAATGCAAAGGAAACAATCAACAAAACCAAAAGGCCACCGACGGAATGGGAAAAGATACTTGCAAATGACATATCGGATAAAGGGTTAGTATCCAAAATCTATAAAGAACTTACCAGACTCCACACCCGAAAAACAAATAATCTAGTGAAGGAATGGGCAGAAGACGTGAATAGACACTTTTCCAAAGAAGACATCCAGATGGCCAACAGACACATGAAGAGATGCTCAACATCACTTCTCATCAGGGAAATACAGATCAAAACCACAATGAGATACCACCTCACACTGGTCAGAGTGGCTAAAATGAACAACTCAGGAAACAACAGATGCTGGCAAGGATGTGGAGAAATGGGAACCGTCTTGCACTGTTGGTGGGAGTGCAAACTGGTGCAGCCGCTCTGGAAAACAGTGTAGAGGTTCCTCAAAAAATTAAAAATAGAACTACCCTATGAAACCAGCAATAACACTGCTAGGAATTTATCCAAAGGATACAGGAGTGCTGATTCATAGTGGCACATGTACCCCAATGTTTATAGCAGCACTTTCAACAATAGCCAAATTATGGAAAGAGCCCAAATATCCATCAACTGATAAATGGATAAAGAAGATGTGGTTTGTATATACAATGGAATACTACTTGGCAATGAGAAAGAATGAAATCCTGCCATTTGCAGCAACGTAGTTGGAACTGGAGGGTATTATGCTAAGTGAAATAAGTCAGGCAGAGAAAGATAGATATCATATGTTTTCACTCATATGTGGAATTTGAGAAACTTAACAGAAGCTCATGGGGGGAGGAAAGGGGGAAAATAGTTATAGAGAGGGAGGGAGGCAAACCATAAGAGACTCTTAAATACAGAGAACAAACTGAGGGTTGATGGGGGGGTGGGGGAGAGGGGAAAATGGGTGATGGGCATTGAGGAGGGCACTTGTTGGCATGAGCACTGAGTGTTGTATGTAAACGATGAGCCATGGGAATCTACCCCCCCTCCCAAACCAAGAGCACGCTGTACACACTGTATGTTAGCTAGTTTGACAATAAATTACGTTTTTAAAAAATTTCCACAAAGGGAAACACTGGAGCCTCAAGCTCCCCTTTTGCACTCTACCCGCTTCCTACTTTTTCCTTGTGGGTTCTGGGTGGCTAGGGTGTTTGCTGATTGCAAGTGAGTTCATTCTAGGTCTGTTGCCAGTGCTGCTGCCTTGTCCACCTGTGGTCGCATCCATAGCAGTTATGATTTCCATTGCTTGCTCAACTCGCCATGGTTGCTTGGGTGGAAGAAGCCTTCTCTCCCTGGTCATGTTTACAATTTGTTCAGTAGACTACCAAAGCTGACCTTCAATATTTTCAAAGCCTTTCCTCTTCTTTTTTTCTACATATTAGGTTGGAAACTGTGGGAGTTGTTAGTTTCTGCTCATCAAATTATTTCTGGCTCTTCAATTTCTCAGTACTTAGTAGGATTGTTTTCTTGGCCCTCTTGTAGTTGGGTCAGGTCACATGATTAATTATGGCTTATAAACTGAGTTGGAAGTGATAAGTGATACTTCCAAGTGATAAGTAGAAGTTCCAGCCTGGAAGTGATTAAAACATTAATTGTGAGACATCCTAGAGTTCTCCTTTCCTCTTTCAAAGTGATTGGTAATGGTCCGGGTTGTATCTCCTTTAACAGTCTAGGTCTCAGAGTGAGAGCTACATGGGATAGAGCCACCTGAACACTGACAATGGCCATGTAACAGGAATGAGCATGAGTGAGGAATAGACTTTTGCTGTTTTAAGCCACTGAGACTTGGGGGTTATTTGTTAATGAAGCATTACCTAACCTAGCTTAACCGATACAGAAACTGCATGAAAAGGACTACCTAACATCGTACTAAAAAGCATTCCTTCTTACCCATTTCAAATAAGGGTCTCAGGGCAGAGGCTCTTCATCTTGCCTTGGCCCTGGCTAATTGTAAGTTCTCTGTCTATCCAGACATTCCTCTTGGAACCTGAAGCTGTCTCTGTCTTGCTGGAGTTTAAATCTTGGTTTCCAGAACCTGACTGCCAGTCTTGACATTTGTAATCAACTTTCATTCCATGAGACCAAGGGGATCTTCATGCAACCAGAACAAGGGGCAGCCTGCCATTGAAATCTGGAATTCAAGATATGGGCTGTAATTTAGACTTTCCTCTCTTCCATTCTACACTAAAGTTGTTTACTTTTTTCCCCTACCTTTGTTTCAGCTGTTTTCCACATTTTTTCTGATTTTTGCACTTTTCTCCTTTATCTCTCTTTTATAACTTCCCACATGGAAGACATCTGGTTACTTATTGTTATATTCCTATATCCTTCTTTCTCTTAGTGGATTACCCTTTTCCTTATTTAGATGACACTTGATGTTATCATTTCAAGACCCTTTAACAATTTTATTAAAGTTAATTCTGTGACCTGTGTGGCCCTTGTCTAATTCCTGCATCCCAGGCCTGAAGAAGCAATATATTAAATCTCATGGAATAAGAGTATATATAGAGAAAGTATACTACATAGTCACAACAGATAACCCTTATATATCACTTATTATGCACCACTTGTTATGTATGTACTTTTATAACCTCACTAGTATCTATGAACTCATTCACAGCTCCATATACATACATGGGTATTATAATCTCTATTTTACAGATGAGGTAACAGGCACAGAGTGTTATATGACTTGCTCAAGCCACACAGCTTATAAGTGACAGAGCCAGAATTAGAAACCAGGTGATCTGGCTCCAGAGACCGTGAGTCAGTAAATCATGATCCTCAGGCTATTTATGATTTACTGCATGTTTATGTAAATAAAGTTTTATTGGAACACAGTCATGTCCATTTGTTTAATATCATCCATGACAGCTTTCAAGTGATAAGGGCAGAGTTGAGTATTTGTGACAGAGATTGCATGACCCACAAAGCCTGAAATATTTACTATCTGATCTCTGTTTTAAAGGATGAATAGGGATGTTCTAGACAAAGTGTTCCTGGCAAATGGAATGACATGCAAGAATGCATGGGGCATCAATCGCAGAGTTTTTCTGCACCTGCACCATAAATTTTTAAGAGAAGAGATTCTATCTTCTCATCATGGTAAGAATACCACAAGTGCTCAATATTCTTGTTGAAAATATTTATCCAGTTTACTCACATTGTTACACCACTCATAAATGTATTAATGACTGCTGTACTTATTTTTTATGTTTCCTGGCATTATCGAGTATGGCCTTATGGGGCAGGAACCTGAGAGGGTAATGAGTAGCCCAGTGAACTGAGCATATTATGAATTCACATTACGGTAATTTAAATTACATTTATTCATCCAAGTATTTGTTGATAGGTTGTATAATTTGAGCTCAAATGCGGCTTATAACAGAAAATAATCCTAGTGAATCTGATGAAATACCAAAATGCCGTATTTGTCTGTGCATTTCTGTTGCTGGTGGTAAGGGAGTTAGAACATGTACACGTTTGTGCAACCATGTGCACACACGCTCACTCACAAAACCTTCCCCGCCCCAACAAACACACCCACAAACACATTTTAATAATTGGTGTTTCGTTTAAACCCATTTCCAAAATGAGCATTTTACTAAAAATCATTTAAAAGAGAAACAAGATCAAATGGCTCTGTCATAATATCTTTCTTGCCTTGGAACTGAGGTGGATCATTAGAGGGACTCACATTGCTTGTTCACGTCTCACAGTTGTTTATTGTTTGCAACGGTAGAAAGGAAGAGTTTTGTGTCATAATGACTTCACAAGGCTTTGATACTTCATACAAGGGGAAACTGTTGCTTGGAAGAATGTTTCAGGACAGAAAGAAACGACTGCATGTAATAAAAATTGTTGGAATTTCATGTATATGCTAGATTGAAGTTTATAGGTAGAAACGTGTTTGATCTCTCTGTTTGATAGATAGGGCTTTTGTTTTGCTATATCTGATGAATAAGATAGTGCTTTCCTTTGTACCTATTTCTGCTGAACACCCGAGATAGATGAGTCATTACATAAAGTCTTATGGCAATAAAACTTAAATAGATAATTCCATAGTTCTTTAATTATTATCTATTTAGAACACTCTTAGACACTAGAATATCTTATTTATATTATATGTAAAAAGTATTCCATAGTATGTATGAGTATACCAATCAATGACTATTTATGAATAGGAAAACAACGTACGAATTGAAAAACACTGTTTTTAATAGCCCAAGGATGTGGTAACTTCTCTTTTTGTGTTTCAACACTATTGGATCATTCCTCTCAACAGTGTCATCTAATAATCTGAGATCTTTTGCACAAGCACCTTCATCATTTTCTGAAATATATGCTACCTGAAATTATATTTTGCTTGTCCATACAGGTAATACTTGATGAAAATTTAAATGGGGCTCTATAAGAAACACTATGATCTGTCCCCCAGGTATTGAATTCTTGCTTACTAACTGTAGCTGAATTAATTTAATATGCTACTTTTGTTAATTTTTAAGATAGACTTTTTTTTAGGTTACTATAAAGCAATTAAATGAGATGAATGGTTTTCTTTTTGGCAGAAAATAGAAGCTGGAGAACCTAAAATTGGGTGGAAATTCCTTAGGGAACAATTTACCCAATCACTCACTATTTTATTTTATCAGTCAACATGAATGTATTAAGCACTTACTATTTGCACTGGCATTGTGACAGGCCTGGGATTAGAGCGATAGAAGACAAAGGCCCTATCCTCAAGGAGCTTACCTTCTACTTAGGAGACAGATAGATACCTGCACAGTGGTAACACAACATGATAAACGCTATCAAAGAGGTGATGTGCTTGTTGTGGGGCTGTGGGGCTGCAGACTAGGAGGTCTACTGTATAATTAAGGTACACTATATAAGATAGAATGAAACAACTAATAAAATTGGAAATTTGAAAACATCTTCCTAAATAATTGATGAGTCAAAGAAATAAAAATTTTAATTAAAATTTAAACTATTAAAATTTAAATAAAATTAAAAATTAAAATCAGATATTAGAAAAAATTGCTCAAGTTAGAAAAGAAAGACTGAGGATTAATGAGTCATGTATCCAACTCAAGAAGTTTTTCATAAGACAAGCTACTTAAGCCCAGAGAAAATACAAGTAAGGGAATAGAAAGGATGAGAATAAAACTTTTTAAAATAGAAAACAGTGATGTAAGAGTAAATATTATCCACCAATAGCTGGTTTTTTGAAAAGAGAAGAGATGTCTCTGGCAATATGGTCAAGAAAAAAGAGGACACAAGGGAATAACTTGTGTTATTAAAATATATAAAAAATTACAAAAAACTTTATGCCAATGATTTTGAAAACTTAGATGGAGAAATTTCTTTTTTTAATGTTACTGTCTTTTTCTTTTTTCTTTTAGAGAGAGAGAGAGAGAGAGAGAGAGAACACGGGTGAGTGGGTTGAGGGGCAGAGGGAGAGAGAGAATCTTAAGCAGGCTCCATGCTCTGTGTGGAGCCCGATGTGGGGCTCAATCCCACAATCCTGGGACCATGACCTGAGCTGAAATCAAGATTCAGACGCTCAACCAACTGAGTCCCCCACCAGGCGCCCTGAGAAATTTCTAAGTAAATATAACTTACCAAGACTAATTCATTACAAAATTCAACAACCTGATTAAGATTATAAAATTAAAGGAATTGAATAGGTAAAAATCTACCTTTGATCCATACCCAAAAATAGTCAACCAAGATTATTTTACAAAGTAATTTCTACAAAATACTCAAAGACCATATAAACCCCACCTTATACAAATGGAACTAGGATATAGAAAAAAAAAGGAACATATTCCACAATTTTTTTTCATGAGATTAATTTAACCAAACCAAACAAACCCAATTTGACCAAGTTAGCCTCGCAAAAGAATGGAATGAAAGGAGAGCTTAACATGAGCATCTCTATTAATGTATTACATTGAGCCATATGAAATTGCCCTTTTCATCATTACAAAACAGTCATATATGAGCAATTTCTTTTGGCTCAACCTAATAATTCCCCACCTTAGTGGGCTGAAGAAGAAAACAATTTGATCATCTCAGCAGATAAAGAATAAAGGCTTATTCTGAACATCAAACTTAGTGGTGGGGGCACCTGGGGGGCTCAGTTCACTAAGCATCTAACTTCGGCTCAGGTCATGATCTCGCAGTTTGTGGGTTCAAGCCCCGCGTTGGGCTCTGTGCTGACAGCTCAGAGCCCAGAGCCTGCTTCCAATTCTGTGCCTCATTCTCTCTAGGTGCCTCCCCTACTCACGCTCTGTCTCTCTCTCACAAATTCACACAATTTCATCTAAAAAAAACCCCACAATTTCATCTAAAAAACTTAGTGGTAAAGCATCAATAAGCATTTCCTATAAAATCAAGAAAGAGACAAACAGCCATCACTACTTTTGTTGGGCACTGTACTAATATACATGGATTGGAAAAAATAAAAGAAACAAATTGTACAATATATATATTTTCTATATAAATAACCCAAGAGAATCTACGAAGTATGCAAAAATCAATTCAACCATGTGGCTTGATATAAGATCATCAGGCAAAAACTGAGTTTTTACAAAGCAAAAATAAACAACCTACAAAACAGCAATGACAAACGTAAAAGATCTAGGAAGAAAAAAACTAACAAAAATATGTATTTTTTTTGGAGAAAATTACAAAACCTTTAAGAAAAGCAATTAAGATGGCCAAAATAAATGGAAAGCTATAGATAATACTACTTGGTATTTTAAAGATATTTATTATTTCCAAGAAATTTGATAAATTCAATGCCATTCATTTTTTCAGTAATCTCTACACTCCACATGGGAATCAAAGTCATGAGTCTGAGATCAAGAGTCAGATGCTCTACTGAGCCAGCCACGCACCCCAAATCCAATGCCACTCAAGTAGAATGGAGAATTTTCATGGAAATTTACAGCTTAGTCATCAAATTTATATAGAATTTTAAGAAGGAGGCCAAGAATAGTCAAAACAATGTTAGGAAGAAATAGTTGGAGGACATACTTTATCAGATAACATGGTTTATTAAACGTGAAAGTAATTAAGATAACATGGTATTATCTTGGAAACATACACATAGACCAGTGAAACAAACTCAACAAGTGCAGAAATAGCTCCCCTGTATCTAGGGACTCAATATGTGACAGAAGTGGCAATACAGGTCAGTGGCATTGTATTAGTTTCCTAGGGCTCCTGTAAAAAATTGCCACAAATTTGGTGACTTAAGACAACAGAAGATTCATCTCACAGTTCTGGAGACCAACAGTTTGAAATTGAGGTGTCAGTCGGGAGGGCTGTGCTCCCTCTGGAGGCTCTAAGGGAGAATCCTTCCTTGCCTCTTCCAGCTTCTGGTGGCCCCAGGTCTTTGGCTTGTGGTAGTGTAACTTCAACCTTTGCCTTCATCTTCATATTGCCTTCCCTGATGTGTCTGTGTCTTCTCTTTGTGCAAGAACACTTTGTTGGGGCACCTGGGTGGCTCAGTCAGTTAAGCACCTGCTTCGGTTTCTATTTCTCTCTCTCTCCCTGCCCCTCCCCTACTTATGCTCTGTTTCTCTCTCTCTCTCTCTCAAAAATATATAAACATTAAAAAAATCCACTTTGTCATTGGATTTAGAGTCTATCAGCTTAATCCAGAATGATCTCATCTCCACATCCTTCACTTAATTACTTAAGTGCAAAATAAGGTCACATTCACAGGTACTAGAGGTATGGACTTGGACATTTTGGGGGGTGGTGCACAATTTAACCCACTACAGGGAGTAAAGGAGAGATAGTTGAATAAATGTTGCTAAGGTAATTGGTTTTCATGTAGAAAAAAATTTGCATTCCTAAATCACACCATATTCACACCAAACGTCCATGTGGATAAAATACCCAAATGTGAAAAGGCGAATTTTAAATTTGGAAGAAAATATGTGGAGTTTCCTTATGATTCATGTAGGAAATGATTTTTCAAACAAGGTCCCAAAAGCACAGGCATAATGGGAAAAAATGGTAAATTAGAATTTGAATTTAGAACTCCTATCTATGTATCAAAGCTACCATAAATAATAAAAACAAGTCATATTAGGAGAATAGATATTCAATGCACATAACTGATAGTATGTAAAAAGAAAATAAAAAAACAATAAAAAATGGGCAAAGGTATGAACAGGCAGTTCAGAAAACAGGAAACCTGAATGGCCAATAAACCTAAGATGCTCCAATTCATTACCAACTTGAGAAATGAAATTCCAAAGAGAAATGAGATTCCATTTTACAAACATTGGAGTTGTAAAAGTTGAAAAGCCTGAGCTTACCAATACTTGGTAATATAAATTGGTATAACCGCTTTGGAGAGCAAATTTGCACTGTCTAGCCCAGCGATTCCACTGGAGACATGTACATTGCAGCTTTGAGCCCTTAGCAAGAGAATGAATAATTTGTAGTATATTCATGCAATGTCATACTCTCTAACAGTTGAAATAAATGACTTAGTGGTATCTCTGTCAGCCTGGATGAGTCTTTTAAATATGTTAAGAAAAAAAGCAAATTTCAGAAATGTAGACACAGTGTGATGCCATTTATACAAAGTTTTAAAACATGAAAATTAATGGCATATATTGTGTAGTGATACCAACATTTGTAGCAGCAGCATGAAGATCTCATGAGAATGCTACTCATACTCTGGAGAGTATTTCTTCTGCTGGAGGTGGCAGAGGGAAGGAAACTTACTAAGGAAAGGTGACATACAGGGTATAAATTTCATTTGCCATGTTTTAATTAGGCTAGCTCATGAGTACGTGAGTATTCATTATATTATATATATTTGCTAGACTTTTTGTATTTGTGAAATCTTTTAAAATCTTTCATAACTTCAACAGAGCAAGGTAAGGGATGATGGAGTTGTTATAAAGAGGATATTGTTCTAATGATCTGAGTCTTCTCAGATTTAAAATATGAAGAAGATGTAACTAAAATTATAGCAAGGTGGGATTTAGATATAAGGAAGAATGAGTGAAGGAAGAACATGGGGAGTCTGTAGGCCTGGGGCTCAGTTTTGATTCTGTCATCAATTAGCTCTGGTACCATGGACACATCTTTTAAATCATCCAGACCTTTGGAAAGTTGGATAGGATAATGGTCTTGATCGAATATAGGTAAAATGTCTTACGTTTGCAAAATTTACAAAAACGTGGCCATGTGAACTTACAAATTAGAAGGCTGCACTGGAGTAAGTAGGCAAAAACCAGACCTTTGTTGATTAGAGTTCCAGAATACAGTGATTCTTTGGGGCTGAGGCTGTGGAGTGAGGAGGTCGAAAAGGTGGATAACTTCGGGGCTATCTAGTGAAAATGTACATCCCCCAGGATCTGGCAATTCCTCTGGAGAGTTGAACAAAAATGTTTACTGCAGCTTTGAAAGAAACTAAAGGAGAAATAGAAATATGGCAGAGATACTCTTCTAGTACAGACATTAAACGATCAAAGACTGGACAAGAGAAATTGGGAGGGATTTTGTGTGTGATATTTCTCATGTTGCCAATCATGTTACATCTCAAATAACACTTGTACTGACACTTTGCAAACTGTAAAACAAGATGCGGTAGAATAAGCATTAACTGCTAACTCCTTTGAAGGATAGAGCTAGGAGGTTGGTCGGGTGGCAGGCTGATTCCTAAGGATCCTCAAAGGGTGCCATTTGTCATAGCAGACCAGAGACTGCTTCTCAGTCAGTGAAAACTTCTTCTAATCATTGCATGTGTCAAATTGAAGCTGAGGATTCTTATCAATGCCTAATCATAAATGGAAGTTCTCTCCTTGAAAAAGATTTTCTGTGAACCTAACAGATAATCTTAAAAGTAAATGAAACAAGGGGCACCTGAGTGGCTCAGTTGGTTAAGTGCCTGACTTTGACTCAGGTCCTGATCTCACAGTTCACGAGTTCGAGCACCATGTCGGGCTCTGTGCTGACAGCTCAGAGCCTGCAGCCTGCTTCAGATTCTGTCTCCCTCTCTCTCTGCCCCTCCCCTGCTCATTCTCTCTCTCTCTCTCTCTCTCTCTCTCTCTCTCTCAAAAATAAATAAGCATTAAATTTTTTTTAAAAAGTAAATAAAACAATAAATGACATTATTAAATTATAAGCCAAAGCTTTTCTAAATTATTAATAAAAAAGTTTTGAACAGCCATCTGAAGGAACTGAGTTATCTTTCTATTGTCTGTATTGAAATGATACTACAAAACAATTATCACATGAAAAGGCAATCAAGGCATATGTATGTATCAAAAATGTGAGAAAAAGTATTACAGAGGTAGGTCAGGCTTTCAATTAGTAAAACCATTATTGTTTTACATATTGTTTTACTTATTGTATTTTTCGGCTCTTTAAAATGTGTACTTTATTGTGATTTTTCTCCTTCTAAAGAAACATTTACCTTTATGTGTACCTTTTTATTCTTAATTTTGTATTCTCTTCCTGAAAGGTAGTTCCCCAAATTGCATAAGCCTCAGATGCCACAAAACCTAAGTTCAAGAAATTGTAAAATCCCAAATGCCAATTTACCATGTACATTACAGATCCTAACTGTGTCAGGAATTATGATACTTGGCATCCTTATGCCTAACCTGTTAGATGCCTCATTGTCACACTTACTAGAATTATCATTATTATTTGAAAATGAGCATAATCTGTTGTAACAAAATCAGAGTAGTTGAAATCCATACAACTTGGTTATGAATCTATGTTGGTAGAGCTGAATAGAAATAATAATTACAAAAATGACAATATATCTAACTTTTGTGGAGCCCATACTATCTGCCAAGCCCATAGTGTGCCCTTCACATCTAGTCTCTGTTCATCCTCACGTTAACTTTGTTAAAATTGTCACGTAAATAAGGGCAAATGCCCAGGCAACACATGTGCTAAATCCTGCCGGATCAAGGATCATTGGGAAAATCTTGTGGAGCCAGGATCGGTAGCAGATGTGCTGGTCTTCTCTTGTTTATCCATTCTAGGGAAGTCCATGGTGATCTAACAGAGCCAAACATTCACTTCCAGGGAAGGTGTCCTGATTCTTGGCTGTGGGGCTTTTAGGCTTCGTGATTAAATGTGAAGGCTTTATAATGTGTCAACTTGGCTAGGCTAAACTACATTTCCCAGAATTCCTTTCTTGTATATTTCCAGTTAGAGTGAGCACAAGGAAGATTCTGGAGAGACTTGGAGGGGTGAAAGGGAGGCAGCCACCATTTTGTAGCATATACACATTGTTGCTGATCTGCTTACTTACCTCATAGGTGGAAAACATTAGTTGTCTAGGTGTGTTTTTAGCTCTTTGACGAAGGGCCGTTGTTTTCTCCAGGATAACCTGGTGAAGGAGACGAGAAGAACAGATATGAATTTTAGTCCATCCTTGACAGTTTCTAGCTTGTGCTCGTGGGGTTATGGCCTAATTAATGTTCTTTCCTTCCTGACTGCCTGTGCTGTGGACTTCAAGATCCAGCATCAGATATGAAGACGGTCTTACAGAGGTTGTTTAATGAGTTCCTACAATTGTGTAAGCAAATCGATAACAAATCCATATCTCTATTTCTTCTATCTATCTATCTATCTATCTATCTATCTATCTATCATCTATCCATCCATTATCTATCTATCTATCTATCTATCTATCTATCTATCTAATCTATCTATCTATATCATCTATCTATCATCTATCTATCTGTCATCTATCTGTCATCTGTCTATCTATCTAACTATCATCTATCTATCTCCTACTTTTATGCTTTTCTGGTTGAATTCTAACTGATACAATTGAACCACCCCTCTCTCTGACACAGCAAAATAGTGCTAAGATTCACTACTTCACTATTGATGGTTAGGGAAGAATTTATCCTTTACCTGCCATAATTACAGAACTAGAGCCCGGCCTTCAATTGAGCAGAGTTGATTGCGCTCATTACTGGGTCATAGCTAGTTTTCATGGAGCTTTGCTAAAGGCTAGCTTCTTTTCTGAGAAACCAATTTTCAGGGAATTAGTCTTAGACAAATGCGGCAAATTGTATTTTCCAAAGATGGTTGTACTAATATGAATCACATCCCACATACTCTTCTAACCATGTGACACTGCTACTCCTCCATTTAAAGATGAGGCTTAATGTTCCGTCCCCTTGAACCTGGGAAAAAGTTTATAATTTCCTTCACTAACAGAATGTAGCAGAAGTGATACTGTGTGACTTCCGAGGCTAGATTATAAAAGGTGGTATGGCTTCCATCTGGTTCTCTCTCTGTCTCTCTCTCAGGACACTTGCTCATGGAACCCAGCCACCATTCTATAAGGAAGCCTAGACTACCCCATGCAGGGAGACCATATGGAGCAACCCATGTGAAGAGGAGCTTAAGTCCTCAACTGATACCCAGCATTAGCCACCAGACACATACTGAGTGAGGCTTTAGAAATTTCTGGCCTACAGCTTTTGAGTCTTCCAGCTGAGGCCTCAGACGTAATAGTGTAGAATGGAACAGAGATGACCTTTCTGTGCAAACCCCTTGGCAAATTAAATATTTGTGAGCAGAATAAATATTGTTTTCTTTGCCACTAAATTTTGGAGTAACTTGTTATTTGGCGATAACACGTGGAAAAGACAAGTTAGCGTCGTGTAATAGTTATCTGTTGCTGCATAACAAATTACTCTAAAATTTAGTGATTTGAAAGCATAAATATCTAGGATTTCATGCAGTTTCTGAGGGTCAAGAACCCACGAGTGGCATAGATTGGTGGCTCTGGCTCAAGGTTTCCCACGAGGCTGCAGTCAAGATGTTGGTCAGGGCTGTAGTCGTCTGAAGGTCTGACTAGGCTAAAGGATCATCTTCCAAGATGTCACTGTCACGTGGTTATTGGCAGGAAGCCTGGATGTTGGCAATAGGCCTCAGTTCCTTGCCATGTGGGCCTCTCACAGAGTTGTGTGAATGTCCTCATGATGTGTCAGTTGCTTTCTCCTGGAGCAGAGAGAAAGAGAGCAAAAATGAAATGAAAATGCCTTTTAAGGTCTCATCAGAGAAGTTGCACACAGTCATTTCCACCACATGCTATTTGTTAGAGTCACTAAGTACAGCCCACGTTCAGGAGGAAGACATTTAGGCTCCACTCTTTGAAGGAGGACTGTCAAAAAATTTGTGGATATATTTTAAAACCACTACTCCCTGACCTCAAAGGTAGCCTCAGTGCCTCCCTCTCCCACTCTGTGCTCATCCCGTCCTCTTTCAACAAACAGAGGCTGTGGGGCCAGTTATGCCATCTTCCTGGGAAACACTGGAAAACAGTTTGGAAGGGTGCAGATTAAATTCACCCGATTCAGTTAGAGAAAGGCCATTGGTAAGAAGGATCCGGGGTTGGGGGGGGGGGGTGGCTGTGTTGTCTAATCTGGAAAGTGTGATAATTCTGGCACCTTTGGCTGCTGTGCAGAGGGGGTTGAGAAAATCTTAACCAGAATTTTCAGTATGGCTGCTGAGTCTCTTCCAATGACTGGGGAACATATGTCATTCTGGATGAAGAAACTGGCTCCCTGAATTGTTGCACAGCCTTGGATCCGTTGTCCTCATGTTGATCATGTCATTGGTAGGGATTGCGTGTTTTAACTCAGTGGAGTTTGCAAGAGGCCACGAGATACCAGTAGTGAAGTAGTGTTGTCAGAAGAAACTAGAATGGCCTACATTCTCAACTTCCCCATGTCTCCACCACATCTGGGACTGAATAGAAGGGCCGTTGACAGATGAAATGAAAAGAACACTTCTTTGAGAGCAGGGTTATGTGGATGGCAGTTCTCCTGGAGAGCAAGATGCTTAATGGGCACTGTCCTCCAGCCCCCCAAGTCTCCTGTAATTTCTGATGTTGTGACAGAGATTCCTTTGAATATCTGGAGTTTAAAAAAAGAGAGAGAGAGGGAGAATATAAGCATCTCACTATCCAGCTTTCCTTTCCAGGTTTTCAGTATGTCTAATGTTTGCTTCAGCTGCAATCTTTTGCCCCAGGCAGCAGTGGGTTGTTATTTGCCTTTTGATGTTTTTAAGGAATACCTTCTGCGTAGCCTCTTTGTAGCCTAAGAAAGCACTGAGTTAGGCTAAACAAAGACAAGCATCTTGTGTCCATCCTTCAGGTAGTCCACCCTACAGGTCAAAACAGTTCTTGGAAAACAAAGTCTGCTGTCTTCCCCTGTAATAAGGGTTCAGAGTTCTTTTTTAAAAAATGTTTAATGTTCATTTATTTTTGAGAGACAGAGCATGAGTGGGGGAAGGGCAGAGAGAGAGGGAGACACAGAATCCGAAGCAGGCTCCAGGCTCTGAGCTGTCAGCGCAGAGCCCGACACAGGGCTCAAACTCATGAACTGTGAGATCATGATCTGAGCAGAAGTCAGACGCTTAACCGACTGAGCCACCCAGGCGCCCCAAGGGTCCAGGGTTCTATACTGGGAATGTGGGCTGATGTCTTCAAGGCTTACCAAGCCAGGTAGCATATGGGGCAAGGGCAAGTAAAAACACTGCAAAGCTCTCCTACCATTTTTAAATTGCTTCTTTCTGGGTTCAGCATTTGCTTGGTTGTTGTAGACCTTTGACTATTTTCCAGAGTTTCCTGACAGTTTTTGCTCATCTTTTTGGTGTTTTTGTGGAGGGGCAGGCCCTTGGAGCTACTTGCTTTTCCATTTTTGCTAACCTCACCCCTTCACAATTTGGTTTTGATTCAGCTATTTTTTTAATTAAACGTTTGCTATTCACCAGACAATGTGTTACATTTTTACTTTTTATTTAGCCCTCACAGTAATTGTAGGAGGGCAGCACTATTATCTCCATTTCACAAAAGAAGAAATACAGACTCAGAGAATTGTTCAAGGTGATACAGACAGGAGCAGATACAAATGAGCTTGAACTCAGATCTGTTTGATTTCTAACCCTAGGCTTTCAGTCACTAAGTTAAAACAATATGTTAAGATAGCCAGGCACACATAATCAAAGGTGTTGCCTGACCTGATTCTAAAGACAGTTTTATGCTCAGGGATTAATTGTAATTTGTTTTTATGAAAGGTAGTGTCCATTTTCTATTCTTCACACTTTGCATATGAATGGCATTAACTGTGTGTGAAGAGTCTCAATAGAAGTAAGAGAAAGAAAAATATATCCTAGATGATGCACCAATCGTCATGCAAAGTGGATGAAGAAGCTTTGAGGATGGCCAAAGTCAATGGAAAAGGGGCCAAGAGATGATGCTTGGATACTTGACACATGATTGATTATCCTCTTCTTGCTTCTAATTCTTTAGATTGAGCATTATTATTAGGGAAGTGCAAGGGCTCTGAATCCAGATTCCCTGGCTTCAAATTCTGCCTGTGTTATTGACCATCTCTGTGACCTGGGGCAAATTAATTAATCTGTCTGTGCTTCGGTTTCCTTACTATGAGGTATGGAGATAACAATGGTATACACATCATAGTGTGCCTGAAGATTAGAGAGCTGGCAAGGTAAAAAGCATTAGGAACATTGTCTGACACAGAGTAACCATTTAAAAAGGCTTCCTATTATTAGTAGTATAAATCTAAGTAGAAAAAAACAAAAAAACTCATTTTTCCCCATCAAGATTTTATTTTATTTTATTTTTTATTTGAGAGAGAGAGAGAGAGCAAGGAAGAGGGGCAGAAGGAGAGAGAGAGAGAGAGAGAGAGAGAGAGAGAGAGAGAGAGAACCCTAAGCAGGCTACATGCTTAACATGACCCTGGGATTTATGACCTAAGCCAAAACCAGGAGTTGGATGCTTAACCGGCTGAGCCATCCAGGCGCCCCCCGACCCCCATCAAGATTTTAATGGTCATACTTCATTATCACCTCCCTTTGCCCAGGCATCTCTTGTTTTGCATTCGACCTTGTTAGGGTGACCATAAATCAAAGGGGGAAAAAGAAAATTGAATGTGTTTCCTATCAGGCCTCTTCGTGACAAATTCTTCAATTCTCCTTCATCTCAAAGAGGATGAAAATGTACAGACAGGCAATTTTTTTTTGTAACTGAAATTGTACAGACAGCCTTTGCACTTCTATCGAAAGTTCCATTTTCATTTAGCATTTATTTCCCTCTTTCTAATTTTAAGTTACAAAAAATCCTAGATAACGTTAATCTCAACAAAATTTTATTAATGGTGTTACCTCTGGCATACCAGGATGATGAAGCAAAAATATAAATAGAAGGAAGAATCTTTTTTTTGAAGATTCCTCTTTGAAAATGATTTTGGGATCCCATGGACATGAAGATTTATATTATTTTTCCACCATGATACATATTAAGAGTTATCTTGATGAGAGTAACACAGTCTCTTGGAGTCACCTTAAAACACAGCACTGAGACTTGCACTGTAGTAAAAATTTTGAAGCAAATCGAAACAAAGGAAGACAATATGCAGATAGATGCAATAACTCTTTGCATTGCTGTGTTTACTATTTTCAATTTTTGAAACCTTAGAATCCCATTAGTTATTAAGAACCAACTAGGTGGGAAGTTGTCAATTTTTAAACTAATTTTGGACTTCTAAGAGGAAAAATAAACCTAATAATTTACAGGAGCTGCAAGCCTCTCTCACACTCTTAAATATAATTATGCCACAACAAACATGGGTAACACTGCCCAAAGTGCAACTTTCAGACTAAACAAGAACATTTAAGCCCTAAGGAAAATATTTACGAACAGTGTAAAAGGGGAATAATGGTAATTTATAAGGTAGATTGGGAAATGAGATTCAAAGGAATATTATATTCAAATGCTGCTATATTATAGTTAGAGAGTTAGAGTGTCCCTGAAGCTTGAAAGCAAAAGAAAGAAAGAAAGAAAGAAAAAGAAAGAAAGAAAGAAAGAAAGAAAGAAAGAAAGAAAGAAAGAAAAAGAAAGAAAGAAAGAAAGAAAGAAAGAAAGAAAGAAAGAAAGAAAGAAGAAATTAGAAAGCTAGTTCTTAGTAGTTGAAAGATATGGCAATTATCCTGGTTGTAGTTAAGGGTACAGGTAATTCATTTTAAGTAACAAACCACTGTATTTCCCTTCCTGAGATCTCAGTGAAAAGCAATTTCAATAAGATAGAAAACACCAAATTGAAAAAGTGGTTGATTTGGCTTTTTTCATCACCTCATGGACCAAGTCAAAAAGATTGTAAAACTGATTGCCCCGATTGTAAAGAAATGTACTGGCCGAGAAGAAGGAGTCATCCTGAAGTTAATTCAGAAGCAAATGCTAAAATTGATGAGTGTTTTCCTTAATTCTTTTTTGTTTGAGAATGGAGAGCTGATATTGTTCAGATTTAAAAACAAAAACCAAAAAGAGGGAACTCAGGAGTCACAACTGGATTGCCATGAAACATTACTAGGAGGTCTGATAGACTCAGGGTGGGTCACTGAAGACAGAAGACCTGGTATAAGATACTAGGGAGGTCTGTGTTCTATGTATCCCTTTGTTTTGGAGAGTGAGAGATGCCATGTACTCCATAGTGGAAAGGTCTATAGCTTTCCTAACTCTGGCTTGCTGCCTTGTGTTAGCAAAAAGTTACTTTGGGAGTCATGGCTCCAAGATTTGACACTCCTATTAAGAATTTTAGTTTTTTAAGTTTATTTATTTATTTTGAGAGAGTGAGAGAGAGAGAGAGAGAAAGAGAGAGAGAGAAGAGGGGAGGCACAGAGAAAGAGGGAGAGAGAGAATTCCAAGCAGGCTTTCCACCATCAGCACAGAACCCAACACGGGGCTCAAACTCACGAGATCACGACCTGAGCTGAGATCAAGAGTCAGATGCTCAACCAACTGAGCCACTCAGGTGCCCCAGCACTCCTATTAAGAATTTTAGAAGTTAGAAGTTTCCCATAATGTTAGACTCAAAGGGAGAAAAAAATTACCAATGGGTGGTGAAAGATCTGGCCCTTTTTTGAAGACCTTAACATGTTGTAGGGCTGACTTCTGCAGTTCCCCCCTGCCTGCCCTTGCCACCTCTCTGACAGACCCCCTGTGGCTTCCTCCTTCTGTGTTTTCCAAGGGCAGGCACTGAGACAAAGTTTGGGGTACACAGCATTTACAGATATACACCATTATCTGGGAAAGGAAAAGGGGAGGAAGTAGGACAGGGAAGAAGAAGAACTCAGAGGTTGATGTAGCCCAAACAAAGCCTCAGCCAAGTCAGGGGGAGGTCCGGAGTGTGTTTTGCTCATCTGTGTTGTCAAGCCTCTGGCCTTTCTATCCCACCTAGCATGATCTTGGGCATGACCCCAGGTGTGAACTCTGGCCAAGTGGGTCTCTGCAGTCCTGGTGGATCATGGAGGAGCTGACAGCCGGGGCAAGTCCTTCCCTGGAGGGGGTTCCAGGTGTCCCCTCTCCATGTCTACCACACCTATACTCCAGCCATATTTGAATTTGCCAATTCCTCAAAACTCACAGAGCACTTTCCTGCCTCTTACCTTTGTGTCTGCTGTTCCTGTTCTCGAAACACTCTCCCTCCCCCCATTATATGCCTAGTTACTTCTCGTAGCATGTCTCATAGTTTGTAACGTGTACTATTTTGGGGACTAGATTATTTGACTAATTAGTCTGCATAATTATTTATCTATTGCTTATCTTCCCTATTATATTATGTATACTATAAGCTCCATGACAGCAGGATCGTGTGTAGTTTCTCTTCAGAGACTGGTGGAGTGCCTAGCGTATAGTAAATACTCCATAACCATTGAATAAATAAATGTACAATGGGAAACGCACCCTGGAGGCCCTGAGGTCCTACTGAGAGAAGTATCAGAGGTGGGAGAAGGGTATTGGTGAAAGGTAGAACCACACTCAGCTAGTACATAGAGCTGGCTCTTCAACAATGAAGCATATGTTTTCCATTCAGAAGTTAAAAATGCAAATCATTCTACTCTTTAAAAAAGTCACCATTCTCCCAATATCATTGAACTGAACACATATTTGGGAGCTGGTAAGCCATTCTTGTGGCAAAAATCCAGGTCGGAATTCTTCCTTCCTAGCACTACATCTCATGGGACGTTTTGTCCCAATGTATGACATGATGACTCTCAGAATACTCGATAATTCTCCTTTCAGGAGCTTCTGTAGATAAAAAGGTCTAATTCCCATTGTCTGGCTAGCTCTTAAATAAACCAGATTCAGGTGCTTACATAGCTGGTCCACCCCACAGGGACAGAAGGATCTTACATCTGTTACCCAGACCCTACACCCATGAGGTCCCAGCATGGCAATTCATTAAGACCTGTCTCATAGGTAGACAGGGTAGGAATAAGTATAGTTACCATGTATGTATAGTTACTATCAGCTATACCTAGACTGTGCTAGTAGTTTCCATGTGGGATTTCTTTCTCGACATTACCCAAGAAACACGTGTTTCCCAAATCTGGAATCCTCAGAAAAATCAGCTGAGAAATTCAGAAAGTGAGAAAATGTATTATAATTCCCCTGAAAGAATTAAAATTTAAGAGTCAACAGAGAGACATCACTGTTCTGAAGGAATTCACTGACATCAAATGGAAGGCAAGAGTAAGAAACGCAGACACACTGGGTAGAAGGTATAGGTCAACATTTTCAGGGCAGGACCATGGAGAAAAGTGATCATGATCTTTTCAGTCTTGTTTTCAGCTGTTGTCACTTAAAAAGTGTGTTTATGGCCGTATCTGCTGCCAGTGGTGAGTCATGCTTCTTGGAAATAAAATAAGTATTAGTCCGTTCATATGCACAGTATACTTTAGAATGTTTAAAAAAATTTTTTTAATGTCTACTTATTTCTGAGAGAGAGAGAGAGACAGAGTACAAGGGAGTAGGGGCAGAGACAGATGGAGGCACAGAATCCAAAGCAGGCTCCAGGCTCCAAGCTGTCAGTACAGAGCCCGACTCAGGGCTCGAACTCTGGATGGATGAGATCATAACCTGAGCTGAAGTCGGACGCTCAACTGACTAAGCCACTCAGGCACTTCTACACAGTATACTTTAAACAAATCCTATGAGTTGAGGCTCAAGAAATAAGTTTTGGGAGCAAAATAGGTCCTCAATGTGGCAATTTTCACATGTGATTTTATGCAGTACTGTTAAACTTAACCTTGCTAAGAGATACAAATATTATTTGAATACTGCCCAATCATGACAGCTGGCATTTCTAACTTCGAATATCTGTTGTTGGCTACAGTTCTCTGTAAATATTACAAAACTTAATATTTCTTATTTGTTAAATATTTTTTTTTAAGATATCAGTAGTAATGAGTAAAGAGTATGAGTAATGTCAGAAATTTGGGTTAGATTTTTGGCCAGTGGGCCAGATCCCATCCACCGCCTGTTGTAGGTAAAGTTGTATTGAAACACGGCCTTGATCACTCATTTACGTATTGCCTATGGCTATTTTTATGCTGTAGCTGCACAGCTAAATAGTTGCAACACAGACCGTATGGCTTACAAAGCCTAAATTATTTACTACCTGGCCCTCTGTAGAAAATGTTTCCGAACCTCTGGGTTAGGTCAACGGAGGCTCTGGCATCCTACCAGAGCTCAGCTCTGGCACCAGCGGCATCTCTCCTGGCCTATCGCTCCCACCAGGAGGCTCCTCCAAGCTTCCAGCTCTCCTGAGCTGGAGGTCTAAGGCTGATAATGGCTTCTTGCTAGTGTTAGTGGCAGGGTGACTCGATGTCCCTCGTTTGTTTTCTTAATTCTCACAATTTTGTAAGTAGACCTTAGTTAAAAGTCTTTTCATCTGGATCATCTGGGGTGAATTTTTCCTCCCTGGACCTGACCAATGCAACATGACTGCATGCCTCACCTTGGCCACATATGTGAACAGACCCCACTGGCAAGGGACACCAGTTTACGCTGAGCCAGAGTGCTGCACTGCCATGGCTAAGATGACTCATCTGTTGGCTGAGGAAGCCAACTAGTCTTCACTGTTGAGTTAGTGTCCCCAGTCTAGGCTTTGCCTTTAAGAATAGCTGATCCCTTTCAAACACTGTTGAACCATCCTCAAGGTCCCAGCATGCTTGGCAACTGAGTTTTGTACAAATTATACAAAAGCCAGTAAATTTCCATATCCCCTTTTCTAGTAAAATACGATGAGTTTAGGAATCTCCATGAGTTAAGCTGGTTTTAGTTTCTCTGCTGGTGTCTAGATCAATTTCTTCTAAAAGGGAGCTGACATAGTTTTTTCTTTCAAGTTTATACTATCAGAAGAACAAGTGAGTCTCTGTCTATATTTATAGGATTTTGGCTGGGATGGGAATGCCATGACATCAACTCCAAGTCTGGCTTTTTGCAGTTTTTATTTGATGAGGTGACTTACAAATTTCCTGTCTCACTACACAAGAAATCTGTCCTTGCTGGCATTTCTTTTTCAGGAAAGTTTTGAAGAAACGATTTTTTGGCAATGTTGATTATAACCCAGGTTGCTCCAAAGTTTTCCCAAGAATAAAAATATTATTTTCACATTTTCAATTAGATTTGCCATCCAAAGTATTAACTTCAGAACATACATTTGACCAAGGGAGGTTATGGAAGAGATAAATTCTCATTTCTCATTGTGATGAGAAATCCCAAAATATGAAAATCCTAGATGTTACTCTTGACTTCAATAATTTTGTGTTCCATCTTTCTTTTGCCTCTTTTTTTGGATTATTTAAAATATTTTATACAATAATTAGTTAAATTAAATCCTACACTCCCATTCAAGGAGTGTTAATAAAAATTTTAGGAATGTCAGCACTCTACAATATTGATGGTTGTTAAGTTGTTACTTATGAGGAAAACACCATGAGAACAGTAAGTACTAAGCAAACTTAGTAGCTAACACTTCCTTAGCTCCTTATAGTTTACAAAGCATTTTCTCACACATTGTCTCATTGATCCTCACAATAATCTTGTAAGGTAAATATTCTTGACTCCCACTTTACAAATGAGGAGAGTGAAGCGAATTTATTTGCTCAATGTAATCTGCCTGGCAAGTTTTCATATTGCTAGTGGGCTCAAGACTGGCATGGAATTGTGGGGTTGACTGCTGGGTCCTCCATCGGGAGGAATGGGAGTTTGGCGAACTGAACCAGCTGCAGAGAGTAGCCCCAGCAAGAACACCTGAGCAGGCTGATCCCAGAAGCTGACAGGAAGAGAAAGTTTGGGCATGCTTTAGGCAACCATTGGTATCAAGGCAGAGGCTATTCCAGCAGGTAAATCACAGCAGTGGAAATAGACACTGAGTTATTCTGGAGTGTTCAGGGAGAATTCCAGGTAGAACCTTGGTGCCATGAACTGGGCCAACGAGGAGGGCAGGGAAATGCCTATAAGTGCTATTAATTCTGGGTTTCACCCATGGGGATACAGAGACTCCTGTTATATATCCTGCCGCCATTCCATTGACTGACTTTCTTGGTGGGCACTTTTGGTGGCAGGGACAGGGACAATGAGGGTAAGAGACATTAGGCAGACGCTAAGCCTCGAGGGGCAGTTCTTAGTTCTCTTCTTCCATAGCCTGTGTACTTTCCACTGTACCTCACTACCTGTCATGGATGAGGCAGGGCAGAAAATGAAGAGGGTAAAGAGACAAAAGTCAAGTGACCAGTTGGTGAAGACAAAGATGGGTCTCATCAGGAAAGGCTCAAGGTGCAAGCAAGTTTTTAGCTTATTCTCAAAGGAAACAGAACATATGGCCTGTTATTTGTTGTGACCCTTAAGAAAGTTAACCAATAGGGGTGCCTGGGTGGTTTAATCAGTTAAGCGTCCGACTTTGGCTCAGGCCTTGATCTCATGGTCCATGAGTTTGAGCCCCGTGTCAGGCTCTGTGCTGACAGCTCAGAGCCTGGAGCCTGCTTGGGATTCTGTGTCTCCCTCTCTCTTTGCCCCTCCTCTGCTCATGCTCTGTCTCTCAAAAATAAATAAACGTTAAAAAAAATTAAAACAAAAAAGAAGGTTAACCAATAATGTTAATTGTACTAAGGCCCAATCATATTTTATCATCTTTTCCAGGGAAGTCAGTTTAGTCAACTTTCTTCCAGTCTGTCTTCTTTTCTAAATATCTATTCTTAGTTCCAAAGACCGATTGAAGCAAAGGATCCTGTCTTGCATTTTCCATGCATATAAAAAGTCTTTAGAGCTGCACTCTTCAATTGGGTAGTGATTAGCTATATGCGGCTATTGAGAACTTGAAATGTGGCTACTCTTAACGAAGATGTACCATAAGTATAAAATATATACTGGGTTTTGGAGACTTAGTATGAAAGAAATGTAAAATCTCATTAATAATTTTCATATTTATCACATTTTGAAATAATATTATTTTATATATAATGGATTAAATGCAAATATTATTAAAATGAATACCACCTGTTTCCTTTTCTTTCTCTTTTTTTTCCTCCAAGATTTTATTTCAATTCAAGTTAGTTAACATATAGTGTAGCATTGGTTTCAAGGATCCTTTCATTTTTCTCGTGTGACTACGGTAACTTTTAAAATTGCATGTGTGGCAAACGTCGTGTTTCTATTGGACAGTGCTTCTATAGGGAGAAACACCAGCCTCCTGAAGGGTTGCTCTCTTTCGACCTTTGCCAGATGATTCTCTTTCCCCTAGGCCAGTTCTAGCAAGTCAAATCATGCAGATTTCATAATTGGAAGGAAGGCTGCAAGTCATTTGGAAATTAGGTGATGAAAATGCAATAGGACCATAACTCCTGCATGACAATTTGCTTTTCTGAGCCTTTCTTATTCCAAATGGAATAGTCCCTGCTCTGTTCTCTCCTCTGGCTAATTTACATCTTATTTTCTTTCTGTCAGAAGTGTCATTTCCTGTGATTGATGAAACCGGCTTGGCTAAGTGCAAAAACAAGGCCACCACGGTAATCAGACTGGATTCACTACAAATATTTTCCTCCTCTGGATTGGGAAGAATTCATATAGTGGCTTGGAAACCCTTTGTAAAAACTGCAGTGTTTGGTTACTTTCGGAAATTGTAATCAAGATTACGGGAACAAAAAAATATATCATTATCCTTTACAAATATGAAAAAAAATCGAGATGCTATGTGGCAGAACAATTTTTCTTCAACCCTAGGTCGTGTCTATACATGGCCTCTGAATTTATCATTTTTTGACTCAAGGGTTTAGGGTCATCTTAGTGATGGGTTTCTACACAATTAATTAGATTGACCATGCAATAGATTTAATTCACCTGAGTTGATTCAGTTTTTAGAAATTATTTTAACAAGCCCACAGCCTTTATTTTATGAGCATTTCTAAGTCAGTAACAACAAAGTTAGAACTCTATAATTATTATTACTTGAAAATAAGTAGGGTACCTAGATGGCTCAGTCGGTTAAGTGTCAGACTTTGGGTCAGGTCACAATCTCATAGTTCGAGCGCTGCATCAGGCTCTGTGCTCACAGCTCAGAGCCTGGAGCCTGCTTCAGATTCTGTGTCTTCCTCTCTTACTGTCCCTCCCCCACTCTCATTCTGTCTCTGTCTCTGTCTCTCTCTCTCAAAAATAAACATTAAAAAAATTTTAGAAAAAGAAAATAAGAAAGAGATGTTAATCAAAAGGAAGCAGACCCTTTCTCTTTAAGAGGCAGCTGGGACCAGCTAAATGGTAATACATACTCCCATGATGCCTTTTACCTGCTTTGCTTGAGTTTCTTTTTAAATTATCTTTATTGAATTTATTAAAATATCAGTAGCTCAGACTTGTTTATTGTTTTGTATTACTATGTTAAGTTACATATAGTAAAATTCACTATTGAGTTTTAACACATGCATAGATTTTTGCCACCACCACTAACAGGATATAGAACGATTCCAGCACTCCCCCAAATTCTCTCCTACCATCTCTGTAGGCAGACGTTTGTCCCACCTATGATCCCTGGTAACCACACTGATGCGTTCTTTGTCCCTATAATTTTTGCCTTTTAAAGAATACCATATTAGTGGAATCATGAAGTGTATAATCTTTTGAGACTGGTGTGCTTTAATTAGCATAATGTATTTGAGATTCATTCATGTTGTTGCAGCTATCAATAGTTCCTTTTTATTGCTGACTACACTGTGTTTACCCATTCACGTAATCAGGGATGTTTGGGTTGATTCCAGATTTTCACAACTACAAATTATACTGCTATAAATGTTCACATACAGGTTTTTGTGTGAACGTAAGTTTCATTTCTGTAGGACTTCTGGGTCATACATAAGTGTGTGTTTAAATTTATAAGAAATTGCCAAGCTGTTTTCCAGAGTGGCTGTGCCATTTTGCATTCCAGCCAGCAACATCTGAGAATTTCGGTTGCTTTTCAGACTCTCTGGCAGTAGGCAATAGCGGTATTTTTTAATTTTAGCCATTCTAGTAGGAGTGTAATGATATCTCACTGTAGTTTTAATTTGCATATCCTTAATGATTAATCATGTTGAGCATCTTTTCATGTGTTCATTTGCTATCTATATATCTTCTTTGGTAAAATACCTATTTGAATCTTTTGCCCAGTTTTTAAAATTGGTTTATTTTCTCACAGAGTTTTGAGATAGGACTTTTGTCAGATATGTGACTTTCAAATATTTCTCTCAGTCTATGGCTTGTCTTTTCATTTACTGTGTCCTTCACAGAGCAAAAATGTTAAATTTGGGAGCTGTCTATTTTTCCAATTTTTTCTGTCCTGTGACTTTGTTATGCTTGCTTATTACTTCCAGAAAAAAAATTTAAATGCTTATTTATTTTTAGAGGGGGGGAGGAGAGAGAGAGAGAGAGAGAGAGAGAGAGCGAGCATGAGCAGGGGAGGGATAGAGAGAGAGAAAGAGAGAATCTCAAGCAGGATCTGCACTGTGAATGCAGAGCCCAATGCGGGGCTCCAACTCACAAACCATGAGATTGTGACCTGAGCCAAAACCAAGAGTTGGACACTCAACTGACTGAGCCACCCAGGTGCCCCATTCAAGGGAATTTTTTGTAGATTTAAAAAAATTTTATACATAGATAATCATGTCCTATGCAAAAATTGTCCTTTCTAATCTATGGACCCTTATTTCTAATTCTTGTCTTTTTTCACTACCTAGGACTTCTAGTAAGATGCTGAATAGGAGTGGTGAGAGAGAACATTCTTGCCTTGTTTCTGATCTTGGGGGAAAGTGTCCATACCGAAGTACAGTCTCAAGTATGATTGTAGCTGTAGATATTCTTTATCAAAGTGACAAAGTTACTCTCTATTTCCTAGTTTGCTGAGAGTTTTTATCAGAAACGGATGCTGGATTTGTCAAATACTTTCCTGCATATATTGATATACTCATGATTTTTAGCTTACTGATGTGATAGATTATATTGATTTATTTTTGAATGTTGAACCAGCCTTGCATACCTGGAATAAATCCCATTTGGTCATGGTATATAATTTTTTAATATATTGTTGGATTTAATGCTAATACTTTGTTGAGAATTGTCGCATCTATGATCATGAGAGATACTGGTCTATTGATTTCCTTTCTTGTAATGTCTTTATCTGATTGTGGTATTAAGGTAAATCTGGCCTCATAGAGTGAATTAGAAGGAGTCTCTCTGCTTATATTTTCTGAAAGATATTGTGGAGGATTGGTATCATTTCTTCTTTAAAGATTTGATAGAATTCACCAGTGAAATTATCTGGCCTGATGCTTTCTTTTAGAAGGTTACTAATTGGTGATAAATTTTTTTAGATGTATTTATTTTGAGAGAGAGAGAGTATGAGCAGTGGAGGGGCAGAGAAAGAGTGAGAGAGAAAATCCCAAGCAGGCTCCATGCTGCCAGCACAGAGCCCAACTCCGGGCTCAAACTCATGAACCCGTGAGATCATGACCTGAGTGGAAACCCAGAGTCAGATACTTAACTGACTGAGCCACCCAGGTGCCCCAATTTAGTTTTTTATTCAGCATACCTACTTTTCCTTTTGTGAGTTTTGGTAGTTTGCATCTTTCAAGGACTTGGTCTATTTCATCTCAGTTATCAAATATGTGGGCATAGAGTTGTTCATAGTATTCCTTTATTGTCCTCTTAATGCCCACGGGATTGGTAATGATGGCCCATCTTTCATGTCTGATATTAGCAATTTACGCCTTTCTTTTTTCCTTGGTTACCCTGGCTAGAGGTTTATCAATGTTATTGATCTTTCCAAAGAAACAGCTTTCGATTTTGTTGAATTTCCCTATTAAGTTTCTGTTTTCAATTTCACTGATTTCTGCTCTAATTTTTATTACTTCTTTCCTTCTCCTTGATTCTAGATCTTATTTTCTTTTTTTAAGAATTTTTTAATGTTTATTTTTGAGAGAGAGAGAGAGAGAGAGAGAGAGAGAGAGAGATTCAGACAGAACATGAGCAGAGGAGGAGCAGAGAAAGCTCTGAGCTGTCAGCACAGAGCCCAACATGGGGCTCGAACTCACGGACTGTTGAGATCATGACCTGAGCCGAAATCGGACGCTTAACCGACTGAGCTACCCAGGTGCCCCTATTTTCTTAACATATATTTAATGCAACAAATTTCCTTTTACACACTACTTTTGCTGCATGGCACAAATTTCGGTTTTATTTTTATTTTTATTTAGTTCCACACGCAGATCCTGAACATGTTTTGTTAGATTTACACCTATATATTTCATAGGGAGGGGCATTATAATTGGTATTGTTTTAAAATTTCAGTTTCTAATTGTTCATTGTTAACATATAGAAATGTAGGTGTTTGTTGATCTGGTGTCTGTGAGCTTGCCAAATGCACTTAGTAACTTTAAGTGCTTTGTTGAAGATTACTTGAGATTTTCTATGTAGGCAATAGTGTCATCTGGGAATATGGATAGTTTTATTTATTCCTTTCCAACATGTATAACCTTTATTTCTTTTTCTTGATTCATTGCACTTGCTAGCATTTCCAGTATGATACTGAGTAAGAGTGATGAGAGTGGGCGTCCTTGCCTTGAACCTGTCATTGGGAGAAATCATTCTTTCACCATTAAGTATGATGTTAGCTATAGGGTTTTTATGGCTACCTTTTATCAGATTGAGAAGTTCCCTTATATTTCTTGCCTGCTGAAAGTCTTTAATCATGAATGGATGTTGAATTTTGCCACATGATTTTTCTGTTTTTTTTTTTTTTTTTTTTGGTATCATCATTTTTTTCTTTTGTCTGTTAACATTGGTTTTCTAACGTTGAACCATCCTTGCGTTCCCGGAGATAAACACCACTTGGTGCGATATGTCGTTCTTTTACTTACCATATTGCTACGTTAAAAAGCTAAGATTCTATTGAAGATTTTTGTATCTATTTTAAGAAGGATGTTGGTCTGCAATTCTCTCTTCTGGTATTCTCTTTGTTTGGTTCTTGTATCAGAGTAATGGTGGCTCATGAAATGAATTGAGAAGTGTCCCCGTATCTTCTTAAATGCTTAGCAAAATTCTACAGTGAAATTAGCTGGGTCTGGAGTTTTCTTTTTTGGAAGAATTTTAACTATTAAGATCAATTTCTTTAATAGATACAAGGCTATTCAAGTTATTTATTTTTTCTTGTGGTGAGTTTTGGTAGGTTTTGTCTTTCAGGGAATTGGTCTAGTTTATCCAAACTGCCACATTTATGTGCATAGAATTGTTTTTAGTATTCTTTCATTGTCTTTAATGTCTGTGAGTCAGTAATGATACCTCCTTTTTAATTCCTGATATTTATCATATGTATCTTCTCTCTTTTGCTTGATCATCAAGCTAGAGGTTTACCAGTTTTCTTGATGTTTTCATAATATCAGCTTTTTGCTTAATTGATATCATCTATTTTAGTTTTCTGTTTTACTGATACCGTTGTTTTCTCTGTTCTCAATTTTATTAAGTTTTTTCTCTCCTCTTTATTATATCCTTCCATTTGCTGGCTTTAAGTTATTGTCTTTTTTTTGATTTCTTTGTTTGGAAGCTTAAGTTATTTATTTGAGACCTTTCTTTTCCTTCTGTTTTTAAACATTTTTTATTTGAGTATAGTTGACACACAATGTTACATTAGTTTCAGGTGTACAACATAATGATTCAAGTTCCCTATACATGATGTGTATAGATACATGACCTTTCTTTTCTAATTTAAGCATTTAATGCTATAAAATTTTCTCTAAGCACTACTTTGGGTACATCTCACATTTTGTAACATACTTCATTTCTATTTATATTCAGTTCAAAATATTTTCTAATTTTCTTGAGACTTCCTCTTTGAACCATAGATTATGTATGTGTTTGTTTAATTTCCAAATGTTTAGATATTGCCCAGATATCCTTCTGTTTATCAGTTTGTAGTTTAATCATGTTATATAGTCAGAGAATATCCTCTGAGTAAACTTAATTCTTCTAAGTTTAACAAAATTTGTTCTGTGGCCTAGCATACGGTGTAATTTGGTAAGTATCCCCATAAACATTTGAAAAGAATGCGTATTCTCCAGTTGTTGGGTGGAGGGAAGGTTGTATAAATGTCAATTAGATCCAATTAGTTGGTGACGTTTATCCTTTAGTATCTTTGCTGATTTTATGGCTATTTGTTCTATGAGTTGCTTAGAGAGGAATGTTGAAATGCACAGATATAATTGTGAACTTGTTTCTCCTTTCAGTACTGTCAGTTTTTGCTTCACTTATTTTGCAGTTTGGGTGGCAGTTGCATACACATTTAGAATTTTTATGTCTTCTTGATGAATCATTATGTAGTGTTCCTCTTTGTCCCTGGTTATTTCCCTTATTCTGAAGTCGACTTTGTCTAATATTAACATGCCCACTCCGGCTTTTTTCCTTTTGATTAGTATTTGCATGTTATATCCTTTTCTATCCTTTCATTTTTAATGTACTTGTATCATTGTGTTTCAAGTAGGTTTCTTAGAGACAGGATACAGTTCTTCCTCTGTGTGTGTGTGTGTGTGTGTGTGTGTGTGTGCGCGCGCGCGTACGCGCGCGCGCGCGTGTGTGTGTGTGTGTGTGTTGTTTTTAAATCCAACTAAATATCCCTGTCTTCTAATTGGTTTGTTTAAACCCCTTACATTTAATCTAATTACTGATATAGTCATATTTTGGTGGAGCATTTTATTATTTGTTTCTGCTTTTTCTCTCATGTGTTTCTTTTTTTCTCTCCCTCTTATTTGTTTCATTCCTCTGTTTTCCCTTACTTCTCTGAGTTATTCAAATACTTTCTAGAATTCCATTTAAATCTCTCTATTGAGCTTTTGATTATATCTCTTTGAGTTGTTTTTTCAGTGATTGCTGTAGGGAATATAATATATACATCAAACTTTACACAATCTCATTAGCGTTAATATCTTACCATGTCGCACAAAATAAGGAAAACTTGTAGTTATATAGAAATTTTAGTCTTCCCCCTTTAGAAAGTTTTCATATGTATTCTGTCTACCTATATTGAAAATTTCATCAGACAACATTATGATTTTTGCTTCTGACAAATATTATATTGTTACACTAAGTTAAAGGACAAAAAAGGATCCATTTTATTTAGGTAGATATTTACTATTTCTGTTGCTATTTAGTCATTACTGATATTCAAGGTTTCCTTTAGTCATTATTTCCTTTCTAGTTGAAGAATTTCTTTAAAGCAAATTTATTAGTAAGAAAGCCTGTTAGATTTTTTTTCATCTGAGAACATCTTTATTTTCCCTTTATTCCTGAAGGATATTTTTACCGGTTATAGTATTCTGGGTTGACAGGAAGGTCTTTTCTTTTAGCACTTTAAAAATATTGTTCCATTCTTGGTCTCCATGGTTTCTGATGAGAAAACTCTGTGCTCATTTGGATCTTTGTTTTCTGTATGTAATATGTTGTTTTTCTGTGGATGCTTTTTAGATTTTATCTTAATCTTTGATTTCCAACAGTTTGTTTATGATGTGCATAGACATGGTTTTTGTTCGGTTTATTCTCTTTGGGGTTCACTGAGCTTCTTAGATTTATAAATTTTGGTTTTCCACAAAACTTTGAGAGCTTTGTGGAAATAGCTCTCAGCCACTATTTATTCAATTTTTTTTTTCTCCTCTCCTTTTGAAAATTTCATGATATGAATGTTAGACCTTTTGATACTGTTCCACAGGCCTGGAGGCTCTGGGATTTTTTTTTTTATCTCAGTTTTTCAGATTGCATAATTTCTAGTGATGTATCATCAAATTTACTAATTCTTTCCTCTGTCATCACCATTCTATTAAGTGCTTTTGATTTTCCAATTTCTGTTATTGTAGCTTTCAAGGTTAGGATTGTCATTTGGGTCATTTTTATAGCTTCTATTTCTCAATAAGAACTTACATCTTTGCATTTCTTTCTAGATTGTTCACCCTTACTCCTTATAGCATGATCATAGCTGCTCTAAACTCTCGTCTGGTAATTACAACATGTGCTTGTCTCCAGGTTGGCATCTGTTGATTGTCCTTTCCCTTGACAATTATTCAAATTTATCTGAATCTTTGTGTGTTGAGTAATTTTGGATTGAATTTGGACAGTTTGAATACTATACTGTAAGACTGAGTCATATAAAAAATCTCCCAGAGAATGTTATTTTTAAATCTTGTTTCAACAGGCATTCAGTGCTGTTCCATACAGACTACAAGTCTTGAACCAGCTTCCGTGGACTGGGGTTCTGAGGTCAGCTCAGTTTTCAAAGCCATTGCCATACTCCTCCAGTTTGTACTTTTTTGCACATCTTCACCATGTTCATTACAGCTGGCTTCACACATGAGCAATTTGGGACTGAGGTAGTGCTTCATAGTGAGAGTTAAAAATCCCTATTTATAACTTCATCATTTTACTAATTCTCTCTGATTCTTGAGATTCTTTTACTAGTAGTTTGGCTACAAAGTCAGTGCTTTAATGTCCCTGCATTTTCATGCATTTGTGACCAGGCCTCACTTAGGGCAAAAGAGTGCCTTTTCTTTGCTGGCACTCAAAATAGCTTGGGACCATCTGCATCTTGCTGGGGGCAGGGGACTCCTATTTTGTTGCTCATGCTGTTGAGTCCAAAAGGGTTTGTCCCTCACTTCTGCTTCTCTGGCTACAGAGAGTGACTGGATCTGACTTTATTTGTGCCTCTTAGTTATTTTGGTTTGGGGTTGCCACAGAGCTTAAGCCAGGATGTAGAAGACAGGGGAAAAGACCCCAGGCAACTCATTGCTGGGTTGTCCTTTGAGTATTGAATTCTATATCTATCCACCTGCTCTTATTCTTTTATAGTCTTCTAATGGCATCTTTATGTATTTTGTGCAATGTTCTCTGTTATAATCACTTGGGGATATAGGATAGAATGCATTTACTCTATTTTTACTAGACCCAAACTCACCTGCTTTGCTTTACAATCACATGATATTCATGCTATGAAAAGAAAATATCTGGTTGGGTCGGGGCAGGAGGAGTGTTTTTTAAACATGAAGATTCTCAGGGCCTATTCCACAAAATAAAGCAGAATGTCCTGGGGTGGACTGAAAAATCTAGATTTATGGAATATCCTCAGGAGATTCTGATGAAACTGTCAAGTTATGAACCTACTTTCTGGAATCTGATTTGTAGGTATGACAATTGAGACCTAGATGGTACTCTGTCCACAACCCAGCTCATCCTTCATTACCCATGTTTTTTCACCCTGTATGGCATATTTTGTGCTAATAGGAAATATTTTACTACTGCATTAGGGGCCAAGCTCATTAGTGCAACCACTGCGTGTTTAAACCACAAGGTAATAGAATAGGACAAATGAGTAAAAATGGCTCCTTGTGACAGTTGGAACTGGTTTCTTATAAACATTTTCCACTAGGAAAAGCTTTGTAGACAATGAGCAGAGAAAAATAAGCAGAAAAAAAAGCTTACAGAAATTCAGAAAATTGAAAATTTGGGAAGATTGCCCAGCTGAGCTATTTGGCTAAAAGAATCCAAATTGAAGGAATGGATCTGAGTCCTCGGCAGAAAAGGAGCCAGAGGAGAAATTTTCAGGTTTGGGCTGAGACTGTAAGGGAAAGATGAAGAAGACAGACTGGTAAACCAAGGCCCAAATGTAGCCTAAGAATTGAGGTGAGAACAGGATTGGCTGAACTACTTGTGAAATCACTTCCAAAATAAAGGAAGACCACGATGGGTAAGTTAAGCTGAATCAATCTAGTTTAATTTAACAGGACTCTGTGCTTGTTTGTTCCCACATATATATCATCTTGTCCACCGTAGATGGCCGTGCAGATTGTATGGCACACAGTTCCACAAAGCATCTACTCACTTATGCATCCTCCCTAGATTTGTGTACAGCTATATGTGGTAGCCTTTCTTATATCCCTAAGATTTTTTTTTGCTAAGCAGGAAAATGGTAACCTCTTCTAGATGACAAAGTGTTTACTATGCTTGAAAGTCACTTGGTGTTGGGGGAGGGGGCGGTGGCTAGTAGTGGAAAGTAACTGGAAAGGCCTTAGTATAAATTGATTTTAAGATGTATTGGAATCCAGGGGCCTCTGGGTGGCTCAGTCGGTTAAGCCTCCAGCTCTTGATTTCAGCTCAGGTCATGATCTCATGGTTCGTGAGCCCCTCATTGGGCTCTGTGTTGGCAGGATGTAGCCTTCTTGAGATTCTCTCTCTCCCTCTCTCTCTGCCCCTTCCCTACTCACACACACAGTCTCTCTCAAAATAAATAAATAAATTTAATAAAAAAATATGTATTGGGATCAAGAAATGGTGAGGACTCATAAGCTGCAATCATTAAATTTTCTATTACTATAACCCACTTCCCTCCTTCAAAATCTCCCTCATCACCTCCCAGAATGCGTTTCCAAGGGAGACATTTGGCTACAGGACAAGGCCCAACAAACATACACTTTTTGTTACTATCATTCCAACATAACTCCCTGAGCCAACATGGGAGATCTTTTTTTCTCTAGGTCTAAACCCCTAAAACTATTTTTTTCTTATCCTTCTGTGCTAACCCCCAAATCTTTCAAATCTTACCACATTTGTTGCCCCATCTTATGAAAAATAGACTCAAAGCAAGAAGGATGGAGGGTGTATTGGAAACTGGGGGATTCTGTGGAGCGGTATGAAAAATCTTATATAAGGATTGTTTTTCAAAATGCAATTCTTTCTAAGTATTAGGGTCACCCTGGTATTTTGTCAAAAAAGGTATATTCTTAGCACGTAGTATCTTTATATGTCATGTTGGTACCTAATACTGCAAAGGTGTATTCCTGAAGGCCTGTCTCTGTCCCAGAAAAGAATTTTAAAGGATGTTTTGATTTTGTCAAAGAAACATTTGCAAGTCACTTGGGGACTTAATTTATAAATTATCAAATAGTCAGCTACTTACCCTTTGGCCTAGAAATTCCACTGCTAGGTAATTTACCCAAGAGAAATGAAAACACATGTTCATACACACACAAAATTGTAAAAATCAAAATAGTCATAGCAGTCTATAATACTTGTTGGACTTGAAGCAAATCAAATGTCCAGCTTTAACAAAGTAGATAAATAAATTGTGGTATATTCATACAATGAAATACTAGTCAGCCAAAAAAAAAAAGGGGAATATACTACTGTTGTATACATCCTAATGGACATTGTGCTGAGCAGAATGTTTGTGAGTGAAAGATCCCAGACACAAAGAAGTAATAACAGCACATACTGCATAATTCTCTTCATGAAGTTCTAGAATAGGCAAAACTAATCTGCGGTGTGAAAAAAAGCAGAAGAGTCGTTGTCTTTGGGTTGGGGTGTAAACTGACTCGGAACAGATATAAGGGAACTTTCTGAGATGATGAAAATATTCTATATCTGAATAGGGCATGTGGGTTACCTACGCATGTATATTTGTGCAAATTACAGTTAAGATTTTTGCTTTCCAATGCATACAAATTTTACCTCTATGAAGAACTGTATATAAATAATAATTGAGTGGGGAATACAGAGAAGTATATGATGAAACAAGAATGGCTACATGAGATTTATTATATTAGTCTGTTTACTGGACTTTTTCCATAATACAAAGTTAAAAAACCAGTCTGGAAGTCTTGGAATCTGATCTGATTTCTTTTGCCTGTGTGACTTTTTTGTTGGTTTACTTAAAATTTTGATTTTTTTCAATATGAATTCAAGAAAACAAGAATATCATTAATTCATAAATCCTGAAGTCATTGGTGCTTTCAAGGTTACAAGCTCCATCCATGCTAGGTTTGTAGTTACACTAGCCTTCAGTTTTTATCAGTTACATGCTTTTATAAAATTGATTTTAAAAACCAAATAAATGAATGCTTGAAAGACTCAGAGGACATTATCACATGTTAGGAGTTGGAGGTGGCAATTCATACTTTTTATTTATTTTTTTTAAGTAGACTCCACACCAAGCATGGAGCCCAACCTGGGGCTTGAACTCATGACTGTGAGATCAAGACCTGAGCTAAGATCAAGAGTCTGATGCTTAACTGACTGAGCCACCCAGGTGCCCCCAGTTCTTGCTCTTAATAATAGCCAGACTTTTTAATATCTATGCTTTGTAACTAGTCATGACGGGTATGGTGATCACTCAGAGAGTTAGATAATTAGGGTCATCAGCTTGTATCAGGGTACAGTGTCTTCTGGTGCACTTCATGGCGTCTGCCAGTAGTAGACAACCAAACACTTGTTGACTGAATAGCTACTTGACAAGAGGAAGGCTCAGACATTGTGGCTACCATAAGTTTCCATATAGTCAATAAACTCAATTTTCCGTTTACCTTGTAAGATATTCTTGGGTCACCTCGGTGGCTCAGTTGGTTAAGCGTCTGACTCTTCATTTCAGCTCAGGTCAGGATCTTGTGGTTCGTGGGATCCAGACCCCGCATCAGGCTCTGCACCGGTAGTGTGCGCTGCTTGGGATTCTCTCTCTCTCCCTTTCGCTCTGTGCCTCCCCTGCACGCCTGCACTCGCTCCCTCTGTCTCTGTCTCTGTCTTTCAAAATAAATAAACTTTTAAAAAAAGGCTTTTTTTGGCCTAACATGGTGATTTAACTAGTGTATGCAATGTTATTTGTCAATAAATGCACTAAGGTTCAAATAATTGGCTTATGTGTATGTAACACATGCAAACATAACATATTCGTTTCCAGGGGCTGCTGTAAAAAATTACCACAGGCTTGGTGGTTTAAAACAACAGCAATGTATTCTGACACATTTTTGAAGCCAGAGTTCAAAATCAGCTTTCCTGGTCTGAAATCAAGGTGCTGGCAAGGCCATGCTTTCTGGAGGCTGCCAGCCTTCTTTGGCTTGTGACCTCGTCACTCTGCTCTCTGCCTTTGCAGTTACATTGCTTCTCCTTTTCCATGTATGTTAAATTCCCCCCCGGCTCCCTTTTATAAGGATGCTTGAGGATAATCCAGAATAATCTCCCCATCTCAGGATCTATAACTTAATCACTGCAAAGTCTGCCATATAGAGTAACATTCACAGGTTCCAGGGATTTAGATGTGAACCTATCTTTTGGGGCCATTACTTAGCTTACCACACAGAGCTAATCTAAATTGAAGATTGACTGTAATATATACATCCCAGTTGCCTTTTCCTCATTCACAGAAGCTTATGACACTAAGGATATTTACCATGTAAATATCAACCGACTGGACATTGTCAGTGAAGAATGAAATGTCATGATTCAATAAACTGTTGTTAATAATTCCACAATATGCTTCCGAAACAGATAAACTCGATCAGTTATAACCATTTGTAAACATTGAAAAGAATTCATGAGCATCTGGGTACCTCTGGGAATAATTTGGCCATTAAAAAAGACAGCAAAATAATAAACCAATAGAGCAACTTACAAAGTGTTTAGAAAAAGAAACACTGTTTATACCAGCTACCCACTTCCTCTCTGGTTTAAATTCAAGCACTGCAGAAATATGTTAAATAAGCACATTTAGCATCCTCGGTTTATAAAAATGTCTTTTGTCAGTTTGATGCAAACTTCATTGGGAGAAATAAACAATAAAGTCCAGAATTACTGTTCCAAATTGCAATTGCTGAAAGCAGGGAAGGACAGTGAAAAACCTCGAACAGAAATGACACTTAAAAATAAATCCTTGAGTGACTTCCAGGCTGTCTAATAATCTATTTCCCATAGCACAGAGCATTTGTTGTCTCTCATCTGAAATGGATGGTTTTGTCTGGCTGGAGCTTACACATATGTACATTTGTTTATTCTCTGAAGGTGATTCTTCATCATAAGGTATTGGAAACAGATTCTCCAGGGAAAACATCTGTTCAGCTATAATGCTAGCATCTGCCAAGTTAGGTGTCCTAAGAAAAAAGAACTTTATCTTGGTGGTTCAGGGACCTCAAATCCACAAGCTAACTCAATATCAGAAATCCACAAGCTACCATAGTATCAGACAGACGAGCTGCATTTCTCCTCCATTACTGCTGCACATAGTCTGGCTCTGGCTATGCCAGGCGCAGAACACATTGTGAGATGGCATTCATTGGTCCTGGGGTCAATTCTGGAGGCAGAGGCCATTTGGTCCACTTAGAAAAAGGTCCTCAGACCAAACTAGACACTGGCTCTGCAGTAACATTTCCTTAGAACTTTCCCTGTTGCTTCAGGTGGGCTTGATATTTATGGATCCGACGTCTTGGGTTTGGCACAACATGAGAGAGATACAGTGTGGTGAACAGGAACATGAGCCCTGGAGCCAGACTGCCATGGTTCAGGTGCTCAGCTTGGCCACAGCTGTGTTACTTGGACAAGTTACTTAACCTCTCTGAGCCTCTATTTCCTCATTTGTGAAATAGAGATAATTATTTCGGAGTTGGATGTAAATACACAAGAGGTTTAAAAGCACTATATGCAATCTGGAAGTATGTGCTCTTAGAACTGTTTAGAATGAATAACAAAATCACTGCTGCTGACCTAGTTAAACCTAGGTAATAACTAACCCTTTGATAAAAGCTCCCTGGGGAGCAGCTCTGAGACTCCAAAGGATTTTAATCTACATATATCCTTACTTGACTTCAACTGTCTTTAGTCCAACACAATCTATGGGCTTCCCTCACCTTTAGCCTGTGCTCCCTGCCGTGGGGATGGTGAGAAACGGGAGAACTTTCTGGAATTCACAGAGGATTTGTAAGACCTGAGCTGATGGGTCTTCAGCTCCCACTCAATTCCCATTCCACAAATGTTTTCCAAGTGTTTCTGGAAGGTAAGGCATTTTGGTGCTGAGGAGGATTTTGGTATTGGCAAAAACAATTTTTGGTTCTAAAATATGTCTACTGTCCCCATTTTTCTTGATCAGCCGTTATCTGATTCTGCCTCTTGTGTTTAACTCTGTGCTAACAGCTTCCTTTGCTCCTTCTTCTGTATTGTTCCTTTATCCACTGTAATGCAGACCCACATTGCTGTCATTCCTGGAGTCCATAATGAGGTGCCAATGAGAAACTTAAAAAGTTGAAATGAGATTTCTTCTTGACAGTTAAAGTTGAAAAGCCATATGCAATCGATTAGAAGGGAGAATTCATTGCTTAAAGAGGCAGCATGGCTCGGGGCGCCTGGTTGGCTCAGTTGGTTGGGCGTCCAACTTTGGCTCAGGTCATGATCTTGTGGTTCGTTGAGTTCAGGCCCCGTGTTGGGCTCTGTGCTGACAGCTCAGATCCTGGAGCCTCCTTTGGATTCTTTGTCTCCCTCCCTCTCTCTCTGCCCCCTCCCACTCATGCTCTGTCTCTCTCTCAAAAATAAATAAACATTAAAAATTTAAAAAAAAGAAAAAAAGAGGCAGCATGGCTCTTGGACCAGCAAGCCTGGACAGCAAGCTCTGTTGACATTCCTGAAGAACAAAACAGTCTTGATAGTGGTGGAAAAGGACTGCCACACCTCAGGAATCTGGGTTGAGTAGAGTGGTCGGATCCTTGGCAAGACTCTCCCTATGCTGGGTGAGAAGGCTCAGGCTGCTTCAGCTGAAGAATATTTCTCAGGCTCACCTAAATTCTCTTGCTCTGAATCCATAATCATCAAGACCTCTGGCCTCCCACACAGAGTGAATGTGCTGATCTGCCCCCAGGGGTCTTCTGTTACTCTTGACATTTTTATTTCTCACGGTACATGGATGAACCATCATTTTGTCAGGTCTACCATTTTGGTTCCATGAACTTGCTGAGTGTGAGGATACATCTCAGACCAGGGGGCCAGGAGCAATGTCCAGGCCAATCAGGTTCTTGGGTCTGCCACCTGAGGCCTAGGCTTTGTTCCATGCTAGTGTTGCCCAGTGATTACTACCTTTGACAAACAAATAACTTCTTGGGGCACCTGGGTGGCTCAGTCCATTAAGCTTCTGACTCTTAGTTTTGGTTCAGGTCATGATCTCATGGTTCATGAGGTTGAGCCCTGCGTCGGGCTCTGCACTGGCATTGTAGAGCCTACTAGGGATTCTCCCCCTTTCTCTCTGCCCCTACCCTGCTTGTGCTCTCTCTCTCTCACACACACAAATAAATAAATAACATTAAAAAAATTACTTCTTGCTTGGATTGACACATCACTTTCCTAACTAATTTCTCATTTTTTTTTGCCTCTTGGTTCTTTCCCGTCTAGTCCTAACTGCAAAGGCTTCTCCATACCAGTTTGCATTTTATCACGTCACTTACTCAGGACACTACAATAGCTACCTATTGCTTTCCAAAAGGATTTAGAGTCATGGGGTCACATAACAGATTCCCACCAAAGAATGTTTTGTCCCATTCCGACTGCCAGACTACCAGAAATGTGATGATCAGAGCTCCATTCCTTTGTATATAAATGTGTTTTTCTCTTCTGGCTGCTTTAAAATTTTTCTCTTTATTTTTGTTTTTCAGCATTCAGACTATGATGTACCTATATCCTTGCTTCTTTTGTATTTACACCACATGGGGGAGGGGTCACAGCTTCCTGAATATGTGGGTTGTTGATTTTAGTAAATATGGAAAAATTTGGTCAATGTTTCTTCAAAGAATTTTTAGGCACCATTTGTTTCTCTTTCCTCCATCTGAGAATCCAGTTACAGTAATGTTAGATTGCTTGATCCCATCCTGCAGGTCACTGTGATTCATTTCACTCTTTTTTCAAATTTTGTTCAGTCTGCGCTTCAATTTGGGTAATTTTTTCTGCCTTGTTCTCAGTTTTTTGATTCTTTCTTCTGTCAGATCCAATCTACTATCAAAATCATTAAGTAAAATTTTTCTTTTTGATATCGTATTTGTTTTACTTCTAGAATTGTTATTTGCATTTTTTTTACAGTTTAAGAATCTCTCCTGAAACCTCCTATTCCTCTACTATTTACCCATTTTTTTTGCTGTGAATTATTTAACAAATTTATCATAGTAATTTACAAATCCTTGTCTGCTAATTACAACATCTGAATCATCTAGGGGTCTGTTTATATAGACTGCTTTTTCCCACATATTCCTGTTTGGTTTTTTAATTTTTTTAAGCTTATTTATTTATTCTGAGAGAGAGAGAGAGAGAGGGAGTGTGTGTGTGTGTGTGTGTGTGTGTGTGTGTGTGTGTGTGCAGGGGAGGGGCAGAGAGAGAGGGAAAGAGAATCCCAAGCAGGCTCTGCACTGTCAGCACAGAGCCCAACACTCGGGGCTCAATCTCACCAACCATGGGATCATGACCCGAGCTGAAATCAAGAGTCAGATGCTTAACTGACAGAGCCACCCAGGTGTCTCTTAGTAATTTTTGATTGTATACTGCACAATACATTATAGAGATTCTGGATTCTCTTATCTTCCTCTAAAGGGTGTTGAGTTTTGTTTTGGTAAGCCATTAAATTACTTGACTTTTTTGGAGATTTGGTTTGATGCTTCTGTAAGCAGCTCTATCTTAGTCTTGTCTTTTGTCCTTAAATAAATCCCTTAATCTTGCCATATGGTACATATTACAATGATGCAACGTGGACAGAATTACAGTGGAAAGTCTGAGGTGTTTACTAAGCCCCTCTAACCCAAGACTACCCAACTGCAAATTCTTTCTCCTTTCTAGTGGGCAGCTGTTAAAACTGCTATTTAGTTTTCAGCTTTCCAGCTACTGTTTTTCTCCTAGGCTCCATGGACTCTTATCCCCTGTGTTACAGTTCAGATATCAGTCACAGATTTGAGGAAGGTTTGCATGCACACTTTGTGATTTCCCTCTCTGTGCTCCGTCTTCTCTGGGATTTTCCCCTCCTCAATTCCCAGTTGCTCTGTCAGGTCTAAATTCTGTCTTAATAATCTTCAGGTCAAGAAAACTCAAGATTTCTGCTTTGGCCATATCTGGCAGATTGCAAGACTGAAGAATACCCTTTCAAAAGACAGATAAAAAGACATATACAAATGTGAATCTCAGCCAGTGTGATTCCTGTTGCATAGGCCAAATTTCCTCCAGTTTCTTCCTGCTTTGGGTTACTGTCCAGTGCCTCCAAATAGCCATTTTATATGTTGTTCAGAGTTTATAGTTGTTATCAGTAGAAGGGTTAGTCTAATATCAGCTGCACCACCATGATTAGAAGTCCTAGGTTCCTTCTCTGACATTGTAAACTATCCCTACAGTGGTTAATGCATGAAACTCTTATTGCCTATAAGTACATTTTCTAGGACAGCAGCTGGGGTTCTCTTTGATTGCTTGACCATGGCCACGGGTCCCTAGTGACCAGCTATTTCCTGCCCATCTCATCTGCCCACCTACGGCAGCTATTTTGGCACAACGGGAGCTTGTGGGAGTGATGTTTTTAAAGTGATGTGAATTGTTATAGTAACTGACCAATTACTATGAGGTCAACTGGGTGAGTATCAGAAATATACAATACACTCATGGAGCTCTTTGGGAAGCCAGTATAACAATTTGGGACAAATACTTTGGTGTCAGATAGCCTATGGTTGATTTTGAGTGATTCACTTAACTTTGGTGAGTGTCCATTTTCTCATGGTAAAAGAGGGATATTATCTCACAGGGTCATTGTGAGAATTAGATAAGTGGATACATCTAAATATAGGTGTAGATCTAAATATAGATGTAGATAGAGATACAAACTGATACGTATGCACACACACACACACAAAGCCTCTGGCATTAAGTGTTCATTAAATTGTCGCTAAAAATTTGACAAGTTAAGAAATCATCTTTGCTATGACCACACTGTTAGAGAGGGTGAAAGGAACAAATTCAGGATGAATTTTCCCTGGATCACCGTTTCTCAAAATGTGATCAATAGACTCCCTGAAACAGAATTATCTGAGGTTGATTGTTAATAAATAGATTTCCTGGATCCCATCTTAAAACTACTAAAACCAAAACCAAACTGACAGGGGTGGGTCTAAGAAAACAAATTTCTAATCAGCTCCCCAAGTAATTCCTATTCTCATTAAGTTATAAAAATTGGATAATTCAGAGACAAAGAGATGTTTCTTGTGTGGGAATGGAGGGTCAGGAAGACTTTGAACTCCTGCCTCACCTTCAAGAAGTCTAGATTTTATTGCCGTTTTGGCATTGATGTCTATAAGCTTATTATTTTAGATGGAGACTGAAAAGTTTTAGTCATCCTTAAGTGTCTGGCTGGAGGGCGATTGCAGAATGATTAAGCCAAAAGAGGTTATAATTCATCCTTCAAATTCACGGTTAAAGGCATTTTGCTGTATAGCTCCTCACCTGTAAAGTATTCCACAGCTCTTAAATCATCCTTTACTAAGTGGAAGTCCCAGCTTCCTAAAAGAATAGATATTGATTTAAATCTTTCATTTCTCTTGCTTCCAACAAACATGTTAAAAACAATTAAATTTTGAATTCCACTTTGCATTCCCTTTTTTAATATATATTTTTGAGAGACAGAGTGTGAGTGGGGGAGGGGCAGAGAAAGAGGGAGACATAGAATCCGAAGCAGGCTCCAGGCTCCGAGCTGTCAGCACAGAGCCCAACGCAGGGGCTCGAACTCACGAACTGTGAGATCAGGACCTGAGCCGAAGTCAAACGCTTCACTGACTGAGCCAGCCAGGCACCCTGGCATTTTCGTTTTTAGTGTGAAATCATGGCAGGGTTTTGTGATATACTTCATACTGATCTGGACTTAACGCAGCATAGGGTAATTATAAGGATCTTGGACACAGTGAGATCACGGTTTTTAAAATCTGAGGGTTTGGGGGGGAAGGAAACAGAAGTTACTATTTTCAGTGAACAAATAAGACTGAGTGTCACCAAAGTCAGAGGGAAGAGAGGCAAGGATAAGGGCTCACAAGGATGAGTCACAGGTATGTAGTATATTGCCTGTCCCTCAAAAGGTACTTCCCAGGGACTTGGTGCATGGGCAAATGAATGAATACATGTTAAGTGCTTGTATTTGGAACCGATGTTATTCCACTTGTGAGTGAGTGAATCGCTACATCCTGTCTTAGGAGCCTCCTTCTCTCACTTTCTCCGCTGCTGGAATAGAAAGATTTTAGAAAGTGTCAATTGCTGGGGGCTCCTGGGTGGCTCAGTTGGTTAAGCGTCTGACTTCAGCTCAGGTCACGATCTCACAGTTCGTGGGTTCAAGCCCCATGTTGGGCTCCGCACTGATGGCTCAGAGCCTGGAGGCTGCTTCGGATTCTCTGCTTCAGATGCTGTGTCTCCCTCTCCACTGCCCTGCTTATGCTCTCTCTCTCTCTTTCTCTCAAAATTAAATAAGCATTTAAAAAAACAGTGTCAATGGAGCACCTGAGTGGCTCAGTTGTTTGAGCGTCCGACTTCAGCTCAGGTCATGATCTCACAGTTTGTGGGGTCAAGCCTCTGATCGGGCTCTGTGCTGACTGCTCAGAGCCTGGAGCCTGCTTCGGATTCTGTGTCTTCCTCTCTCTCTATCCCTCCCCCACTCATGCTCTGTCTCTGTCTCTAAAAAATGAATAAACCTTAAAAAAATTTTTTTAAAAAAGTGTCAACTGCTAAAGTTGCTGAATGGCCACCAGGCTGGGACAGAGCTGGAGATGATCTATCAATGCCCCCCTGCCCGTGGCTCCCTCTATGGGCATGCTTCTCTCTATCACCCCACAAACCACTTCTCAGAATTCTCCACTATTGCTTCCAGCTTACTTATCTATATTGCCTCCCTGAGCGCTACTCAACTCAGGGGTCTTTCCCTACTGCCCTTCAAAGGAACCTTCCTGAAAATCTTATCAGACAAGTGATGAGCAGAATCTATAACCATGAAACAAACCCCTTTGATCTGGAAAAAATAAATCCAACACCGGGCGAGAACTGACAGATACCTGCTCATGAGCAGCGGTGGTGGTGTTGTGGATTTGCTTACTAGCTGTTTCACTTGCTGAGGGAATTGTTTTAATTTTGCAGGCTGTGGCAGACCTGGAGAAACATACTCTAATATGCAAGGCACAGGCCCCAATTAATGTTTCACCCATTGCGTGCAGCTTGACAGTTCTCCTGACTCGTTGCAATCATAAGTGTGAAACTCTGGGGGTTTCCGTTAAATTATGTTGTGACACGCAGACTAATTTTTTTCATTCCCAAACCTTACCTTCTATTGCAAGAATTTTAGGACACTGCCTTTATGCAGTGACTGCCTACCTGTACACACATAAATAGTAAACCGTGTTTTGTTCGCAAAAAGACTTGTTGGAAGTGTAAGGCACGTCCCATCCCTGTTTATTGTGTTTTTAGGCAAGTGGTCACACTATGAAAAGTTGGCAGCTAACACAGGATAGTACAGACCGATAGCTGATGTTTGGTGAATGATTTGTATTGGTGGACCAGGTACCGAACAAATTGAAGGCCATTGTTAAACATTCCTAGGTTATAGCAGACACTGTCGAGGTCCTGCTCGTATCCCCTCATTCACAGCACCGGGAAGTGGGTTGAATAGTGGCCTCTCAAAAGATATGTCCGTGTCCTAACCTCCAGAATGTGCAAGCCGTGACCTTGTTTGGAAAAAAAGAGTCTCTGTAGATGTAAGGAAGTTAAGGATCTTAAGATGAGATCATCTTAGATTTAGGGTGGACCTGAAATCCAAAGACAAGGATCCTTGGAAGAGAAAAGGAAAACACAGAGAGACATGGGAGAGATGGGGCCGTGAGGACAGAAGAAGAAACTGAGGTGATGTAGCCACAAGCCAAGGAAAGCCTGGAGCCGCCAGAAGCTGGAGGAGGCAAGGAAGGATCCTCCCTGAGGCCTTCAGCAGGAGTGTGGCCCCACTGACACCTTGATTTCAGACTTCTAGTCTCCAGAACTGTTACTGTGAAAGAATCCATTTCTGTTGCATTCAGGCCCTTGGTTTGAGGTCATTTGTTATGGCGGCTCTAGGAGCCGGACTTCAACCTGCCAGAACCTGCATTTCTTTACCCAAAGCCTTCCTCTGGATGCCAAGACCTACCCCACCCACTTGTTGAGCAGGCTAGGCCAGCTGCGTGTTGTGGGGGGGTGGGGGTAGGGAGGGAATGAATGCCCCTGATTCAGCAACTCTCATCTAAGGACTGATGGGAGTCAGTGCATGAAGTCACCTTGGCAAGGGTGATTCTGAGGCATGTAACCTCTATCCTGGCTTCTAGAATTCAGCTCCAGCTCTGGACAGTGGTAACTAATGAGATGAATTCTGTACCGACTTCGCTCCCTTCCCCACTTTCAATTGTCTACTCCGATACCAGTTTTTGCTGGTATAATCTCCCAAATAAACTACTTCTACTTAAAGGCTTGTCTCAACTCAAGGTCGGCTTCAGTGGGGGGAGGGGGGAGGGGAGAAGGGGTGGGACCCAAAATAAAACATGGATATAAAAGAAAGAACACATTGTTCTGGTAGCCTAGAGAAGGTACAGTCTTAGCAATGTGGTGCCTTGGACAGTCTCCTGGTCTGTTTTATGAAAGTTGTCTGATTCTATCCTTATTTGTACCAACATAAACCTACTGTCATTAAAAATGATCTCTCAAGATATATATCTATCCACAACCTCCTTTTGAAAAGGATGTGAGGTAGCATTTGAATTGCGATATTTAGGGGCACCTGGGTGGCTCAGTCGGTTAAACATCTGATTCTTGATTTCGGCTCAGGTCATGATCCCAGGGTCATGAGACAGAGCCCCACATCAGGCTCCACGCTGGGCACCAGAGCCTGCTTAACATTCTCTCTCTCCCCCTCTCTCTCCCCCTTCCCTGCTTACACTCACTCTTTCTCAAAATAAAATGAACTTTGAATTGCGATATTTTATATATCATGTTGAATTCTTTTATTCTCTCCACTACAGAAGAATATTATGGTTTCCTGGCACATAATTGGTGCTCAATAAATATTTGTTAAATGAATGATTTACTTAAGATATACATATTTGGATATAATATCTCAGAAAGCCTACCATATGTATCATAAAATTATTGTAGAGAATATTATGGAAATGAGTAGAACATTTGTCTTTCCTTTCAAGTGAAAATGTTTGATCCTGTTTTCTAGACCACTGTTCAATGTAAAATTCACTTTAATTTAGTTAATAGCCATAAGTAGTTTATCATATTTCAACTTCCAACGGTTCATCAGTCTCTGCTTTATGTGAATAAATGATTAATAATATCCCTGCCCTCAAGTTTGGGGTCAGTGTTAGTGAATGGCAACTTGCCATTTTTACCTTACACCAACATGCTTTTCTCTCTCTTAACAATCAGCTGCTCTTTGGCAGACTTTGAAAATTCTTTATCTTCAATTGTTCAAGTCTAAGTTAGTTACTTCCATACACTGTGAAAATTAAAAAAAAAGTTATGATTTAATAATAACTAAAATGCCATAATTAATTTTCCAGATATCATATTGCAACTTTCACATTATTTGTTTTTATTCAGTATATTCTCCCCTTCTTGGTTCCCAAAGACTCTTCCTTTGCTTCCATTTATTTATTTATATATTTATTTTTTCAAAGTTTATTTATTTATTTTGCGAGAGAGACAGTGAGTGGGACAGAGGCAGAGAGAGACAGAGAGAGGGAGAGAGAGAATCTGCTTGGCATCCTCACAAACCATGAGAACCTGAGCCGAAGTCAGACGCTTAACCGACTGAGCCACCCAGGTGCCCCTTCCTTTGCTTCCATTATTTATTTTATTTTATTTTATTTTATTTTATTTTATTTAAAAATTTTTTTGAATGTTTACTTATTTTTGAGAGACAGACAGACAGAGAGTGAGCAGGGAAGGGGCAGAGAGAGAGGGAGACACACAATCCCAAGCAGGCTCCAGGCTCTGAGCTGTCAGCACAGAGCCCGACATGGGGATTGAACCCACAAACCATGAGGTCATGACCAGAGCCGAAGTTGGATGTTTAACTGACTGAGCCACCCAGGCACCCACCTTTGCTTCCATTTAAACAAATGAACTGGAGGGGTGCCTAGGTGGCTCAGTAGGTTAAGCATCCAACTTCAGCTCAGGTCATGATCTCATGGCTTGTGGGTTCGAGCCCTGAGTCAGGCTCTGTGCTGACAGCTCAGAGCCTGGAGCCTGCTTCAGATTCTGTGTCTCCCTCTCCCTCTCTCTCTCTCCCTCTCCCCTGCTCGTGCTCTCTCTCAAAAATAAATAAACCTTAAAAAAATCTAAGTAAGTGAAGTGGAGCACCTGGATGTCAGTCAGTTAAGCGACCCACTCTTGATGTTGACCTCTGTCAAGATCTTGCAGGTTCGTGGTTTGGAGCCCCATGTAGGGCTCTGCTCTGACAGTGCAGAGCCTGCTTGGAATTCTCTCTCCCTCTTTCTCTGCCCCTTCCCTGCTCTCTCTCCCTCTCAAAATAAATAAATAACAAGTTTTTTAAAATAAAAAATAACTGAACAAGAGAACCAAAAATTCCCAAGTGGAGAAAAAGGTGACTATTTTCTCAGAACGCTTTTCGCTAAATGCTAAGTCTGTCTTCGTATTTAAAAATGCTTGCTTGTTTAATGTTTGCCTGAAATGGTTAAGTGAATCTTCTCCAAATATTGGTAAAATGTTTGTGAAACCACTGATTTCATTGCTCTTTTTTTTTCTCTTCTCAAAATACTGAGGAGGCAGCCTGAAGTTCAAGGAAACAAGTTCATAAACAAAAGGTCATAAGCTCTACAGGATTTTAAAAATAGAAACTTTTAGTGCAGTTAGACCCTGCTGTTGCCAAAGTGTTTTAGTTTCAAAACTACCTGGAAATAACCGCACAGTCCACTCACTTTTAAAAAAAATATTATTTGTAGCCTTTTAAAAAGGTACTGCCCACTCAGTGACATTTTTTTTCCCTAAGAAAATACAGACAATGATGAGGTTCAAGTTTGTTGAAGAAAAAGGACAACTGACAGTGGAAAAGTCTGCTGACCTCATACAACAAATAAATGACTATTTCCCTCATTCTAAAAGCAGCAGCCTCTTTGTAAATTCTTATTACTCATTTCTTAACAAAACACTTTTGGGTTCATGCATTCAATCAAGAAATCTTTATTGGAGGTTTCATAGATCTTTAGAATGAAGTAGATAATCCTTCCTGCTTTCATTTATTAATTTATTATCAAAATGCCATTCGCTGGAAAAATATGAGCACATTTTATATTAATGTAACCAGACAGTGTATTAACTTTAATCTTTAATAAAAATTTACAGAGTGGGACTGAAATGTGATAATGTTTCAATAACCCATTCTTATTGTCTATGTTCACAGTGAACCAAATGCTTATCCCTGTTTTCCCAGAGCAGGAAACAAAGTAGTTTTTATCAAAAGGAAGCCATTTGCTGACATGTGGATTTGCGTGAGACTTTAAACGTGGTGTGGAAAGTGCAAAGTCTGGGGACAAATGTATAAGAAAGAAATTAAACTGAGCTATTTGTATTGAAGTACAAAATTCCAGGCATTAAAAAACTGATTGATCCAAGGATGAAACCAAAGTTAAGATCCCATTATTGTGTCAGTCTTTGAGGGAGAAAAAAAAAAAATCTCATCGTCTAGATTTTATCATAAATGCTGGTGCAAATAAGTTTTCAGTTGGGGGTTATGAATTGAATTTAAAGCAGCACAAAGTACTGTATTAACAACTTTTAAGTATGTTATTACCTTACGCAGCAATCTGTCCAGACATCACACAAATAAAAAGGGAAGCCTCAGAGTTTCTGCAGAAGCAAGAATTTCACATGTTTTCCGTTGTTCATTTCTGGGCTAATCTGCTATCAGTGCACTTCTCCCAAGGACCTGGCTGTGATTTTTACTGGGTTTTGGATGGCTTCATTTTTACACTTGTGATGCCATTTCAGGTGTAGAGATAGAACATTTCTTCCCAATTATCCTTTGCGAAGGTGAGGACTTACTATCAGTGACAATCTAGTAATTTGTAGACCATCCTGCAATGCATGAGATGGTATTCATACACAGATCTGCTTAATATCCTGCTGCTTATGCTCACTGAGTAGGATCCTGACAGCTTGTTTGCATTTCCTGAGTGGGCACTGGGCGCTGGTGGCGTGTGTGTGGAGGGCAATGTCCTGCGTGGTCGGGTGGTAAGAAAAACCCAGTTCAGAAAGCTCAGGGATTCTCAGACCTTGACTGTAGGTCTTAGGTTATAAAGTCTTACCTGGCCATCTAGTGCAGCAGTTGAGATATCAGGAATATTTCCTATTCTTTGCTCTGGGTCAACTCACCAGGAACTGTGTGCTAATCTGGCCTCTCCCCTGGCCAAAATGTAAAGTCAGGGCTCCTGGGTACCGTTCCATCGTCACCTAACACAAGGAGGATCTGTGACAAATCTCTGCTAACAGTGTATCCTTGCACAGGTAGTTTGGTTTCAAAGACTTTGCAAAGAAATTTACAAGAGAAACTCCAAGCTTCTCGCACAAGAGACTGGACCCAACCGAACCGTCAAGCTTTTCCCCAGGACTGGGTGGTTGCTGAGGGCCTATGTGAAGTAAGCTTCCTGTCAACACTCAACACAAAATACCGTGCTTTGAATTAAGTAGGATATCAAGAGCATGTGAGCTGGGGCTCACGTCACCCAGGTCTGAATGGGATGTTTTCAGGGATCCTGTCACTGTTTGTCACTCCTCAGGATGTTCGTGAAGAAGGGAAACACTGAACAGGAGAGTTAGACACTCTTGTGCATGGAGTAGGCTTCAGCAGATTACAGAGAAAGCCATCCGTCCTTGTCAACAGCTTGTAGAAAGAACAGCGAAATGGAGACCACGCCGTCTGATTGTCACCATTGCATCGCGGCTGTCTGCCATCTCTGAGCCTCACAAACATTACAGCAGAGTTACAGACGTAGTCCGTCCACTTAGAACGGCTGCCTGCTGGGCAAGTGTTGGTTAAAATAGAAAAAAAAAAAAAAGCAAAGCACAATAAAGGTGTTCTCAGGGCTTGTGCAGTCAAGCAAATCCGTTTATAAAGAGTGATTTGTTTTAGAGGTTAGGGGAGACACTGTCATTCAAGACATTTCCAGACACGAAGTAAATGATAGCTTAACAATTCAAATACACATGAATCTTTCCCCCCTCCAGATTTCAGCTTTATGATACTCAAGGCATCGATACTTGTGTTTGGTGAGAGATATTCTGTCCATAGCACTAATGATTTATGGCAACTCTATAATCCCACCAACCCTGGCCACCGTCTTCTGTATTCCTTGGGGAGCTGGGCCCCCAAAGTAGGGTTATAAAGAGCAGAAATTGTATCAATTTTCCGGACTATGCCATTGCAGCTTTCCATGACAAGGCTCCAAATTACACTTATCCCTCAGATCAATTGAGATGAACTCCTTTTTACCTTATCGAAGCCTACTTACGGTGTCCAAGTATAATTTTCAAAAAGTTAAAAACACGACTCATATGTACAGAGCATGAACACATGTCAAAGATTTATTAACCTATCAGAGAATTGGTGACATGATAAAAACTGGTTGAAAGAGCAGTTTTGAGCATTTATAGGCATTTAAAAGGGACGTTAAAATACATTGCTGTCAGATGCAGAACTGATATCCCCCAGGACAATGAAAAGCCATAACCTTTGGGATTGGCTTTTCAACCAGATAGAAATTATTTGCATTGTTACTGGAAAAGATCAATAAGTTAACATGTAACTTCATAGAATGCGAGCCAGTAATTAATACTAAATAGCAAAGTCCAGCAAAAGTGCATTCCTATAGATAAGCTTGTTCCAATATGACATTGAAAGAACTTTATGACCAAGCTTCAGATATTTTTTTCCTTCACGCCTTGTGTTCCATTGACAAGATGAATCTAGATTTCATTTTCTCCTGCCTCCCTTTCCACCGCTGCCCCAGTTTGATTTAAGGCCTTCTGGTCCTGCAAAAATATCCACTTCCCTCTGCCAATAGGAATCTCCGGGGCTAACGAGAAGAGATCATCTTTTTGACCAACTATAGATCTACTCTGCTGGGTGCCTCGGCTGCTACTTCTGCCTCCCTGGCCATCACAGGATCGTTCATTGCTGCTCAGCTATTGATTGGTGGGGTATTTGAAGCCTCTACAGGTACAAGCCTCTACAGACCCTTTGGCCCTGGTGTTGAGCACATAGTGGTCTCTTCTCAGGAGAATCTGCACTGTGCTGATAAATGTTCAACAACTGGCTTGGAAAAAAAAAACCCGAAAGCCCTGAGTTGTCATGTTGGGCAATTTTTATGGTATAAACACTTCCACCACGGCTGATTTCAAGCTGCCAATGTGATGTCAACCAGCTAAGCCTGTGCAAGCCAGCTCTAGAGGTAGAAGAGATGCCGCTCACCATTGGGATAAACACTGCTCAAGAATCCTACAGCAGGATTCCTGTGGCCGTTCCCAGGGTTTTAGTAGAGCAACTCTTATCACCTTTTCTTACCAGCTTCCATGTTCCTCTCGATGACCCAGTAGGAAAGCCTCAGTCATTGTAAGGAAGAGGCAGTTCCAGTGAGACCCAGAGCGATCTGATGGCCGGCTTTGCTAAACCTGGCCAGGACTAGGTTCACCGTTGGTCTTAAGAATGGAAAGCTACAAGAAAAAAAATGTTTAAAGTTGTTTTACTAAAATCCTGGGAAGCATTCAGCCTCAGGAGCACCACCGTGAGATCCCTCAGTAGTCGGAACTTGTTTGAAACTGCTATCAACTATAGGTGTTTAAATGTGTACAAGCCAAATATAAATGTACTCAGTGTTCTGTCTTAAATCTAAGTAACCTGCTCCAACATTTATGCCCTGCTATTATATCTAATCTCTGAGCTCTTGCCAGTTCAGAAAGGCAGAATAACCAATAGAGTTTTTCTCTGTTGTTATGTCTAAAATTGACCAGCCTAAGGATTGCCTGTCAACCTCAACTCCCTTGAAGAATTGTTCCTGTTTCACCACATCACCTGGAGCATTTTGTTTTCTTGGACCTCCTCCTGGACTTTTATGTACTTCTTGAGCACTGTATCAGCGCTGTGCACGATGTCCCAGCTGCAGACACATTGCATTTGGTACAGAAATAGGAATAATTTCTCATTTATTTTCTATACTCCTTCAGAGGTGTGAGAGAATTTTGTTACTTTCTCTTATTTGCAGAAGCATGCCAAATCAGTTGTCTTCAGGAATTCAACCAGGTATCTTCATGTTTTAAGAAATTTCTGTTTATTACACCCCTCACATGGACAGGGACTTAAGTTACCCAAGGCTCCCGCTAGCATATTCAGGGCCTTTGTCCGGAATAAAGATGCTCCTTCCTCTAATTGAAAGTAGCTCTGTGCCAAGGCCCAAGACCTGTTGAGCAGAACATGAGCTGACTTTCAGCGTTAATTCCTAGCGTGTCTGATGGCATTCACCTTCCTGCCTGGAGTGATGCTGAACATCCATCCTTGTCTCCTGCCTCTACATCAGACCTTCAATCTCTACAAGAGTCCCCTCAAAAACAGAACCTTTTTTAGATCCCCTTCTGAAGGAGAAATGCTATAAAGGCAGTTCATTTTTTTAGAAGCTGAGACATGAAGCAGGCTGAGACTTGTGTTGCTGAGATATCCACTCCCTGCCCCAGCCCAGACCTCTGGACCAGGCAAGAGGTCTTCAAACTTCTAAAATTTTTGCATACCTCCTAAAATAAAAATACTTGCAACAAAAGCTATGAAGCCCCTAGGACATTTTAAGTTGACATGTAAAATTTTATATCTTAAGCCTAAACAGCTGCAAAAGATGTCGTTTGTGGTATATTATAAATAATTGACATTTAAAAAGAAAAAGAAAACTCTTACATTCCCCTTTTGCATGTGTCTTAGCCCGTTTGGGCTGCTCTAATGAAACACCAGAGACTGAGTGGCTTATAAAAAACAGAAACTTAGTTCTCGTGGTTTTGGAGGCTGACAAGTCCAGGTTCAAGGCGCTGGCAGATTTGATATCTGGGAAGAGCCCACTTCCTGGTTGACAGATGACCACAATTTTGCTGTGTCGTCATGTGGCAGAAAAGAGGAGGGAGCTCTCTGGGGTCTTTTTTATTAGGCTACTAATCCCATTCATGAGAATTCTGCCCTCATGAGCTAATCACCTCCTAAAGGCTCCACCTTCAAACACCATCACATTGGGGATTGGGTTTCAACATATGGTGTGGCGGGGGGGGGGGGGGGGTGCGGGGCAGGGGGAAACATTCAGTCTACAGCAGAAGTTTATCCAAAAGAATCTAAACATCATAGTTATTCGATACCAGCCATCACTCTTTTAAAAAAAGAAGCTCTTCTTTAACAGAAATCTTATATCTTTCCTTCATCTTGTTTGAGCTCCTGGTTCCATTGTGCTTCCCCTGCAGGATTTTATTCTAATGTAATACATTTCGCGTTTGAAAAAAATTTAGTAACCACCCTATTATACTCTCTACAACATAATGTATATAAATTGACATTATTATTATTATTATTACTTCCTGTGACCACAAGGCTGTATTCAAAAATGTCCTCTGGATTGAGTCTTTGTTACAAAAATTAGTTGTCCCCAACTGATTAAAATAACATAAACATACTACATATTTTGATAATCATTAAACAGAAAATGTAAACTTTTATTGAAAATACATTTCCTAATACAGTAAATGGGGATCTTCAAGACAGTATTTCGTGTGTTTATGGATGAATATTTTTTATCGCCAGGAGGAAATAGGGCTTAGCATGAGTTTATTCTTATTTTTTAAAATAATATCAGCCATAAATAAGATGAAAGGAAAGGGTTTGTTACAGTAATTTTACTCAGTTGTTTGAATTCCTTCCAAGTATATACCAAAAGAGCAAATGGAAATCTATTTTCAAAAATAATCTTAAATAATCAGCTGACAACTCAATAATCTGATAAAAGGTGGAACCACTTGACTTGCAAAAGTTTTATGTCCTAGTCTTAAGAGTTCTTCATTTTTTAATTTTTTAATTTATTTTTTGTTTATTTATTTTTAAGAGAGAGAGAGAGAGAGCATGTGTGTGATTGGGGGAGGGGCAGGAGAGAGGGAGACAGAGAATCCAAAGCAGGCTCCATGCTGTCAGCACAAAACCTGATGTGGGGCTCAAACCCACAAACTGTGAGATCGTGACCTGAGCCGAAGTCGGATGCTCAACCGACAGAGCCACCCAGGCGTCCCAAGAACCCTTCATTTTTTTTTTTAAGTGCCATTCCCAGTTATATTAAATTGCACCTTTGGCATTTTGAAGATTTTCGTACCCAAGCACAATGCACCAGAGTAATATTCAGAAAGGGAGAGGTACCCCTTTCTTCTACAAAGCAGGAGAAAGGCCGCTGTGAAAAAGGAGGTCGAAAGGGACAGAACTTCAATCACGAGCCTGTTCTCAGGCAGATCACACTTGGAAAAATTGAGATCTGACACTGTTCCCATTAAAATCCCGCCATGTCCACATCATGGAAAGTTTCCATGTGCTTCCCAGGGAGGTACCAGTTTGAAGACCAGTGTACCTGCTACCTACAGTTGCCAGATTTCACAAATGAAGGTGCAAGACACCCAGTTCTATTTGATTCCATGTAAAGAACAAATAAGTAGTAGAAGGATGTCTCACGCACTAATTGTGCCATGCAATATTTGGGGCATACATACGCTAAAAAGTATTCATTGTTTATCTCAATTCGAATTTAACCAGAAGTCCCGTATTTTCTTTGGTAACCCTAGTTACCATTCTAGTGCAAATTACTATTTCAGATCTTGGGGAAGTGATCTCTGCTTGCTGACAACTAAACTTCTCAAAGGGCAAGTTTATGTCCTACTCATCTTTGTAGTTTTTGTTTCTCAGCGTCCAGAGAACTAGTAAACATCCAGGAGTTCTTGTTGAATGCCTGAACACAAGAATGGTTGCTCCTTACTTTATTGAATGGTAAAGAACTAAGCTGGTGCCCTCCACGTGAATAGCCAACTGCTCCTGGTCTTGCAAATTACTCAGCCTCCTGCTGCTACATCTTTGCTTGCATAAATTCTCATGCCTGGATATTTATTTCTTTAATCCTACATCCCTAGGCATAGCAGTCATTTTACTCAGTTTCCATGCCCCTACACATCGAAGAACCTTCCAGTGGCTTCCCAACCCACTCTGAATCAAATCTGAATGCCTTATCATGGCTGACAAGGCTGCATAGGATTTAGCTCCCTTCTGTCTCTCTGATCCTACTATTCTTCCCATTCTTAGTTCTGTCCTGGCCACACTGATTCTTACCCCAGGGCTTTGCATTTGCTGTTCTTTCTGCCTGAAATGTTTTCCTCAAGATCTTCGCGTGTCTTATTTACGCATCTCATTCAGGTCTTTGCTCAAATGCTGCTTCCTCAGGAAGACCTTTGTTGACCACCCTGATTGGAATAGCTCTCCTCCTCCCTGCACCTTAAAGGCTGCCTGGCTCTTCCAGTTGTGACCAGACACTGGGCTTTCTGCTAAAGATGCTGGAGGAAAAAAAACCCTGAAGTGCCTCCAGGCCTGAGCTTCCCAGCCCCAACAGCAGGGGGCTCAGAGGAACGTGTTTCTCTCACTTCCACCTTTCAAACCTCAGTGGGTGCATCTGATTAGTGGAGCCTTAATCAGAGCCAAAAATCCTAGTTGCAAAGCAGTCTGGGAAATGTACTGTTTAGCTTTTCAGTTGCTTATTTCAGCAAGATAAAAAAAGGAGAGTGGAATGAATGTCATATCCACCATATCCACCACAACTATGTGGCCATTACCTATAGTGTTGGAAAGAATATTTATACGTGAAAAAATTTGGGAAACAGGAATAAAATAGACAATTTTGTTTCAAAAATTAATATGGTACCTATTTATAGTAAACTGGAAGAATATATACAAAGCTAATGGTATTTCTGAGTGGTGGCTATAACATGTTGAAGGAATAGTTTCTTGAAAAGGATGGAGGTGGAGAAGGGGTTCAAACATGACATCAAGTTTGGGACAGAAGGGCCATCTCCTAAGAGGCTGGAGAGAAGATAAAGCCAAGTGTACAAAGACGAGTTGCAGTTGAGGAAGGAAACAGTGAGGTGTCTCTTAATTGTTGACTCTGTTTTGCTGTGAAGTGGAGGCAAGGCCATCACTAAGAGTGAAGGGATAAGCTGTAAGGTTGGAGACACTAAATTAATGGGGAGAGTTCCAGACTACACATTCGGAGAATGGCAGAGACAGCTGCTTAGGCTCCAACACAGTTGTTTCTGGTGGGCATTGACAACCTAGCTTATGTAAAGAACCAGCCCATCTTGCTGAGGCCATTTCTCTAGCAGTGACTCAACAGCCACTGAGGCTCGTTCGGCCTGGGGTGTCACATTCTTCAGCCTACCTGACATTTCTTGAGTGAAGTAAAGCTTCCTATCAATAATCATTGACTTTGACCACATCAGACATGACTAGGCATCAATAAACAGGGTTTTTTTTTAAAATTATGGACGTAGATACATTGTAAGCAATAAGAGTTTGGGTTCTCAAGTACAACTGCCTGGATTACAAATCCAGCCTGTGTCACTTATTAGAGTTGTGTGCTTTCTTTATGCCTTAACTTTCTCATCTGTATGGTGGAGGCGATAATTGTATGTATTTCATAGAGTTGCTGTGAAATTTTTTTAATTATTTTTTTTTAAGTTTATTTATTTTGAGAGAGAGAGAGAGCATGCACACAAGCAGGGGAGGGACAGAGAGGAGAGACAGAATCCCAAGCAGGCTCTGTATCATCCACACAGAGCCTGATGAGGGGCTTGAACTCATGAACTGCGAGATCATGACCTGAGCCGAGATCAAGAATCAGATGCTTAACTGACTGAGCCATCCAGGCACCCAAGAGTTGCTGTGAAATTTAAGTGAAATAACACAATGTGTTAAGAACAATGTCTGCCACATCGTATGCCCATAATACAACCTGTTTGCCATTGCTATTACTGTTATCTGTTAATGTGGAGGGGAGAGTGTGAAAAAAACTGTGATTTAATTTATTACCTTTTTCCATTTGCCTACTAGCTCTGACCTCAGGCTTCTTGTTATACTGACACAGTTGAGAATTAAGGGCCTTTAATTAATCAAATATTCTGATTAAGAGATCGTGGACATATATATTGATTAGCAATTTTCAAAGCAGTGCTGCACAATAAAATACACACAACATGAATTTTTCATTGTAGATAATCTACGCTTTGATGGATTAGGAGGGTCTAAGTACCCGTTACAGACCGGCTTCTCCAGGAAGCAGATTATGAGATGGATATTAACACACAGGAAGTTTATAAAGGAGAGCCCCTGAGATTAACACCGGTGGCAGAAGGGGAAGGAAGCAGGAATGAGCAGGGAAGGGAGTCAAGCTGTAATGCAGCCTCTAGTGAAACAGCTCATCTCATGGGGGAGCTCTGACCCTCTGATGGCCCCTCAGCATTGTCTTGAATTGAAGTGAGGGAGGACAGCCTTCGTGTCTGTCTACTTACCAAATACTTGATGCAGGTGACCCCTGAAAGAAAGCGTGACCATGGGCACAGTAGTTTACTTTAGCAGAAGCAATCCTCAGAGAGGGCTGAAAGCAGAGGGCCACCTTCCAACAGCCCTACCAATGGCTGGGGGGATAGTCTTTCCTTCTTTCCAAAGGGGGGAAACTGGGGGCTACATTAGAGAGTCCGCCACTTGAGCCTTTAAGCACTGTCATTTGAATGGCACTTACCTGCATATGATAGATATACAGTTCTAGTTTTTTAATTGTTTTATAATTTTATATTTTTTTAATTTACATCCAAATTAGCATATAGTGCAACAATGATTTCAGGAGTAGATTCCTTAGCACCCCTTACCCATTTAGCCCATCCCCCCTCCCACAACCCCTCCAGTAACCCTCAGTTTGTTCTCCATGTTTATGAGTCTCCTCTGTTTTGTCCCCCTCCCTGTTTTTATATTATTTTTGTTTCCCTTCCCTGATGTTCATCTGTTTTGTCTTTTAAACTCGTCATATGAGTGAAGTCGTATGCTTTTTGTCTTTCTCTGACTGACAAATTTCGCTTAGCATAATACCCTCCAGTTCCAACCACGTAGTTGCAAATGGCAAGATTTCATTCTTTTTGATTGCTGAGTAATACTCCATTGTGTGTGTGTGTGTGTGTGTGTGTGTGTGTGTGTGTGTGTATACCACTTCCTCTTTATCCATTCATCCATCGATGGACATTGGGCTCTTTCCATACTTTGGCTATTGTTGATAGTGCTGCTATAAACATTTGGGTGCATGTGTCCCTTTGAAACAGCACACCTATATCCCCTGGATAAATACCTAGTAGTGCAATTGCTGGGTTGTAGGGTAGTTCTATTTTTAGTTATTTGAGGAACCTCCATACTGTTTTCCAGAGTGGCTGCACCAGCTGGCATTCCCACCAACAATGCAAAAGACATCCTCTTTCTCCGCATCCTCGGCAACAGCCGTTGTTGCCTGAGTTGTTAATGTTAGCCATTCTGACAAGTGTGAGGTGGTATCTCATTGTGGTTTTGATTTGTATTTCCCTGATGATGAGTGATGTTGAGCATTTTGTCATGTGTTGGTTGGCCATCTGGATGTCTTCTTTGGAGAAGTGTCTATTCATGTCTTTTGCCCATTTCTTCACTGGATTATTTGTTTTTTGGGTGTTGAGTTTGATAAGTTCTTTATAGATTTTGGATACTAACCCTTTATCTGATATGTCATTTGCAAATATCTTCTCCCATTCCACCATTTGCCTTTTAGTTTTGCTGATTGTTTCCTTCGCTATGCAGAAGCTTTTTATTTTGATGAGGTCCCAGTAGTTCATTTTTGCTTTTGTTTCCCTTGCCTCTGGAGATGTGTTGAGTAAGAAGTTGCTGTGGCCAAGGTCAAAGAGGTTTTTGCCTGCTTTCTCCTGGAGGATTTTGATGGCTTCCTGTCTTACATTGAGGTCTTTCATCCATTTTGAGTTTATTTTTGTGTATGGTATAAGAAAGTGGTCCAGGTTCATTCTTCTGCATGTCACTGTCCAGTTTTCCCAGCACCACTTGCTGAAGGGACTGTCTTTATTCCGTTGGATATTCTTCCCTGCTTTTTCAAAGATTAATTGGCCATACGTTTGTGGGTCCATTTCTGGGTTCTCTATTCTGTTCCATTGATCTGAGTGTCTGTTCTTGTGCCAGTACCATACTGTCTTGATAATTACAGCTTTGCAATACAACTTGAAGTCTGGGATTGTGATGCCTCCTGCTTTGGTTTTCTTTTTCAAGATTGCTTTGGCTATTCAGAGTCTTTTCTGGTTCCATACAAATTTTAGGATTATTTGTTCTAGCTCTGTGAAGAATGCTGGTGTTATTTTGATAGGGATTGCATTGAATATGTAGATTGCTTTGGGTAGTATCGACAGTTTAACAATATTTGTTCTTCCTATCCAGGAGCATGGAATCTTTTTCCATTTTTTTTGTGTCATCTTCAATTTCTTTCATAAGCTTTCTATAGTTTTCAGTGTATAGATTTTCACCTCTTTGGCTAGATTTATTCCTAGTTATTTTATGAGTTTGGGTTCAATTGTAAATGGGATCAATTCCTTGATTTCTCTTTCTGTTGCTTCATTGTTGGTGAATAGGAATGCAACCGATTTCTGTGCTTTGACTTTATATCCTGCAAATTTGCTGAATTCATGCATCAGTTCTAGCAGTTTTTTGGTGGAATCTTTTGGGTTTTCCATATAGAGTATCATGTCATCTGTGAAGAGTGAAAGTGTGACCTCTTCCTGGCCGATTTGGATGCCTTTTATTTCTTTGTGTTGTCTGATTGCAGAGGCTGACTTTTAATACTATGTTGAATAACAGTGGCGAGAGTGGACATCCCTGTCTTGTTCCTCATCTTAGGGGGAAAGCTCTCAGTTTTTCCCCATTGAGGATGATATTAGCATTGGATCTTTTGTATATGACTTTTATGATCTCAAGGTGTGAGGTGTGATCCTTCTATCCCTACTTTCTTGAGGGTTTTTATCAAGAAAGGATGCTGTATTTTGTCAAATGCTTTCTTTGCATCTATTGAGAGGATCATATGGTTCTTGTCCTTTCTTTTATTGATGTGATGAATCACGTTAATTGTTTTGCGGATATTGAACCAGCCCTGCATCCCAGGTATAAATCTCATTTGGTCGTGGTGAATAATTTTTTTAATGTATTGTTGGAGACGGTTGGCTAATATCTTATTGAGGATTTTTTCCATCCATGCTCATCAGGGAAATTGGTCTATAGTTCTCCTTTTTAGTGGGGTCTCTTTCTGGTTTTGGAATCAAGGTTATGCTGGCCTCATAGAAAGAGTTTGGAAGTTTTCCTTCCATTTCTAGTTTTTCGAACAGCTTCAAGAGAATAGGTGTTAACTCTTTCTTAAGTGTTTGGTAGAATTCCCCTGGAAAGCTATCTGGCCCTGGACTCTTGTTTTTTGGGAGGTTTTTGATTACTAATTTGATTTCTTTATGGTCAGAAGTCTGTTCAAATTTTCTATTTCTTTCGGGTTCAGTTTTGGTAACATATATGTTTCTAGGAATTTGTCCATTTCTTCCAGATTGCCCATTTTTTTGGCATATAATTGCTCATAATATTCTCTTATTATTGTTTTTATTTCTGCTGTGTTGGTCGTGATCTCTCCTCTTTCATTCTTGATTTTATTTATTTGGGTCCTTTCCTTTTTCTTTTTGATCCAACTGGCTAGGGATTTATCAAGTTTGTTAATTCTTTCAAAGAACCATCTTCTGGTTTCATGATCTGTTCTACCGTTTTTTTGGTTTTGAAAGCATTAATTTCTGCTCTAATCTTTATTATTTCTTGTCTTCTGCTGGTTTGGGGTTGTATTTGCCGTTCTTTTTCCAGCTCTTTAAGGCATAAGGTTAGGTTGTGTATCTGAGATCTTTCTTCCTTCATTATGAAGGCCTGGATTGCTATATACTTTCCTCTTACAACTGCCTTTGCTGCGTCCCAGAGGTTTTGGGTTGTGGTGTTAGCATTTTCATTGGCTTCCATATACTTTTTAATTTGCTCTTTAACTTATTGGTTAGCTCATTCATTCTTTAGTAGGATGTTCTTCAGTCTCCAAGTATTTGTTACCTTTCCAAATTTTTTCTTGTGGTTGATTTTGAGTGGTCTGAAAATACGCACGGTATGATCTTGATCTTTTTGTACTTGCTGTGGGCTGATTTGTGTCCCAGTATGTGGTCTATTCTGGAGAATGTTCCATGTGCACTGGAGAAGAATGTATATTCTGCTGCTTTAGGATGAAATGTTCTGAATATATTTGTTAAGCCCATCTGGTCCAATGTGTCATTCAAAGCCATTGTTTCCTTGTTGATATTTTGATTAGATGATCTGTGCATTGCTGTGAGTGGGGTGTTGAAGTCTTCTCCTATTATGGTATAACTATGGATGAGTTTCTTTATGTTTGTGATTAATTGATTTATATATTTGGGTGTTGCCTCATTTGTCACATAAATGTTTACAATTGTTATGTCTTCTTGGTGGATAGACCCCTTGATTATGATATAATGCCCTTCTTTATCTCTTGATACAGTCTTTATTTTAAAGTCTAGATTGTCTGATAGAAGTATGGCTACTCCAGCTTTCTTTTGTTGACCATTAGCATAATAATTTGTTCTCCATCCCTTTACTTTCAATCTGAAGGTGTCTTTAGGTCTAAAGTGGGTCTCTTATAAACAGCATATAGATGGATCTTGTTTTCTTATCCGTTCTGTTACTGTATGTCTTTTGATTGGAGCATTGAGTCCATTAATGTTTAGAGTGAGTACTGAAAGATATGAATTTATTGCCATTATGTTGCTTGTAGAGTTGGAGTTTCTGGTGGTGTTCTCTGGTCCTTTCTAGTCTTTATTGCTTTTGCTATTTATTTATTTATTATTTATTTATTTAATCTTTTCTACCCTCAGAGAGTTCCCCCTTAAAATTTCTGGCAGGGCTGGTTTAGTGGTCACAAACTCCTTTAATTTTTGTTTGGCTGGGTAACTTTTTATATCTCCTTCTATTCTGAATGGCAGCCTTTCTGGATAAAGAATTATTGACTGCATATTTTTCTGATTTAGCACATTGAATATATCCTTTCTGGCCTGCCAAGTTTCTGTGGATAGGTCTGCTGCAAACCTGATCTGTCTTCCCTTGTAGGTTAAGGACTTTTTTTCCCTTGCTAGTTTCATGATTCTCTCCTTGCCTGAGTATTTTGTGAATTGGACTATGATATGCTTTGTTGATGGTCAGTTTTTGTTGAATCTAATGGGGGTCCTCTGTACTTCCTGGATTTTGATGTCTGTGTCTTTCCCTAGGTTAGGAAAGTTTTCTGCTATGATTTGCTTACATAACATTTCTACCCCTATTTCTCTCTCTTCCTCTTCTGGGACCCCTATAATTCTGATGTTGTTCCTTTTTAATGAGTCACTGATTTCTCTAATTTTTAAATCATGCCTTTTTGCCTTAATCTCCCTCTTTTTTTCTGCTTCATTATTCTCCGTAAGTTTGTCCTCTATATCACTGATTCTCTGTTCTGCGTCATCCATCCTTGCCGCCACAGCATCCATTCGAGATTGCAGCTCAGTTATACTATTTTTTTTTCAGCCTGATCAGTTTTTACTTCTTTTGTCTCCATAGAAAAGAATTCTAATCTATTTTCGACTCCAGCTAGTATTCTTATAATGATTCTAAATTCTGGCTCAGACATCTTCCTTGTGTCTGTATTGGTTAAGTCCCTCACTGTCGTTTCTTCCTGCTCTTTCTTTTATGGTGAATTCCTTCGTTTCGTCATTTTGGAAGGAGAAAAGGAATTAACAAGGTAGAAAAAATTAAAATTAAAAGACATGAAAATTAAAAAATTAAAAACACACACACACAAAATTGAATAAATGATTCTAGATCCTAGGTGTGTTTTGGTCTGGGTGTTGAAAGTGGCTTGATAGATTAGAGAAAAAAGGGGGGGAAAAGAAAAAAAAGGAAATCTTGAAAATTTGAAAAAATGAATACACTGAAATAGACTAAAATGAAATGATGAAAGTAAAATAGAATTTGAAAAAATTTACACAAAAGTAAAAAATATAGTAGAAAAAATAAAGAAAAATATTGTTAATAAAAATTGAAAATAAAAATGAATTTTTTCTCTTTCTGTATTCAAGAAAAAGAAAAGAAACGAAAAAGAGAAAAGAAAAAGAAAAAAAGAAAATTGAATAGTTGGACTGGCTAACAGACTGAAATACGACTGAAATTACTGCATTTTCCCCTAGAAGTCAAGCCTTGAAGCACTTTATAGTCCATAAACTAAGCAGGCAGTGACTCTTGTGTTCTTGAAGAGCGAGGTTGGCCCAGTTGAGCGGGGCTTAGTGTAATGACTCCCTTCTCCACTAGATGGCGCTGCTTAGCTTACTGGGGTGGATTGTTGTGGCACTTGTAGGTGCATATGCGCATGTGCGGGAGGGGTGAAAATGGCGTCACCCAGCTACCCAGTCCCTAGTGTCATAACTCTGTTCTCCCCGATCAGCAGTTACACCCGTCCTTCGTCTTTGGCTTTCGTCCACTCCCCACTTCCACTCTGTTACCAAGCCCCAGGCAGCACCTCCCTCCCGATTTTTGTCTCAGATGAGGCTGCCTTCCCCGACCCCCCTCACTTCTGAGGGACTGCTGCTTTGACCCGCTCTGCCCCTCTGCAGAGGGTCTCACTGAGCAATGGCTGGGTGCCGGCCGCACCCTGAAACGCTTGTGGTACCGTGCTGCTGCCAATTCCCAGAGACTGCAGCTGGGTGTCAGCCCACTCCAGAAAAAGTTTGCGAGATAGTGTAGCAGCAGTGCCTCAGGGATTATGGAAAATCACAACACACATCTAGCCCCGGCTTCACCCCCAATGACCTTGTTCCAGCACCAGCAAATGTGGCCGTGTCTGGGGTCTGCTGGGCCAAGGTGGCCTCACAGTCTCTACCAAATATCCTTTCAGCAGTGGAACCGCTTCTCCCTGTGTGGCCCGAGAACCTCCCGGACCCCACTCTGCTCCTGGGGATTCGCCCTTCCCACCAGAGCACCGCCAGGTATCGAGCTGCGGAGTTGCAGACTCTGCGCTCACCTTGTTTACAGTCTTAATGGAATGTAAACCCTCTCCTTTCTCTTTTCTCCCTTTTTAGTTCAGTCCCTGTGGCTGTTTCCAATTTTCCAGTTTCTCTCCAGCTGCTTTTGGGGAGGGGTGCTTTCCCCATTTTCTCCTCCCCACCCCCCATCGTCTCTCCAGATGCAAAAACAGCTCCCTGTTTTCTGAGGCTTCTCTTTCCCCCAGTTCACCTCTCTGTGCCATGTACCTGCTGAGTTCTGTGGTTCAGGTTGTACAGATTGTTTTGCTAATCCTCAGATCAGTTTTCTGGGGGTGCAGGATGGTTTAGTGTTGGTTTGGCTGTTATTTCATGAACGTGAGACACACAAAAAACTTCCATGCTGTTCTGCCATCTTGGCTCCTCCCCCTTTTAAAAAAATTTTTAAATGTTTATTTTTTTCGAGAGAGAGATAGAGAAAGACAGTGTGAGCAGGGGAGGAGCAGAGAGAGAAAGAGAGACAGAATCTGAAGTAGGCCCCAGGCTCTGAGCTGTCAGCACAGCTGACATTGCAGCTCAGCTGTCGTGAGCTGAACTCACGAACTGTGAGATCATGACCAGAGCTAAAGACGGATGCTTAACTGACTCAGTCACTCAGGTGCCCTGATGTACAGTTCTATTAAAAGAGAACTTTGAGGGGCGTCTGGGTGGCTCAGTCGGTTGTGTGTCCAAACGTTGATTTTGGCTCAGGTCATGATCTCACCATTTACGGGATCAAGCCCTGCATCGGGCTCTGTGCTGACAGCTAGAAGCCTCCTTGGGATTCTCCCTCTCTCCATCTCTCTCTGCCCCTCCCCTGCTCATGCTCTCTTTCTGTCTCTCAAAACTAAATAAACATTTAAAAAAATGAAAACAGAGAACTTTGATCTGTCAAGTATCAGAGATTCTGCAGTGCTTTGGCTTTACAGGGAAACAGAATTTAAGAGGTTTATTTTTTGCCTGTGAAGCAATGTCATCCTTCTACCATGGAGTCCTGAGAACATAAGCATCTGTACATGTGTGCGTGTGTCTCCTCCAAAAAAACCCGGAGGCCCTGTTCTCTTCTTCTCTCTTCCTGTAAACCATCTCTCCCAGTCTTGCTTTATCTGTCTCTTCTGTTCAGTGTTCTTTAATCCTATACTTCCTTGTAGCAGAAGGGAATGTAAACCAGAGCCACTGGGGAACTGACCTTCTTGGGTCGTTTTCTACAGATGCAGAGGATTAGCTGAAACAGGCAGTCTTGAGGGGAAGGATTACCTGAAGGACACGGTATGTCCCAGGGGAGGGAGGTCAGTGTTCTGGCAGAGATGACAGTCACAGTAGCTGTTGTCCTATGGTGATGGTGGCCTGGGGACAGTGTGGTGAACACTGGCCATTGGGCTTCTGTTTGGGAATAAGAAAGGAGTGGCTGTCTTGGCAGTGAAACTATAGTATTTCACCATACCCACTGTGTCTGCTAGGCCTCTGGAATAAATATGGGGCTGGCACTAACTTACACCTTCCTTCACCTTCATATTACCTTGTTCTATCTGGGACTTCACTTTTTTCAAGGAATTGAAAAGCATTTCTCTTGCCCCAGCTGCCTGTTAGTAAGGGCCTGAGGAGGAAGGCAAGACACAGTTATTGCTTCTACCACTATTTCAGTCCTGATGGTGGCGCAGGTAATTATGCTTGGAAAACATTTACGGTAAAGTAGAACAGAGAAAATCTCCGTGGCCGACTCTGCAACGAACAGGAAATGGCGGCCATAAATAGTGGTGTCTAAATGAAGGGCTCCAGCATCATTCCTCCCTGCTCCCCGTTCCCACCTCCATTCCAACCCCACCCGGGATTTCTTAATTTCTTCTTCCATACACAGGTGCTGAGGATTGAGAACTGGCTGGTAAAATGCGTTCCCTTTTCGCAGAGGGAAAAAGTATGAGTTATGGTGGAGGGTAGGATGTGGTAACGTAGGATGCCACGTCCGCTAGATGACAAACGTTTGTTGCATGGCTACGGCAGCACACGGCGCAAGGAAGATCCACATGAAAAGCAAGGGGTCTTGCCGTTTACATGCTGCCCCTGTACCTTGTCTTTACCTCTCCAGTGCATTCAGGTGTCACTTAGAATTGTTGGCATGAGTATTTTGTTGTCTGACATCTTTCTCTGGCTGTTAGAGCCTACTAACCTGTGTATAGGGCATCCCAGAAGTACTGGGAATTAATGCTTTCTATGAATGACAGGAGCAGGTGCATAAACAGCCCACGTCCATCCCCCTCTACACAAGCTCCTATAGGTCCCCACTGGATTCAGTGTAGGGTAGCTTGCTTGATAATGGACCTTTTATTGGCTGCCTTGTTTTTCTCAGTCTCACTTCCCCACTCCTCTGTGGGTGTTTCCAGAAATCATCTCCCAAAGCAACCACTGGTACTTGGACCCTTACCTCAGGGTCTTCTGGGGGAACCCAAACTAAGGCCTAGCCTGTTGGAAAAGGTAGACATACTGTCGAGCGTGAAGAAGTACCATTGGCTTCAAGTTACAATCCTTCTGCTTAATTTTCTGTGTGACGTGCAGAGTCCTCTGTCGTGAAGAAGAGAAATAGGTAAAGAAGCACTTATTTTGCTCTTGACAATACAGGGAAGAGGTTTCACTGTTTTATTGAGAAAGGAGGAATACAATTATGAATCCAGCCATGGGCATGATGCCTCTGTCCTCCGTGGGGAGAAGGTTGAGAAGGCTTCTGGTGTGCGTGGCAGAGTCTGGCTGGGGGTGGGGCTACAGGGCTCTGCTGGGCAGCAAGGAGAGGGGAAATGCAGGTCACATTTTCAAGACCTTGGTGGTAGATTAAGTAACCTTCAGCACACGTTTGATAACTTGATATGTAATGCTCTTTGTTAGCCTTTTTTTAACTTTATTTTTGAGAGAGAGAGAGAGAGAGAGAGAGAGAAGGAAAGCATGAGTGGGGGAGGAGCAGAGAGAGAGGGGGACAGAAGACCTGAGGCGGGTTCTGCGCTAACGGCAGAGAGCCCCTTGTGGGGCTCGAACCCGCTAGCTGTGAGATCACGACCTGAGCCAAAGTCGGACGCTTAACCAACTGAACCACCCAGGCGCCCCTTTTTGGTAGCCTTTAAAACTAAAAGCAAAAGGCTCAAAAGTAATAGGATTGGGACTAAGAAAAAACCCTCATTTTCCAGGCAGTTACTGACCCTTGCAAAGTGGCTTCCTTGTGTTAATAGTGACAAGCCACCAGCCTCCAAGTTATTTATTACAGTGGAACAGCTGCAAGTCTATGAGTATGGATGTGTTCTGTAAAACCCTTTAAGCTTTCTTTCAAATACTGATTTTATTAGCATCAGTGATTGTCTCTGTTGAGTAGTTCAGCATGTAGTGAGCTGCACTGTTTATCTTTAGCCAGCGCGCGGAAACTGTTACTTAAGTAATGCAAAGGAAAGCCATTTTTGTTTGGGGCGTGCTGGCTCAAATCCCTGCCTGCTCTGTTCACCTGCTATTTACCTAGTGTGCAAGCAGGGCACTGCAGAGCAGAGCTGAGAAGTGGGATGCGAACCCTCCTTGGCATCCGCATTCCCCCTCTCCACAGAGGAGCTCCTTCCTTCCCTCGGGAAACAGGAAAGAGGTGCTAATAGCATCTGGGGTAAACTGCGTTCAAAATCTTGCTCTCAGGGGCATGGCTGCCGGCCAGCCCAGCCACCGTGGACTGGTGTTTCATTTCCCTTCTCTTCCAGCTGGAGAGAAGCGGAATCTCAGGGTTCTACCAGGCAGGGAGGGGCCTGGAGGAAAAAGACTGGGTCTGAGCGTCTAATTGAATGCTTGCCCAGGTGCAAGAAATCAATTCTGTCCTCCCCACTGGAGGGATCTCCTCTGCGGTCACGTCCCCTTTTATCCAAATATATGGCACATTCGAAGGCACGCATTCAGGAGCCGACACCCGCAGCACCTTAGTGTCACTTAGTTCATCACGCCCCCTTCGACAAGAACCTTTCTTCTGAGTAACAGTAGAAAGTTGTTATTGTTTCCCTGGAGGGAGAATAATAGATATCTTGATGTGACACATTCTGTGCAACGGGGACCCTGGCAAACAGAGTCTGCCGATTTCACAGAAAATAATTTGATTTCTGAAATCGTTATTTCAAGAGCATGCTTTTTTTTTTTTTTAATTTTAAATGAGGATTCCACCTGCTGTACAGGGAGGAGTGAGGGAAAGGTGCCAGGAAGTGAAAGCCTGGTGAGGGAAATTAGAGACGGCTAAGTATTCTTAAGGAGCTGCGGCAAACACTGGGCACAGAGGCTGGCATTGGAAGGGGGCCAGCCTGAGCAAAAGGGGCTGACTGTCCTCCTCGCCAGCTCCAGTGGGCAGAGCTAGCAGAGGGGAAGCTGAAAAAAAAGGGAAGTTGAGGAGGATAAAAGTGAATAGAAAGGAGACTATTAATTCAGAGTCTTTAGGAAGAATTTGTGCTTTTACGAGGCAGCTGTTAAGGGGACCAAGGGGGAAAGATAGGATAGAACCACAAGCCTTCTTCTAGAAGAGTTACCAGTTGAGAACACAGGCCTCTCTCTGTGGCTTCATCGTTATGCTTTATTTGTTTGCTGCATAATTCTCCCTGGGTCTTGCTCCTCTATGGAGATTTCTGATGAATTAAGCTACGCTGGTGTGTTATTTGGGGCTGGACACTCACTGTGTTTCTCTGCACAGGTCGTATATTTGCATTTGAAAGATGGTCTAAACTTGAAGAAATAATGTATCATGAGGGAATGGCAGACTCAACGAGGCCAACGTCAAGTGTTGTCCACCGCATCCCCCCCCTTATTGTCACAGATCCATTTGTTGTGAGCTCAAAAAACATGATCTCGGGGTCCCTGGGTGGCTCAGTCGGTTAAGCATCTGGCTCTTGATTTTAGCTCAGGTCATGATGGCACGGTTCATGAATTTGAGCTCTGAGTTGGGCTCCATGCTGACAGTCACTGGGGAGCCTGCTTGAGATTCTCTCTCTCCCTCTCTCTACTACTCCTCTGCTTGCACTCTCTGTCTCAACAACAAATAAACATTACAAAAAAAAACCATGATCTCTCCAAATTTCTGTTGAACTGTTCATCACATTTCTTAAATGTGTGGAATGCAAAATGTAAAATATCATTCCAGAAAAAGCACAAAGAAATCACAGGCAGGTTACAAGACCTGATGTCAGAGACATGTGAGCTGAACCAATGCCCTCACCCCAACTAGCCCAATGTTTGGCTGAAGGCATCTTCAGAAACTGCAAGTTTTACTATCATGTGAGGTCTGAATCAAGCATCGAGCAGAAGGCTCAACCTCAGAAGGTATCCAGTCACAGTTGGCCTCTTGTCAGAGTTTTCCAGGATACAAAGGGTTGTCCTAGAGCCTCTCTATACCTGTGGCACCTTGACAGGTAACCACCTAATTCATAATTTACACTCTGGGGTACTAGGCAAGGTGCAATCCCCCCACCCCCCCAGATTCCAGTCGTCCATGAACAGATTTATTTCTAATGTGCTTTAAGGTAGGCCAGCACTGTTCAATTGAACTTTCTGGGATGGTGGAAATGTTCTATGTCTGTGCTGTCCATACATAGCCTCTGGCCACATGTTATTTAGCACTTGAAATGTGGCTAGTTTGACTGGGAAGTGCATTTTAAATTTTATCTAAACTTAATTAATTTGCATTTCAATAGCAACATGTGGCTGGTGGCTACCGTGTTAGACACAGGGCAGAAGCACACTCCAAAATATGATAAAATGGAATAATTAGCAATATTTATCTTTAATGTCAAAGAGAAGCCTGGTACTGTGGAGTCCCCCATTTAAATGGCCATTTTTCTGGGTGGCCATGTCTGTCCGTGACTTTCACTGACTGCTACCCAATGTGTCTTCAGGGAAACATGTAAATTTGGTGTTAAGTGTAGAGTTCCCTTGTCCTCTTTTTCAGCCTCCAAGTCAGACTAACATGTAGGGCTGTTTTCTCCTCCAGACAATAGGCATTGCCTCCCAAAGCTGGATCCTTTCGTTCCGTAAAAGCGAGAAGCTGGAGCCTTTCCAAAGAATAAAAGCTTTCCTTGAAGACTCTGCCTAGGAATGACAGCATTAGTGGTTTGAATACATTAAAGGCCGGATCACTCTATGCCCACTCCAGGCGGATCACATATATACATATTTTTAATTCCTTGCCCTTGGTCAACCAACATAAGGGAATTGGGACTGAAATCCCATGTGAGCCTCCTTGGAATTTAAAGCCCACTTTGCTAAGACAGGATTAGGCAAGATAAAGGAAAAAGCAAGAAAATGAACACAAACACAATTAGACTAGACCAGCCCTCGAGTCAAGTCATGTGTAATTTCCAATACAAGAAGATTTAATTATGCCATCATGACCAAAATCACTTATTAAGTGCCCATTTATATGTGATGCTGGACCGGGAAGATATACAGAGAAAGTCCGCCTCAGTCTCAGCCCACTAGACAGACAATAATGAAACAGAGAGATATTCAGGATGGGAATTAAATGCATTAATGAATATTTACATTCAGTGCAAATGTAGCCCCCACAGAGCAGGCTTGAAACTCAAAAGACTAAAGAACAAAGCTCTGGACTGTTCTGTTGGATGCAGAAGGTGGGGGAGGAGGCTGTTTGGATCTCTTGTTCTCTTTGCTATGTGCATGAACATGCTGTTTGTCCTTTGGGAAAGGTGTGTGTGTGTGTGTGTGTGTGTGTGTGTGTGTGCGCGTGCGCATGTGGCGCAGGGGGCGGGTTCAGGATTTCTGCAGCCTGGAAGCTGTTCTCTTCCTGCTCCAAACCAGAGAGACACAGCGAACCACCACCTCTCCCTGCAGCATGCACTAATGTAGGTCACAGAAGGTGAGTGGCTGAGAGAGAGAGAGAGAGAGAGAGAGAACAAATGAGAACTCCAGCAAGCCACACAGCAGAACTCCACTCAACACACAACACCGGGAATCCCTCTAGACTAGGGGTGAAACAGGGATCTTCTTCCCCAAGGCGATGGAGGTGAGAGGGACAAACTAGGCTTGGGGAAAACCCAGGGAAGAGACACCAGAGCTGGTAATCCAGAAACTGAGAAGACGGGGGGGGGGGGGGGGGGGGTGGAGAAAATAAGGAAGAAAAGGAGACATTTGGGGGCAATTTCTTAAAAGTCACAGTTTTTCAAAGTGTGTTTTTAGGATGGCACATGCTGAGGTGGCTTGGCTAACTTGGAAAAGTTCGATGGTTTCAGTGAGCTAATGACAACCAGCGGCTTGGTCAGTTAGGAATGGGCAGTTCACAGTTAGGAATGGGCGTAGAGAGCTGTGCAACAGTCAATTAGGAGCCTAAGAGTTTTGAGATCATCCATATCCAAACTGAGGTGGCATCCTTGAAAGATTAGGAAAAGCATGAGGATTCTCTAAGTGTGATGGCTCTGATGCAAAGAAATGGCAGGAAAGAGATGTGATGAATTGACCTTTTCAAATATCGCACCTGGGTGGCTCAGTCGATTGGGTGTCTGACTCTTGGTTTTGACTCAGGTCATGATCTCGCGGTTCATGAGTTCGAGCCCCACATCGAGCTCCGCACTGGCAGTGCGGGGCCTGCTTGGGATTCTCTCTCTTCCCTCTTTCTCTGCCCCTCCCCCGCTCATGTGCTCAGTCTCTCTCTCTCAAAAATAAACTTAAATAAAATAAAATAAATCAAATACCAGATGGGCCCCTTGTGTAGAAGAGCTATCATATTAACTGTAAGAATTCAGCTGGTCTGTTTGTGGTTCAGTCTCCACACGTGGTATACACTGGACCAGTGCCTTGCTCACGTCACTCTGTTATTCATGTTGCTAAATAGTTTATCGTATCCCTTGCCTCATGTAATGCAGAAACTCTTCTTTCTAGAGCACGCTGAAGTAAATCCCAGAGCACGCTCCAGCTACCTGTTATCCCAAATTCCTCTATCTGTCTGCCTTGGGCTTCTGCTCTGAGTGGCCGTGGAGCCCATTCTGCCTCATGGTAGGTAGATAGCTCCTGCTAGTTATTATAGTTACAGCTGTTATTTATTGCTAACATTTATTGACTTCTTACTGTGTATTGGGGCTATACATGTATTCTTTCCTTTAATTTTTACAGTAACTTCATAGGGGAAGTACTATTATCCACATTTTATAGGTGTGGAAACAGATTGGGAGATGGATGGAATAGTGGCCCTCCACCCCAAAATGCATGTCCACCCAGAACTTCAGAATGTGACTTTGTTCGGAAATAGGGTCTTTGCAGACATAATGAGTTAAGATGTGGTCATGTAAGAGTAGGGTGGGCCCCTAGCACAATGATGGGTGTCATTGTAAGAAGAGGAGAGGGCACACGATGATACAGAGAGAAGAACCCATGTGAAGGCGGTGAAAAGATGGGGATAATACAGCAACCATCACCGGAAGCCAGGAAAGAGACATGGGACCCATTTCTTCCTGAGAGCTTCCAGAAGGAAGCAACCCTGTGGACCCATTGCTCTAGGACTTCTGGCCCCCTGAACTATGAGAGAAGACATTTCTGTCATTTTAAGTCACCCAGTGTGTGCTAATTTCTTATGGCAGCCCTAGGAAATGAATACAGAGGTGTTAAGTACCTTGTCCCAGGTCACACTGTTAGTAAAGATCCCACTGTAGAAGCCAGGGCTTGAAACAAGATCTGTCTGATTCCAGAGCCACCATACTGAACACATATACTCTCCTTTGTCTCCGTAGTACAACATCAAAACACTTCCACACTCCCCAGAAATTATCCCCTCTGTGTCATACTGAGGAAGCATTAAACATTCTCCTTGGCCCTGGAAACCTGGGTTCTGTTACTTGACCATTTCATACCTACTTTCTGTGAGCTACACCAGTTTCTCTGGTTAAAAACAGGTATAGGCAAACACACACACACACACACACACACAACAACAAAAACAAAACAAAAGCATGTATAGGTACAGGTGTACATGTAAATACAGATATAAATAGATATAAATAAAATTCAGCGTAAGGAAGGTTTTCACTCCTATTTGCCTTGGTTTCCCAGATACATGGCGTGGTGTTCTCCATATCTAACAAAAGTTCAACAATGTCTGTTAATTAATTAGGAAAGAAAGAATGGACATCTTCTCTTGAGGGCCTTGTAATCTCATTTCAACGATTAAATAAATCTCTAATCCCAAGTCTGTGCACCTAGTTAAATAAAGTGAGGAAAGCTTGGAAATTAATTTCTTTAATATGTAGCGATTAAGAGCATGGGCTTTTGAATCACTGGTCATGGGCTCACTCACCTCTTCACCACTGCCTAGCTGTGTGTCATCGGGCAAGTTGATTTATCTCTCCAAGCTTCCTTGTTGTTGTTTTCAAAATGATGGGAACACTAGCCACTGTATAGGGTTTCATTACTATTAAATGAGCTAATGAGTAGAACACACTTTACATGGTACCTGGCTCATACAAAGTGATCAGGCATGGTGGTTCTTGGAGCTGTAGATGTACATAAATATACAGCATGTGCATCGCTAGGATTTTAATGCTATTATCACATGAAGATATAGAGAGCAACATATATCTTAATTGCTACTAAAGTTGGATTCAGTCAGTTGCAATGGACCGTTTGGTTTTCTGCCTCTAAAGTCCTCTGTTAACAAATCCCTGTAGGTCACACTAAATGTAGCTAATTCAGACAGGAAGCCCCAGAATGGCAATGGCTGCTAAGATATTGGTGCACTGAATGAGCAGGGGAGGTAAGCAGCCCCCTGCCCCCAGGAACCTGGTTGCCTTCATTCACTACCTGGACACCTATGGCTGTCCCATGCCTTGTGCTATCAAGGTACCTGTGGATAGTAGGTGCTATTTCAATGTGTCTGTGCCTTTAACTGAATTCTTATTAATACCAGCCTCTCAGAAAGCTGTTGGTTGGAAATTGCTGGCAATTACATATCTAAAAATTTCTCGGTAGCAAAGAGCTGGGTAATATCACTTAATTGGAAGATACCAGTGATCTGGCTGCAACTGTGTTTGCAGAACGTCTGGCATCTCCACCATTTCTGAGCCTTCTAGATTAAGCAAATGGCTGAAATTCTGATCGTCTGCATGCAAACTCCCTGGTCAGCCAGTTACTCTGATGCAGGCCCAGATAAATCTCCAGAGCTCTGTTTCCCTTCCTGCAAAATAACATTCTTCTTCCTCACCTCTCATTTTTCTTGCTGAGTGGAGAAAGTGATATCTTTATGACCCTTAGAGGCAATGCATGATTTAGAATGGCTAAGTAAAGAGAGCCGTAAACAATGGTTGGGATGCAGAACGTTCACCACCTTCTAATTTATTTCCTCTCCATCTGACTTCAGACGGGAAAGGAAAAGTTGCTGTTTATTTGCAAGAACAATATTTTTATGGCTCAGCTTTATCAAGCTAGGTTCTGAGTCTGTTTAACATAAATTTCTCAGAGTTAAATGCCAATTGCATCGAAATGCTCTAAGGCCGAGGTATAAATGAGGTAAAAGTGGGGCAGGGCAAGAATTTCAGCAAAATCATCCATACAGTACCGTCTGTGGAGGTTTTGGGTCCAGCTGGGCCAAACATATGCCGAGGAAGGTGAGTAGGCCCTCTCCCCCTGTTCCTCAGACTCTGGCAAGAGGGGCTATGTTGACCCTGCAGTGTCTTTATATTATGAAATGTTTCCTACTTCTTCTCCTCCTTCTTGCCAGTTATCATTCATGTCTAGCCTGCTGTGTTGATCTGGATCATCCTCTACCATTCCCCAAAGCGGATCCTGAGATGGGGATGATTTGGGGGCAGCTTATTTGGGAGGGGACCCCAGGAAATGCCGTGAGGGAGAAAGAGGAAGTGAGACATCGAGCAGAGGATACCAATAAACGGGGTGCAAATGAACAGGTTAGTTCTGTGGGCAGCGGGGGCAAATTCCCACTGAGGAGCTTCTAAGAGACTGTGTGGAAGGTGTCTGAGAATCGAGAGGCAAGTAATGGGGGGCATTTATCCGCTAACTCCCATCTCTCTTTGGTTGATGGCTGCTCCCAGGGGATGTTAATTCCTGGCCACTTCCGGCCTGTCCTGCAGTTGGGGCTGCGCTGCAGGACAGGCCCGAAGTGGCCAGGAATTAACACCCCCTTGGGAGCAGCCGTCAACCAAAGAGAGATGGGAGCTGGCAGATAGGCAGAGTCGCAGATGCTGGCTGTAGAAAGTCCCTGGAGGTGTGCGGTGACAATAAGGAAACCGTACACTGAAGCTGCAGGTGACTTCCCGGGTGGGTCAAGGCAATATGGACGGGGAACCAACAGCGGATGGAACACCTAATATCTGCCTCCTTCATCTCTGCTCAATCCTATCTCCAACCCCAACCCCAAGCCCACTGCCCTTGCCTCTCAAATCTCATCCCAATTAGTTCGGCTCCACCCGGCAAGAAACACTTGCTATGGTCCCACACCAGCCCCAACTCACATATTTAAGCTCACATGTTCTGTTTTGTTTTTAATTGTTTAAGCTTATTTATTTTGAGAGAGAGAAAGAGAGGGTGAATGAGCAGGGGAGGGGCAGAGAGAGGGAGAGAAAGAATCTCAAGCAGGGATTGGTGCAGACAGTTGCAGAGCCCAACATGGGGCTCAAATCCACGAACCCGCGAGATCATGACCTGAGCCGAAATCAAGAACCAACTGAGCCATCCAGGCGCCCGTACGGTCACAGGTTTAAATTCTCTGCCTGGTCTCTGGAGGCATTTTTTTTTGGTGATCCCCGGAATAATTAAAGTGGGGATAAGAATGATAGTGGATAAGGTTTGGGGGAAGTGAGAAGTAATTGCTGACTGTGGGTAAGAAACTGAAACTAGGAGTGGAGATCGGGGACAAATCATGAGGCTTCGGAAACCTTGCTAAGGAGGAGGTGGCCGCATCACCTTACAGTTGTCAACTGGGTATCAGGGGTGGGCTGATTAAACATTTTGGACAGAGACAGAGAAACTGCTGTGAGCTCTCCATGGGGAACCTTTCCGTTTGGAAGTTTCTCGCTCTCAGGACTCATCTGCTGTCTAGCAAATAACGCTGACAGCATTTAGATACTGTGCATTCAATGGGACATTTTATTTTCTGCCTTTTCGTATTTGTTTTCATTGTTGAAATAACAAGCTTTGAAAATATCATCGATGTCAGAGACATATGCCTTGACCTTCACCACTGGTTCCTGGCAACCTACAGGGAAAGCAGACGGTACAGTGAGCAAGGGCTCCATCCAAAGCAGGATTTTAATTTATCCTTTCTGGAACTGGATGCCATGAAAGGTAGGAGGAGGTGTGATTACTGCTTAGTGAGTTTTACCACATACATCTTCTTGGTGGTCAAGCAAAAATAATCACCACCGAGAACATGTAAGATAATAAACCATGAAAAACAATAATGTAATGAAATACACTTTTCCCACTAATTCTCCAGCACTAGTTTCTTCTTCACTGTGGTTGAGTAGGAGAGTGGTTTTTAGGAGGCTGCTTTGTTCACTCTTTAAATAAATGTTGGGCTGCCTGGGTGGCTCAGTCTGTTAGGCCTCCCACTCTTGGTTTCAGCTCAGGTCATGGTCTCATGGTTCGTGGGTTCGAGCCCTGCATCGGGCTCTGCACTGACAGTGCAGAGCCTGCTTGGGATTCTCTCTCCCTCTCTCTGCCCTTTCCCTGCTTATGTGTGCGTGCTCTCTCTCTCTTTCTCTGTCAAAAGAAATAAACAAACAAAAAAATGTTTATTGAGCACCTACTGTGCACAAAAGATTATTCTAGGCCATATCCTAGACAGCATTACAAGGCCAAGAATAAAAAGAGACAAATGACATTACAAGGAAAAGGGTGAGAACAGACTCGTGTTTCTCCCTTCCTTTGTCTTGTGCTGATTCTTTTTTTTCATTGATCTCAAAGGATATACTGGTAACTTGACAGCTTGTGATGTTCCTCCTAATCCCCTTGTTATTTCTGTGGCAAAGAAGGTCTTAGAACTTGTACTGAGCAGAGAGTTGGGGGGAGCCTCCTCCCCAGTAACATTCCCCTAAGGCCTGGGGGTGAGGGCAGCTGAATGAGAAAATACCACTTTCGTCCAGGAAGCATTTGAATTGATTTTGGTGCGCCCACACCTACTTCAGTAATACACCATTCTCTAGAGCGCAGACTTTCGGGAAAGTCAACTGCAGTGAATACCATGACGTGCTGATCCCCCTTCAGGAACAAGCACTTAACTCCCCCACCTGCTAAAGTGCTGCCTGCAGGCGGCCTTCAGGTGTTAGCCCTTTGGAGACTGCCTCAGCTGAAGAGAACTGCCCGGCCCAAGATCTTGCCGGGGTAAGTCTGCATCCTATGACCAGCTGACCAGTGCAGATACGAGGGCTCAACCCCCTTGTCGTAACTTGACACAATGCTGAGGGCCATCTCGGCCTGCAGCACAGCCGAACTCCTGCCTGCTCTAGCTTCTCTCTCCTGCCCTTCACAGGGACAAACCCCCAAGACACTCCTAATAAATGTCTCGGCATGCTAGTCTCCATCTCAAAATTTGCTTTCCAGAAACCCAAACTATGACATGAACCCTCCAGAACAGAACGTAGGCTAAACTCAGAAGTAGCTAGGAGTGGGACATGAGAAATGACCATAATTATCATGAGCCTCATACATAAAAGGCCGGGGGGGTGGAGCATGGAAAGCAACAATAGGCATAGAGGTCGGTGAGCGAAGTAGTCTTTGTTCCTGTGTGCACTTGGGGAACACCTGTGTTATGCACATGAGTGGGTGTGAGGCTGTGTGTATGCTGTTAATGATTTCCTCTCCGCACTGGAATGACAGTTGGCTGGTAGAGATGGAGGTAGGGATGGGTACGACTATAGCACTTGGCTGGAGGATTGTCTGTAGCTGTTTGCAAGCAGAGAGGCTCCAAAAACCCGATGGCTCTGTGGATGCTGCATGTGCCTTTCTGGCTGGTGTATTTGTCAGTTTTGAGCATTGCACATGCATTCCGCTGTCTTTGGCAGATGGCATTGGGAAATGCCTATCAAACCTCTGGCTTATTTGAGAACACGGAGGGTTCCTAAATGGAACGGAGGAAAGAACAGAAGGGAAAGAATTGCTTCTAAGAATATTAAAGGGCAAGGGGACCTAGAAGTCCAACTCAATAATGTGGGCAGGCGCCTACTATGTCGGTAACTGCTTCAAAGCCAGTATCAGAGAGTACGTGATGGAGTCTGGGCAGGAAGGTTGAGCACATGTGACAGGGAATGAAAACATGCTGTTGAAAAAATAGAGGCCACCTCCGATTTATTCATCTCTGCATCACTAATGCTTAGCTCCATGTCTGGTATGTAGCTGGCGCTAATCATGTGTTTACAGCAGGAATGAACACACTGAGGTGATGCGTGAGTGAAAGCATATAAGGGCTGCAGGGGAGGAAAAGAACAGATAGTTGGGGTTGACTTAGGAAGGCTTCGTGGGGTTTGAGATGGGCATAGGTGGGAGTGATATTTGGCATGGTACAGAACTGTATCCTAGGTGGAAGGAGCAGTAGAGATACAGGTAGAGAGGCTGGACTTTCAGAGTAGAAAATGAGAAAGGTCTATAGGAGGACAAGTTCTGAGCTGGCGACCAAGGAAAGAGAAGGGTCTAAAGGTTGGGTGAGGCCAGTTGGGGCACCTGGGTGGCTCAGTCAGTTGGGTATCTGACTCTTGGTTTTGGCTCACGTCATGATCTCACAGTTTGTTGGTTTGAGCCCCACACGTGGCTTCAGATTCTGTATCTCCCTCTTTCTCTCACTCTCTTTCTCTGCTCCTCCCCTGCTCATGCTCTCTCTCCGTCTCTCTCAAAATAAATAAGTAAAACTTAAAAAAATATTAAGGTTAGGTGGGACCAGTTAATGGGGGTTGTTGAGGGCTCCATCTGGCTTTGATCTGATGATCAGGGAAGACCCATCCAGAGCTCTTAAAGAGAAGACACAAGGTGGTGTTTTACAAAGGTAGGTATCTTTATTTTGCTTTGCAGGACTGGTGTTCTCTAGTTATCATTCTTGTCACCATCACTGTCACCACCAAAGAGATGTCTTCAGCTACTATTCGATACTCAAACCATAAAAAACAAGAGTCAAATTCCCCGTGACATTTGGTGAATTGACCACATGCATGTACTTCCTCCTTCTCCCAACACCAAAGTTATAGAAATGGAATAAAAACTCACTGCAATAAAGAGAATGATAGAGAGGGCTGGGAGCAGGTGAGATAGTTCAAAAAACTTCTGGAAGGTAGAAAATATAGGCAAGAGTTCACACTAATGAAGTAGGTAAAGGATGCCATAGAGCCCAAGCATGCATGGAGGGGCTACAATTAAGGGGGGAGGGCACAGCCTGTTTTGGAGAATTGCAGATGTAATGAAGGGGGACAAGGGGGACACAGTGAGGATTCATTGGCAGTCGGAATATGAAACAGAAAACTCACCCACTCATGTCTACAACTCCAAGCAAAAAATAAGAGATGTCTTCTCAAAATAAATCGAATGTTGCCAGGTAAAAATTTCCTACATCCATATCCAAATATGCAGGACTCCCATCCTTCATCCCCTCCCCCCCACCTCCAGCAAGCATTTAAGGAAAACCTCTTGCAGAGGCAAGAGATAATTGGGGGAGGAAAGAAGAGAGTTTGAAATCCAGGAGGAGTAAAGTAAATATTGTATTAATGAAACAAGGGCAGGACACCACGAAAAGGTGAAAACCTGAGAACAAGGAAGTATACTTAGAAATTTAAAATATTATGGCTAAAATAAAACATGTGGAAAAGAATTAGAAGATGATGTAAAGAAAACCATTCAAAAAGTAGAATTAAAAGAAAAGACAAATATATAGGCTGGAACTCTTAGATAGGAGCTGCCCATCCACAGGTAGAATATCTTCTTCCTCAGGGAAACTCCAGTTCTGCTCTTTAGGCCTTTCAACTGATTACATCAGGCCCACCCACACTGTGGAGATGAACTCCTTTACTTGAAGTCAACTGATTGTAAATGTTAACCATGTCAATAAAATACCTTCATGGCAACACCCAGATCAGCATTTGATCGAATAAGTGAGCACTGTAACTTAGCCAAGTTGATTCAAAAAAATTGACCATCACAGATGAAAACTATCACCACCACAACAAAAGAAGATCCATCCAGGAGGTCCAACATCTGCCTGATTAGGAGTTTCAGAAGGAGAAGATAGAGAAAAAGAGAGGGGAAGTTACCAAACCAACAAGGTGGAAAGTAAAACTGATTCCCAAACTGCAGATCGGGAACATGATATCCATGTTCAAAATGCCTGTTGTGTGTCCGGCATAAGGGATATACAAACAAAGAGAACGGTGATCTAAAGAAATCACCAAGGATAAAGTTAGAGTCTTAAACATTTTCAGAGAGTAAAAAAAAATCACTGCCTACAGGAAACGAGAATCACACTGGTATCAAACTTTTCATTGTCAATACTGGACACCAAAGGATAGGGAGCATTGCCTTAGAAGGGATGACAGATCGTAATTTTCAACTTGTAGCTTTCTACGCAGTCAGATGCAATCTCCCCTCAAACATGATGGTAAAATACACTTTCAGAAATGTTCAAGAACTTGGTCTTCCACACATCTTATCTTAGGATATTACTTGAGGATGTGTTGTGGCAAATCAAGGGTGTAACCAAGGAAAGACGTGGGATCTGGGAAATGGTGACACCCTGGGGCAGCAGGGAAGGGACATCCCAGGATGACAGCCATACATCGCCCCCTGAGGAGGATGGAGGACTGAGGGAGGGAGGTTTCCCTAAAACATACACACACACACACACACACACACACACGGCAACACACCACGATAGGTTGGGGAGTTTAATCATCTGGGAGAGAGATATCTCAAAGGGGACGGGGAGAGACTGTTATTAGTATAATTTGGTTTGGCCACATACTGTATGATTTCATTTATATAAAGTGTCCTGCATAGGCAAATCCATAGAGACAGAAAGTAGAGTAGTGGTTGCCAGGGGTGGAGTGGGGTGGAGTAGGGTGTGTGGGGAGGGGGATGGGGGTGATGGCTAAGGGGTACATGGTTTGTTTTGGGGGTGGAAAAATGTTCTGAAACTGGTGGTGGAGTCACACCTATGCGAATTCACTAAAAGCCATCAGATTGTATGCTTAGATGAGTGATTTGTGTGTACATTATATCTCAGTGAAGCCGTTGAGTAAAAAAAGAGAGGCACCTGGATGGCTCAGTCTGTTAAGTGACCAGCTCTTGATTTTGGCTCAGGTCATGATCTCACGGTTCGTGGGTTTGAGCCCCGCGTCTAGCTCTGCACTGGCAGCAGGGAGCCTGCTTGGGATTCTCTCTCTTTCATTCTGTCTCTCTCTCTGCCTCTCTCTCTCTCTCTCTCTCAAAAACAAACAAATAAACTTTAAAAAAAATTCATGAAGGGGTGCCTAGGTGGTTCAGTCAGTTCAGCATCTGACTTCGGCTCAGGTCATGATCTCACAGCTCATGAGTTCGAGCCCCATATCCGGCTCTGGGCTGACAGCTTGGAGCCTGAAGCCTCCTTCAGAGTCTGTGTCTCCCTCTCTCTGCCCCTCCCCCACTCATGCTCTGTCTCTCTCTTTCTCTCAATAATGAATAAACATTTAAAAACTTAAAAAAAAAACTCATGAAGATTAACTGGAAGCTCCTCAAGGGAAATTCATGCCGTTATCTTGCCAGCCTGGCGCAATATTTACTAAGGGCACTCTACCATACGCTGGCCATCTTCCGTTCTTCTCTGAGCTTCTATCAGCCACTTTCCTAGGCTGCTCCCAGCAGTTCTGCTCCTCGGCTGAACTCTCCCATCTCACACCCAGCCTTTTCCCCAGGGTTGGACTTTGGTGCCTTGTCCCTTCCCCCACTACCGATCAGACTGGCTCCACTATTTCCCTTATTTCCACCAGTCTCAATACCGCTCACCCACCTCCTGCCTCAGTCTGCCAGGCAATTTCTAGCACATCATGAAATTAGCCTCCCTCAAACCCATGCTGATAAATCTCTTCTACAAAATAACGTCCTCCATTGCTCAACTCGGGAGATGCTAGGACATTCCCTGCCAGAGATGCTTGGAGAGAGGGGTTCCCCCACTGGGACAGAGATTGGATTCAGAATGACCAGTGCTTCTCAAAATTTAAAGTGCGCACAAATCAACGGAATCAGCTGGCGATCTCGTTAAAAGGCAGATACTGATTCAGCAGCTCTGGGGCCTGAGGTTGTACATGCCCAACAAGATCCCCAGTGGTGTTCCAGCTGCTGGTCCTGGGACCCCACTTTGAGGATCAAGGAGATAGACCGTCTCTGAGGTCCATTTCATCTCTGACTTCTCATCTTATACCTGACGAAACTGATAGGGATCCCAGCTACATTTCATCTGACTCTGCTAATGCAGCTCATGAACACGAGCTCTCTCTGGAGGTCCTGCCAGCATAAGTTACAACTTAACAGAAAGGAAAATGGCTTTTCTTTTAGGCAAGATAACCTTGCTAGCATTGAGAAGCTATGGACCAAATACGGAGCATAAACTATGATTATAATACTATAGAATCTTCTTTATCCCATGGAAGTTGATTAATTTCAGGGGAATGTTTCTATTTGACTGATATTTAAGCATCATTTGTGAATGAATGGCATATAAATCATTTTTAGGACCTGGCAGACTGGGCCGGGACGAAGAGAATACACCATGATCATTTTTAACTCAACCACGGATTCACAACCCTAGAAATTCAAGAGGGTAAAACCTATAGATTTCCAGGTTACACTTCACACTAATTATTATCATCACTGTTGTTATTACTTTTATTATTTTAAATCAGAGTAATTCGTGAAAATAATTGAAAAACTCAATTTGTACAGAAAAGTGTGTGTCATAAAAGGCTATCATTACTGATATCACCCCTTCCCAATTGCATCTACTTTTCAAATGACTTTGCCCCTTCCTTTTTTGTAGTTACCTCCACATCACTAAAGACAATAGATATTCTACAATTTCTTGATTTATCAATTGCGCACTTTGTATATTGGCTCCTTGCTATGGGAAACGAGAATTTCACTCCGGTGTTTCTTCTCTCCTCAGCTAACCAATAAATTCATCTCTCTTGTTTGGTTCCATTATTAGTTACTTCTGTGGCTTTAAGTAATGTATTTTAATCTCTCTTTTATCAGCTAGAGAAGAAGTAAAGTATCCTTAGTTCTTCGCTTTTTAAGGTGAGGCTCGTAGGGATGCTACCCTTTCTCAACTCCTTCTCCAATGCCTACCTCCTGAGTTTTGCCACCATATACTTATTTACATTTAGTCTTGCATTTGAAGGTTGATGACAATGATAAATACACAATTAAAATAAACAAATCTTTGTTTTTTTCTGTGGGGTGGTTCCACAAGTGGAAAATCAACAATGTTTACATTACCGTGGCTACGTAAACATTGTTCATCGGCAGCAAAAGAGTATATGGTATCTCCTTTCTCCAAAACGAGACATGTACTTGAAACTTCGAATTGTTTTCATATTGCACTAACAAATTAGGCCCTCAACTTACAGAGTTATTCTTAGTGGAAGAGTGCTTATTTTATGAGTTAAAAGTGTCAGAAAATTCTCAGCTCTTTTTTCTGACCTTAACATGTTTGTGGGGCCTGTTTTAATTTTGTTCAGGCCCTGACTCATCCTTGTCTCTGGTTCTTAGTGAAGGCAGACCTCAGGTTGTTCCAAGACACAGGATAAGAAGGAACATCTGGTTCTTCAAAACTCGCTCTGCAGTAAAAGACCAACAAACCTTTGATTATTATTCAGAAGCTGAAAGGTCAAGATTCCCTTCCCTTACTTGCATTAGTATTTTTTTAATTGAAGTATATTTGGTATAGAATATCCTATAAGTTTCAGATGTGCGTCATAGTGATTTGATATTTTTGTACATTATAAAGTGATCCTCATGATAAGCCTAGTTACCATCTGTCACCATACAAAGTCATTACAATATTATTGACTATATTCCCGATGCTGTACCTTTCTTAAACTGCACGTTATTACCCAATAGTGGGTCATGAAATCAATTTACTGGGTCACAACTAACAGTTCTAAAAAGCGAAGTAGAATAGAATAGGCAGACTTCATTACCTATAGTAACGTTTAGGCATTGTTTAAATAATATGTGTGTGTTCTGGTTGCATGTGAAATACAGATTTTACTTCTTTTAGTGTTGGTTGCTATTGAAAAAGCTTCAAAGATTCTGTCTTGTGTGCTGAATTGATCTCCTTTTGGACTAATTTCCAGTCTGGGAGTTGCCCTCCTTAACTCTGTGGTTTAAGGAGCTGGGACCACACCTTCAGTGTGTCTAATGGAGCTCCGGGCTCTGCTCCCCCTCTTCTCTGAGATGTATTTTCCCAAGAGGGTTACTGGCTCAAGTTCCTCTTGGATTTTTAGACCCCCAATTCCAATGGGACTCCTGGTGGGAAACTGGTCGTCTCCGTCAGGCACTGTGCCTTGGCATGTTGAAAACCAGAACAGATGATTCCTTTTTTTTCTTTTATTTAAAGTTTATTTATTTATTTTTGAGAGACACAGAAATAGAGAGAGCAAGCCGGGGGGGGGGGGGTGGCAGAGAGAGAAGGAGAGAGAGAATTCCAAGCAGGCTCCATAGTGTCAACATAGAGCCCAACCTGGAGCTCAAAACCACAAATGAACGCTGAGGTCATGATCAGGACCAAAATCAAGATTTGGGTGCTTCACCTACTGAGCCACCCAGGTGTCTCTGAGCAGACCATTTCTTGAGAAATTATCTTTGGGAATAACCATGAAATAAAATGAATAATAATACTAGATAGAAAAGAAATGTAGACAGGGAACATTTTCTTTGATTTAACATTTGATATCTCATGCCAATAAAAAAATTAATAAAATAAATTTACAGTACAAAACAAAGCCAAAGGTATCAGATTAACACTTTTAGATGACATTGCTGTCATTTTTGAAAACAAACAAACAAACAAAAAAACAACAAAAAAGGGAAAACGCCATGGAGAAATACTTCCAAAGGGTGACCACAACCGGGTTCAGAGATTTCATCCATGGAATGACATAATTAAGTAACTCGATTTTTATTCTTTGTCTCTACAGTGCTTTGGTTCTCACTGTTTATTTTGAAAAATTTTTTAAGCTTATTTATTTATTCGAGAGAGGGAGAGAGAGAGAGCAAGTGCATGCCACGTTTGCTCCCGCAAGTGGGGGAGAAGCAGAGAGAGACAGGGAGAGAGAGAATCCCAAACAGGCTCTGTGCGGCCAGCACAGAGCCCAATGTGAGGCTTGAGCCCACAAAACTCATGACCTGAGTGGAAACCAAGAGTCAGACACTTAACCGACTGAGCCATCCAGGTGCCCCTTAAATCTGTTGTTTAATTGTGAGGATGTGCAACACCACGGGGGTTGGAGACAGGAACGGCATTCAGTGTGAACCCGGGCGATTCAGAACTGAATTTTCTCCAGAAATGAACCCATGTAGCTTGGTCAGCATGTGTCAGGGCTAACTCCAGAACTGGGAATTCCCTCAATTCACTTCCTTGTGGAATACTGTGTTGATTGAAGAATAACCACTAAAAAGTGCCACGGTGAAGCTTCCATGTATATTACAGTATGAAACCGTAAAAGTAACAGCGCCAAAAGATTGTTTGGAGGAGGAGTATTTTATCACTGACTTGTATAGACATGCCACTGCATGGTGAAAACAAAGCCGACCCCAGTAGCTAGTGTTATTATTGTTTTAAAATTATCCGTACACAGCGTGCCCCTTATAGCCTGCACCTGGGACTGACCATTCCTGCTCCCCCACTTGTGCTACACCCAATTTCAGAAACAAAAGTTGTGCCCACTCTTTCACAAGGTTTTTTTGCTGATTTGTTTAGGGCCCTTCAGTAACATTAGGGAAATAAATGTGTAAGGCACAACCCAGTGATTCTTGCTCACAACTAGCCCCTCATTTTCCTTTGCTGGGCTCTAAGCCAGGGAACAGGTTTCTGGACTTTTCTTGGCTCTGAGGGAGCACTCCCAGTGTGTGTGTGTATGTGTGTGTGTGTGTGTGTGTGTCTGTGTGTGTGTGTGTGTGTGTGTGTGTGTTTAGCAAGTTGCTGGGGAAAGAGGGTAAGTGTTGGGTGGAATGAAGAAATCACAAGACAACAGATTTCACTACACAGTGTACCTAGGGTATACGTATATGCTAAGTGGAAAGAAAGCCTTGAGCATTCCCTAATACTCCTAAGATAAATTAAAGTACAATCAAAATTTTGTGGGTTTTTTTTTTTTTTGGCTAATATACAGTAGTCCCCTCTTATCTGCATGGAGGTATGTTCCAAGACCCCTGGTGGATGCCTGAAACTGTAGATAGAACCAAACCCTATATATATTGTGTTTTTTTCCTATACATACATACCTGTGATAAAGTTTAATTGATAAATTAGGCACAGTAAGAGATTAACAATAATAATAAACATAGAACAATTATAAAACAATATACAGTAAAACCTGGGATTGTGAGTAGCTTGTTCCATGAGTGTTCTGCAAGACGGGCAAACATTTCTAATAAATTTTAACTTGATAAACGAGCGATGTCTTGCAATACAAGTAGTTCTTGATGCCGAATGTCACATGATCACAACTGAGCCGATGGTTCTTGAAATTCACTTTGACATACCAAGTGCTTTGGATTTGCAAGCATGTTTCCGGAATGAACTATGCTTGCAAACCAAGGTTTTACTGTACTGTAACAAACTTTATGTGAATGTGGTCTCTCTCTCTCTCCAGATATTTTGTTGTGCTGAACGCACCTTTCTTGTGATGATGTGAGATGATAAAATGCCTATGTGATGTCATGAAGCAAAGTGCATGTCACAGGCATTGTGACGTAACGCTAGGCTACTATGGATTTATTGATGATTCCTCAGAAAGAGGATCATCCACTTCCCAACCTCAGCTGACCCCGGGTAGCTGAAATCATGGATAAGGGAGGGCTACCATACATGCAAGTTCCCATGGCCATCCTCAGGGACTGTCTCTCTGTTTCCCACACCCATCCCCAGTTGTTTTTTTCTCTCAGTTACAGAAAGCAACTCAAAATAAACTTTCCTTCGGATTCTCTAATGAGAGCCACACTTCCATCTGGCCTGCCCTTGTTTTCTTTTTCTTCACCTTTCAAGTACGAGAACATTTGAGACTGACTCAATCTGCCTTCAGCATTATAAATGTGCCTTCCCAGTTTACGTGCTTACCTCTCTCAACAACAAAGGTTTCCTAGCTTTGTATGCATGCGGCTTACCACGGCTTACCATGGCTTACCACGCTAATACCACCCCCAGCCTAGCCTGGCATTCAGAGCCCAATGGATGGATTTCTTCCAGAGGGAACACAATGCTGAAAATGGAGGAATATCTTGGTGCCAATAAAATGTTCTCAAACCCTAACTCCCTGACTTCAAGCAGCTTTCCCATCTTCTTTTGAACTCAGCATTCTCCAGATAAGAATGAGCCCAGGCTTCTTGATTTCTCCTCTTGTTTTATATGCACTGTGGCCTGAAATGTGACCCTGGGACTCCCTCTGTCCTTAGGACCAGCTGAGCCTGTGCTTCTCCTTCAGCTTCAAATAGTGAAGAAAGTCCTAAACCCCTTACTTTCTTATTGTCCATGTGATTGGCATAGCTTGCTGCTCGGCAATGGAGATATCCACTTGGGGGTCCTAGGCAGCCAAAGGGAGTATAAGCCTCTTGAGGGCAGAGTCTGTACATCTCGAAGAGTTTCACGTCCACCATCATGTGCAGCATATATCCTTGGGCATAATGTATACAGAATAAATTTGCCTCATGAATAAAAAGCTTAAAAATAGAAGGTACGAGAGAGCCGTAAAATGTACTCCCGTGTTAATTTGAGTGTGTGTATGTATGTGAAGTTATCATTTAAAATTCTTCGGGGAGCACCTGGGTGGCTCAGTCAGTTAAGTGTCTGACTTCTGGCTCAGGTCATGATCTCACAGTTTGTTAGTTCGAGCCCTGCATCAGGATCTGTGCTGACAGCTCAGAGCCTGGAGCCTGCTTTAGATTCTGTGTGTGTGTGTCTCTCTCTCTCTGCCCCTCCTCTGCTTTCTTTATCTCTCTCTCTCAAAAATAAATAGACATTAAACATTTTAAAAAATCTGTGTATTTGTCATTATAAAGCAAAAGCTTTCAAAACAACAAGAAAAAGATAAACACACCAATAGATAATTTGGGAATGATGTGAACATTTTTTTTTTCGTATGTTTCCTGGTTATTTATGTTTCTTCTTGTGTAGAATGTCTGCTGACTATCAATAGCAATAAAGGAAGTACAAGTTTAAACAATGGCAAGAAACCACTTTTTGACCTACCTAAGTGGCAAAGATTTTTTAAAAATGTGTAATACTACCTACTGTTGGGAAAGGTTCCACGTGGAGTCTAATATACTAAGACACTGTAAGGGCAGAGAATCTTCATGAATGGCAGTTTTCATCAAGAGACTTAAAATGTACATATTCTACAACTTATTTGGAAAGACTGTTTGACAGTATCTTCTGAAGCTGAACATATGCCATCTTTTATGATCTAGCAACTCCATTCCTAGGTACACATCCAAAAGAAATGTGTACATATGTTCACGAAGAGACATGTACTAGAATGTTCATAGAAGCACTATTCATAACAGACCTAAATCGAAAAGTACTCCAGTGCCCACCAACAGTAGAGTGGGTAATGAGCGGTGGCATATTCACACAATGGAATACCATCCAATAATAAGAATGAATAAATGATTACTAAACCCAACGACAGAGATGCGGTGCACCAACGACATCATGTTGAGTGATAGGGGCCAGATAAAAAAGAATACATACCGTATGAGTGATTCTGCTTATATGAAGTTAAAAAAACAGCAACGCTCATTTATTGTGTTAAAAGTCAGTATAATAGTCACCTTTGGGGTGTTTAGAAACTGGGACAGTGGCTTTGGGGATGCTGGTGATATTTTTTTGATCTGAGTATTGGTTCTATCAGTGTGTTCATCAAGATACAAATTCATCAAGCAACACACACGTGATTTGTGTGCTTTTCTGGATGGATGTTAAACTTTAATAAAACTAAAGTCTGCATACTCTTTTACCTAGTAATCTCACAACTAGCGTTTTATCCTGCTGAAATAATTGTAGATGTTCACTGAGGATTTATATGCAAGGCTTTTCCTTCAAAGTGTTACTTTTAATAGTGAGAAATTAAAAACTACAGAAATGTCAAATGATAGTGAAATGGTCAAATATATTATGGAACAATATGTACCACCCTGAAAGGTCATGTTTACGATGAATACATAATGACATGGGAAAATATGATTTCATGTAAAGTGATAAAAAGCAGGATGCTTAACTGTGTACAGGGAATGATCACAATTTCATTAAGAAATGTATCCACATTTGGGGCACTTGGGTGGCCTAACGTTGGTTAAGCATTGACTCTTTTGGCTCAGGTCATGATCACATGGTTTGTGGGATTGAGCCCCTGCATTAGCACAGAGCCTGCTTGGGGTTTTCTCTCTCTCTCGCTCTCACTCTCGCTCTCCCTCTCTCTGCTCCTCCCTCACTTGCACATGCACACGCACAAGGGCACTCTCTCTCTCTCTCTCTTTCAAAGTAAATAAGTAAACATTAAAAAAATGTAGGGGTGCCTGGGTGGCTCAATTGGTTGAGCATCCAACTTCAGCTCGGGTCATGATCTCACGGTTCGTGAGTTCAAGCCCCGAGTAAGGCTCTGCACTGACAGCTTGGAGCCTTGAGCCCACTTCGGATTCTGTGTCTCCCTCTCTCTCTGCCTCTCCCCCACCCCTGCTCACACTCAGTCTCTCTCTCTCTCTCTCTCTCTCTCTCTCTCTCTCAAAAATAAACATTAAAAATATTAATGACCTGGTGTCATATGAGAAAATATATTTTTTAAAAATTAAAAAAAAAAATAAATAAATAAAAGAAATTTATCCAGTTCAATGCCAACACCAATCATTTTGGAGTGGTTGGTTTTTCAGGTGGTCTTATTTTCTTCATTATACTTTCTTTAACTTATATTCTAAGTTGTATGCAATAACAATATTATTGCTTTGTAATCAGAAAATGTATTTAAAATTTTTATAAATTCATGATCCAAAGAGGATTCTGCCATCCTCAGTCCATGCTTTCTCACAGCTTATGAAAACAGAAAAGTCAAACAGCCAAACTCCATTCTTGCTGCCTTGGCCCTCAAGCCAATTTTCTCTCTCCAGGCCTCCTGACTCCAACAGAAGTATTCGAAGCCCATGGAAAACCTCACAAATCCTAGAGAGAGTTAAAGAGGTAAGTGAATTCACCTCGTTTCTGAGTAGCAGGTGTGGACCCGTGGTGAAAGATAGGAACTGCTGGAGGAAGGAAGCCAGGTGATATCTGCTCCTTTCCTAGGCTCGCAAAGTGAGCCCTCTATAGGCTTGGAGGAACCGTCATTGCAATAGCTGCTTATTTCCTTCGGTCCCTGAAGTTCCAAAGCTGGAGACTGACAGTGGAGGGCAAACACTGGGTGATATTTTCTGTTTGTAAAGCTCAGTGACAAATTACCTTGTGCACGCGTTGGCGGAGATGGTCTGAACTGCATTGTTGAAGCCAATCAGAGGCAAAGCAGGGTGGCATTTCTTAGACCCGGGCATTGAGACTTTATCAATGGGTCTATATCACAAGCCAAACATTCTACTTGTTAACTGTAATGTAGTCAGTTCATCTTAGATATGATAACTCACGAGGCACCTTGAACATCTGAGTACAGAAGTTTACAGTAATTCACAAGGCAGCACGCCATACCTAACAGTTCATTGTATGGTCAGAGGGACGCTGTGGGCAATTATTTGCACAGTGTCCAGAATATTTGTCCACGTCACAATCCCTTTGCCAAATGGAAGGTCTCAGCCCAAAGTGTTACAACTGTCAAAACTATTCCTGTTCAAGTGCTCAACATCTGTGATTTTGTTCCTTGCAAACCTTATCATCTTAAATATTATGTGAAAGATATAGCTACATGAGGCAGTAGTCAAGAAGTTGGTAAGAAGGTATAAAACGGGGTGCTCTGTGAGAGCTAAACAAGGAAAATATATACAAGCCTAATATACTTATTTTATAATATTTTCTAAATGTTAAAAATTCTACAAATATAATGTATATTACATTTTATTAAAATATAATAAAAATAAAGCAGTTGGTGAGGACAAAAGAGGAAGGGAAAAAAATACCCTTCCAGCTGACAGCAACATCAGTCTGTCTGCAGGTTGTATCATTCCACTGTGGCAGGAATACAGACGGTTGCTGTTTTTTAAGTTTATTTATTTATTTTGAGAGAGAGAGAGAAAGTGCCAGTGGAGGAGGGGCAGAGAGAGAGGAAGAGATAGAGAATCTCAAAAAGGCTCCACACTGTCAGTGCAGAGCCCGACGCAGGGCTCCAACCCACAAACCATGAGATTATGACCTGAGCCGAAATCAAGAGTCAGACACTTAACCGACTAAGCTACCCAGGCACCCCAGCAATACAGAAGGTTTTGAGGCCTGATGCCAACAAATCATATACCTTGCCACCAGCTGCTTTGGTGTTTCATGAAGATGGAAACCACGTGGTTTCGGTTGCCACTATATTCCTCATGTATACGCTTTGTGGCCTGTATTAGTTTCCTATAACCACTATAACAAATTGTTACAAACTTGGTGTCTTAAAACAGAGGAAATTGATTTACTCACAGTTCTGGAGGTCAAAAGTCTGAAATTGGTATCGCTGGGCCTAAGTCAAGGTGTGCATGAAATGAGGACTGCATTCCTTCCAGAGAGAATCCACCATCTTGAAATCCCCCTGTGCTCCATCCTTACATGGCCTTCTCCTCTGTGTATGTAGTCGGATCTCCCTCTGGCTCTCTCTCTCTGTCTTTTTTTAATGTTTATTTTTGAGAGAAAGAGACAGAGCACGAGCAGGGGAGGGGCAGAGAGAGAGGGAGACACAGAATCCAAAGCAGGCTCCAGGCTCTGAGCTGTCAGCACAGAGCCCAACGTGAGGCTTAAACCCACAAATTGTGAGATCATGACCTGAGCCAAAGTCAGACACTTAACCGACTGAGCCACCCAGGTGCCTCTCTGACTCTTTCTTATATGGAGACTTGTGATTGCATTTACAGCCCGCCTGGAAGGTCTCCCTATCTCACATTCCCTACCTTAACTCTATCTGCAAACACCCTTGTCCCAAATAAAGTAGCAGTTATAGGATCCAGGAATTACAGCGTGTTATCTTTGGGTGTCCTTATTCAACCTACTACAGTGCTTAATAAATATTTGTTGAACGACTCTTCAATCCATCTAGAAATTTCATTTCTAATGGCAAATTAAATTTGCACTCTGAATTTACAAATCAATCCCTAATGAGTTTTGTCAGCTGAAGGCAGCATCCAGCATAGAAGCAGCTCAAAGACTTTGAGAAGTCTGGGTTTGCTGAGGAACACCCTGGGCTGTGGAGAGATCACTAAAGTGCCTTGTGAGCACCAACCAGGTTCTGAATTTTACTGAAGATAGCTTTCCTCAAGGAAAGATCTCCTAAACTGAAAACTCTACTTCTACAGCTATATATTGAAAATAAGCAATTTGATAAAATGCTTTAGAGAAACTTTGCTGCTGGCTCAGCATTGCTCAAAAATTAATTTTAAGTGAATTTAAAAAGTCATAGCAACATAAAAATGAAAATGCATGCATGGGGAGCCTGGGTGATTCAGCAGGTTGAGTGTCTGGCTCTTGATTTTGGCTCAGGTCATGAGCTGTGGGATCAAGCCCCATATGGGGCTCTGTGCTGCGTGTGGAGCCTACTTAAGATTCTCTCTCTCTCTCTCTCTCTCTCTCTCTCTCTCTCTCTCTCTCTCTGTGTCTTTCCCACCCCTTCCCCTGCTCACACATGCTCTGTCTCTAAAATAAATTAAAAAAAAGAAAATACATATGTGTACTTTTTGTTTCTTTTAGGGGTTAGCATGAAGTACATCTTTATGTCTACTGGTAGGATCAAACTCCCCGGGTCAAACCCTGCCCATTGTATATGAGAGTGAACTTCAGAGTGCAATATTGCTAAGCTCTATGTCCTTCTGCTTTCAAACTAGGTAACTGGGCTGTTTTGGTCCCATAAGTCTCCCCTTCCTTCTCTGGTCTGCCTCTGCACTTTTCCTTCTCCCTGATGCTGGGTGGGGACCATGCCACTCACCAATCTGGAGTCTTCTTCCTCAGTGGGTGGCAAGAGTGAGCCGACTGGGTGAATGGCATTCCTTATTACCATACCTTGGATTTCACTGAAGGCCTTCCCTGAGGACTCTGCAGCACTTACACATATATGCTTGTCATGCTGTCTACAATCTTTTGAAGTGGCAGAGACAGTGAACATTTATAAGAGACAGAGATGATGCCGGCCCTCCTCTTAAGTTGACTTAAGCATACTATGTCTGTATCTGGCATTCCATCAACCAGGACTCTCCATTTATGAGCAGATCTGAACATCAAAGTAGGTGGAGATAAAAACCCATGTTATTCATGTAACCCTAAGTCACTTAAGAACCCTGAAGGGGTTTTAGAATTAGCTAGGAAAAACTTTGTTGTATTCATTGTGGTTTTAATAGTCAGTATGGATTTTATCATAGTCAAATCTTTGAGAATTTTTAACCCCCAAATGCTATATCCTATTGCTTGATCAATGAGAGTGCCAAAGAACTTTGGACCTTTAATAAAATTTGGATGCCCAAGTTCTGCCCCAGATTCACCAAGTCAGGATGTCTTGTAAGTCCTATCATCTATCTATCTATCTATCTATCTATCTATCTATCATCTGTCTCTATTTCTATATCTCTCTCTGTATGTCATATTTATGTATATATGTATATGGTATTCATTTTAACTTGTTATTAAGGAATTTTTCAAATATACACAAAAGTAGAAAACACAGTATCCCCCATCCAACTTCAACATTTGTCAACACTCTGTTGTATTAGTTTCAACTCTTCTCTACTCCCCACACTTTTTGTTTCCTGGAATATTTTTGATGCAAAAATCAGACTTCGGATAATGTATTTTAAAAAATATATGTCAGTATCTATCTCTTATTTTAAGAAAACGTGACCAAAATATTATCATCAGCACCCATAAAGTTGATAATAATTCTTAATTATCTGACATGTAATTTCCCCTAGTTGTCTCAAAAAAAATGTCTTATATGGTACAGAAAATCAGACAAGGTTCACACATTGTATCTGGATGATGTGTTTCTGAAATCTCTTTTGTGATAGTTCCTCCTCTATTCCTTAGCAAACTCTACACATGTTACTCCACCTAGCGGTATATAGAAATATTCCTATTCCTTTTTAGAGCTGCATAGGACTCCATTGGGTAGATGTACCATATTTTATTCAGTCCTTCTCCTGGAGATGAATATTTGTGTCACTTCTAGTCATTGGCTATTACAAATAATATCTTTTTGCCAGTGTATTTTAAGTATAGATTCCTAGAGGTGGGATTGCTGGGGCAATTATTGCATATTTGATTTTGCTTTCTCATCAGGAGATTCTAGTACTTTGAAAACATATTTTGCCTTTATCTCAACTTCCATGCAGTTTTATGGAGAATGATGTCAATTGTTAACCTTCTGGTTTGCTTGCCAGCACCTTTCCTTCTGCCCCCTGTGACTTTTTTGGACTGGGATCGATGACTAGTTTCAAAGTCTTGAGGTCTTTGTTCTTCATGGTTACCAGGTTCTGAAGACTATACATAGCCAAAAGCCAACTCACTTAAGATGCAGTTTATTGGCGTTGTTAAATTACACATGTTATCCATTTGGTTAGAAATTTCCTAAATACTCTATGCCTAAAAACTGGTATTTAGTATTTCGAAATCCACAAATGGCAGCCATATGAGATTTCTATCCACCACCACCCTCACTCCAGTATCATCACCATTAAAATAATTACTCTCAGGAAATTTGCAAGAACAGCAGTTATTCTGCCTCAAAGTTCCTGACTGAGGTTGAATGATTCAGCAAATATAGGGGGGAAAGAAGGTATTCTCTATATTTTATTTTATTTTTTAGTTTATTCATCTATTTTAAGAAAGAGTGCTAGTAGGGCAGGGACAGAGAGAGAATGGGAGAGAGAATCTCAAGCAGGCTCCATGCTGTTAGTGCGGGGCCCAATGTGGGACTCCATCCCATGAACCATGAGATCATGATCTGAACCAAAATCAAGAGTTGGATGCTTAACTGACTGAGCCATCCAGGTGCCCCTCTACTGTATATTTTAGAAATCAGATTCATTATTGATAGCCAAACACATTCAAGCTTAAAACAGAGGCTGGAAGAACTTGAGATGTAAGAAAATAAAAATATAAGAACAACAGCTATTAAAATATTCAAAGCAAAAAGGAACAAGTTGTTATGTATAAGTGACAGTCCAAACATTCAAGAACGCTAATATGCATATTAAGATCTTCCCGTTAATTTATCTAAGATGTTTCTGTACTTTTTCTGAGACTGAGCTAGAATGAGCCAAATCACAGCTAAATGGGCTATATAGGCAACCAGGTAGGTGCCTTGGCATGAGCCAACAGTGGCTATCTCCACCCCCAAATGCAAAGCATTTGTGGTGATTCCTTCCAAGCAAATGCTGGTGACTCAGGCAGGTGGGGAAGAAATATTCTGCCGTACATTGACTTAAGCCGGAAAATGGTACATTCTTTACTTTCCACTCTCATCCTTCCCTGAAGTCACACTGAAATGTTGATTAGAAACTGAAAATGTTCTATTACACATTTGTAAGTAAAATACAACTTTGAGGTCAGAGAGACCAGAGTTTAACCTCAACCTCTCAGTGACTGTGGGACTTTGTCCATGCTCTAGGCATCCTGAACCCCATTTCCTCATTTATAAAATGGAGATAGTGATGCATATTTGTTGTGTAAGGCCTACGATTAATGCTCAACATTATGTGCTGCCTTGATATCTGGTAAAATTGAGGAGATTTGGATGACCTATCCATAAATTCCCTCCCTACTCTGCTCTGGTGCATAAGGTCCCCTAGGCAAACAACCTCCCTTATCAGAGGGACCAGAAACAGTTCCTGCTTATCCCTGAGGGGGAGATTGCAGTTCCTTGCCAGCCCATGGAATTATGCAGAGCCAATCACATTCTCCTGTGGGAACCAGGGGGTATCCCACCCTCTTGATACTACAAACCCTACTTCTTAAAGCACCTGATGGCTCAGTGTGTTCTCAAGTGCAACCCCCATGGGGCCCTGCAGGGCATGGTATCCTTTTCCTCTGGGCTATGAGTAAATGTGACAAGTAGAATGCTGTCAATCTCATCTGTGCAGTATGGGATGTCATGCACTCGGGCATCTCCATTACCTTAGGGTGGGAATCCTTCCCTCACCAACGGGGTGAATAGGAGGCTATTAAAACAATATCTCAGGGCACCTGGGTGACTCAGTCAGTTAAGCGTCTGAATCTTGATTTCAGCACAGGTCATGATCTCACAGTTTGTGAGATTGAGCCCTGAGATGGGCTCAGCGCTGACAGCACAGAGCTTGCTTGCGATTGGCATCTCTCTCTTTCTCTGTCCCTCCCCTGCTCACGCTCTAAATGTCTCTCTCTCAAAATAAATAAATAAATAAACATTTTAAAGACAAAAACCAATATCTTATAGGGCCATTATAAGTAATAAGCAAAATTAAGTTAAATACTTGGGGGAAAGATCTGTGTTACCTCTCAGGGTATGTTGAAGTACTGAAGACAGAAAGAAGGATTTCTGCCCTCAAGGCATTCAAAGCATAGTGGAAGAAAGGCATCACATAACACTGTAGTCCTTGGTTTACTTGTGGAACCCCGGGTTCCCTGTGAGCCAAAAGAAGACATACAACTTAGTTAACCTTCATCATCTCTCCTATAAAACGGAGATAATCATACCTGCCTCATAAAGCTGCTTTGAAGATTTAAACATGCAATGCATAAATCCCTTATCCCAGTTTCTGGCATGCAGTAAGGGCTTAATAAGCAGCAGATTGAGTTGAATTTGAAGGACTAATAGGCATTACTAGATGAAAAAAAAAAAGTACAGTAAAACCTTGATTTGTGAGCATAATTCGTTCCGGAAGCATGCTTATAATCCAAAGCACTTGTATATCAAAGCGAATTTCAAGAACCATTGGCTCAGTTGTGATCATGTGATTCGGTGTCAAGTACTACTCATATTGCAAGCTAAAATTTATTAGAAATATTTGCTCATCGTGTGGAATACTCGCAGAACAAGTTACTCGTAATCCAAAGTTTTACTGTCTTTTACAAATGCAAAAGCCCCCAGTTTGTTTCCAAGGATTGCCTTCCCCCCCACACACACACCAAGAATATCTTTCTTTTAGGGGAAAATAGGCAATTAAGATGGACAGAATAATGCTGCATCTTACACTAGGCAATGCCACACTGTACGTACTAATACCACTGCCACAGAAGTTCCCAAGGAATCCTACAAAAACACATGGAAGGTGATCATTTTGCCCGCCCTGGTATGTTTCTTAGGCAGGTAGGACTGGTTGAGTCTGTGGATTTTGTTTGTTTCTTTTTTTTCCCCTTTGGTTTTTAAAAAAGGCTTTTTGTAGCCTTTGCATCATTTTGTTAATGATGAAAAACACAGGCAGCGTTCATGGTGCAGCGTGATAAATATTACCCCTGTCTTGTGATGCCTCCTCAAAGACGACCCATATGCACTGAATCTCGTAATAGCACTATCTTATTGTGAACTGAAGTTTAATTGACAATTACTTGCAACCCTTGGCCATTTATTCCCACTTATTAAATGAAAGGGCAGCATGACAGAGCAGAGAGTGGCCCATTCAGGTGTCACTGAACCGTGTCTTTTGTCTCAATTCTGCCCCTAGAAAAATGGTAGCACCTAGAGAATGTCTCTTAACCTCGTTGGTTTCTTCTTCCGTGGAAAGAAGTGAAGATCCCTTGTAACTAACAGTTTGGGAATGGGAGAGTCAGTGTTAGGAGTTCAGAGTCTGGCAGATTTGGCTTTAAATTTTGATTTGTCACTCATTAGCTCAGAGACCTAGATATGATCTCCTTGAGGGTCAGTTTCCTACTCTCTCCGAAATTGTATTACCCTTATTTTACTGAGGGTTGTTATAAAGGTTAAATAATGTAACCAATCCATTTGTAATTCTATTGGGTCTACCTTCAAAATAATTCCAGAATCTGATGGCATCTCTTTACCTCAAAGCCACCATCGCTTCTTGCTTGGATTATTCCAATGACATCCTAAATTCTCTCTATAGCTTCCGTCTTTTTCCGCCCAACAGTCTGTTTTCAGCGCAGCAGCCAGCGCAATCCTTTTAAAATTTGTGAATTCATGCCATTCTTCTTTTTTGTAAGTTTATTTTTATTTATTTTGAGAGAGCCCATGCACGTGAGCAGGGGAGGGGTAGAGAGAGAGAAGGAGAGAGAGAATCCCAAGAAGGCTCCATGCTCGGCACAGAGCCCAATGTGGGGCTTGATCCCACCACCATGTGAGATTATGAACTGAGCCAATGTCAAGAGTTGGGTGCTTAACTGACTGAGCCACCCAGACACCCCATGTCATTCTTCTAATTGAAAAATTTCCAGTGGTTTCCAACCTTACTCGGAATGCAAGCTCACATCCTTACCATGACTGATGAGGCTTCCCACTGCTGCCTCTCTTGTGACTGTCTCTCATCACTTCACTGCAGCCACACTGGCCTTCTTTATGTTCCCTAAAATACATCCACAGGTATCCTATGGGGGCACTACCTCACTGCTTTTGGGTATCTTTTCAAATGGGGCATTGTGTTTATAAAGGTGTAATGGATATGACAGGGATCAAGCCCAGGACCTCAGACATGCAAATCTGCCCATCTTCTTTTAAATGGCATACCTCAGCCTCCATCCCATTGCTCTCTATCACCCACTTTTATTTTTACTTTGTAGAGCTTGCCTTCTTTTTCTGTGTCTCACTGACAAGAATGGAAATTTCATGAAAGCAGGGATGTTGTTTTGGTCATTGAGGTGGCCTCATCCCCTAGAATAATACCGGGTACATAGTAGGGGCTCAACCATTATTTGTTTATCTAATTAATAAGTTATATAACTTTTTAGGCACTTCCCAACTCCTCTCTTAGAAACATAATACTTGGCGTCTTTTCGCCATATTATTTAATTAACATGCAGTGCTGGACAGACCCTGGTTTCAGCTCTACATGTAAAGAGCTTGGAAGTCCTCACTCCTGTCCTTATGAAGAGAAAAATCTAGACACACTGTAAATCACCAACTTTTCTTGGACCCACTAGAGAATTGAGTTTCCTGGGCAAAGCATCACTCAGAAATCTATACAGGCAGGAGCATGCAGATAGTCACAACAGGGTCTTCTCCATAACAAAGACCCACCCTCTGGGGGGAAGAGATGTTTCTCCTGGAGCCTCATCTGTCCTGGGGAAGAACATTCCTCCCACAGGAGCCAGGCCCCTCTAGTTCTTCTGAGTCACCTAGCAGGGGAAAAAGCACAGTCAACAAGGGTCAGGGCTTCAAGGAAATAGATTGTGAGTGCTGCAGTCAGTAAAGGAGTAGGGAGCTGTGACGAACAGCTATGCCACTGGAGAAATACTTATAAAGGTTAACGATCTGAGACACAAAACCGCTAAAACACTGAGATTTAAGCAGAATATTAGACAACCTAACCTCTCACATACTTATCACCACACCCACAGGGCTCCAGTATAATAAAGGTGGATTATAGTTAAAAGAGGGGCAAGACAGACTTTTTCTGAGAGAGAATACTTTGGGAAGTGTCCTTGTTTTTGTCTTGGGGAAGGACACTAGAGGATTTTGAAGTCTCTGGCACCTAGAGTCCAACTTCTAGCCAGATTAACATTAGTCCTTACACTAAAGACCTTTTTACCTCAATTACTATTACCCAATACAACATCTGGTGTTCAACAACATATTATAAGCCATGCATAAAGGCCAGATAAAACACAGTGTGAAGAAATAAAGAAATCTTCAGAGACAGACTCAGATATGACACAGTTGTCAGGATTATTAGACAGGGAATTTAAAGTAACAATGATTAATATGTAAGGACTTTAATGGAAAAAGTAGGTAACATGCCAGAATAGAGGGGTTATGTTACATATAGATACGGAAATTGTGGAAAGAATCAAATGGAAATGCTAACAATAACAAGCATTGTAACAGAAATAAAGAATACCTTTGATGGACTCATCAGTAGATCTGACATGGCAGAGGAAAGATTCAATGAGGTTGAAAATAGGTTAACAGAACCTTTTCAAACTGAAAGGCAAAGAGACTAAAGAATGGGAAAAAAAACAGAAAAGAGGTATAGGACAATTTTAAGAAGTGTAACATACATGTAATTGGAATACTAGGAGAAGAGACTGGAGTGGAAGAACAATTTGAGGTAATAATGGCTGAAACTTTCCAAAACTAATGGTAGACAGGAAACCACAGATCAAAGAGGCTCAGAAAACATCAGGAGGAAAAAATACCAATTTCTCAAGCAAAACAAAAACACAAATCCATACTTAGGTACATCATATTCAAACTGCAAAAAAAGAAAGAGAGAATCTTCAAAAAAGCCAGAAAAGTTGGGGCAGGAAGAGTGGAAACCCTTCACCTAACCAGAAACAAGGATAAGAATTACAGTGGCTTTCTCATCAGAAACCATGCAAGCAAGAAGAGTGTACAGTGAAATATTTAAAGTGTTGGAGGCAAAAAAAAAAAAAAATCACCTACCTAAACTCTATATCTAAAGAACGTGGAGAAGAAATAAAAACTTTCTCAGACAAACAAAACCTGACAGAATTCATTGCCAGCTAACTTGCCCCGCAAGAAATGTGAAAAGAAGTTCTTCAGGCAGAAGGAAAATGATATAGGTCAGAAGCTTGGATCTACATAAAGAAAGGAAGAGCAAAGGAGAATAAGTAACTGAAAATACAATAAAATCTTTAATTTTTATTCTTAAATAATTGAAGTAGTACTGGGTGATCATAACACATGAATAAATGAATGACATCTGAAGTGAAATGAATGTATGACAGAAAAGTTACAAAAATGCGAGGAAAGGATTGGAAATACTCTAGAGGCTTAAGGTACTTGTACTATACGTAAAGCTTGTTCTTTAAAAGATCAATGAGGGGCGCCTGGGTGGCATAGTCGGTTAAGCGTCCGACTTCAGCCAGGTCACGATCTCGCGGTCAGTGAGTTCGAGCCCCGCATCAGGCTCTGGGCTGATGGCTCGGAGCCTGGAGCCTGTTTCCGATTCTGTGTCTCCCTCTCTCTCTGCCCCTCCCCTGTTCATGCTCTGTCTCTCTCTGTCCCCAAAATAAATAAACGTTGAAAAAAAAATTTAAAAAAAAAAATAAAAGATCAATGAAATTGATAAAACTGTAGCCAGGCTCTAACCAAGAAAAAAAAATAGAGAAGACACAAATCACCAATATCAGAAATGAAAGAAGGACCGTCACCACTAATCTGATCTCATGGACATCAGAAGGATAATAAAGAGATACTATGAATAGCTCTATGCCCGCACATTTCTTAACTTGTATGAAATGAATCATTTCCTTGAAAGACACAAACTACCAAAACTCACAGAAGGAGAAGTAAGTAATCTGAATATCCCTATACCTTTTAAAGATATTGAATCAACAAATAATAACCTTTTATGAGAAAGCACCAGGCCCAGATTATTTTACTGGTGAATTGTACCGAGTATGTAGGGAAAAAATGATACCAATCTCTGTGATCTCTCCAGAAGAAAGAAAAGCAAGGAATACTTCCTAATTCATTCTATCAGGCCAGTATTGCCCTAATACTAAAACAAGATAAAGACATTACGAGAAATAAAAACTACAGACTGATCATCTTTCATGAGCAGACATGCAAAAATCCTCAACAAAATACCAGCAACTTTAATCCATCAATGTGTAAAAAGAATCATATACCATAGCCAAGTGGGATTTATTCCTGTTATTCAAAGCTCATTCAACATTTGAAAATAAGTTAATATATCCATCATATTAACAGACTAAAGAGTAAAAATCATACAATTTTACCAACTGATGCAAGAAAAATATCTGACATTAAACAATACCAATTCTCTGCAATCTCTTCCAGAAAATAGAAGTGGAAGGAGCATTTCCTAATGCATTCTGAGGCTACCCTTGCCCTAATACCAAAACCAGATAGAGACACTACAAGAAAGGAAAACAACAGATTGATATCTCTCATGAACAGAAATGCAAAAACGCTCAACAAAATACTAGCAATGTGAATCAATCAATGTATAAAAAGAATTATGCACCATAGCCAAGTGGGATTTATTCCAGTTATGCAAGGCTGATTCAACATTTGAAAATCAGTTAATGCAATCTATCATATCAACAGACTAAAGAAGAAAAATCACATAATTTTATCAATTGATGCAGGACAAGAATATAACATGATAAACACTGTCAGCAAACTAGAAATAGAGGGGACCTTTCTCAACTTGATAATGAACGTTTACAAAAAAATATCTACAGGTAAAATAATATCTGATGGTAAGGAGACTTCTTCCCTAAGATCAGGAACAATGCAAGGATGTCCTCTCTCACCACTCTAATATCATACTGGAAGATCTAGCTAGTGAACTAAGACAAGAGAAAGAAATAAAAAGGTATACAGATTGGAAAAGAATACATAAAACTGTCTTTATTTGCAGATAACATGATTATCTATGTATAACCAAAGAATCTACAAATAACCTCTTAGAAATAATGTAGAGGTTGTAGGACACAAGGCTAATATATAAAAGCTAATTGCTTTCCTGTATACCAGCATTGTACAAGTGAATTACTAGTTACATCAGCACCCCCCAAAATGAAATACTAAGGTATTTCAAACAAAATATGCATAAGATCTATATGAGAGAAAAAAACTACAAAATTCTGATGAAAGAAACCAAAAATCTAAATAATTGGAGCCATATTCTGTGTTCATGGATTGGAAGACTCAATATTGTTAAAAATGTCAGATCTTCCTAATTCAATCTATAGATTGAATGAAATCCCAAGCACATCCCAGTAAGTTATTTTATGGATATCAAAAACTGGTTCTAAAGTTTATGTATGGAAAGGCAAAAAATCTAGAACAATCAAAATAGTACTGAAGAAGAACAAAGTTGGAAGACTCACACTACTTGATTTCAAGACCTATTATAAAACTATAGTTTTCAAGATAGGGTGGTATTGGCCAAAAGATAGACACATACATGAATGGAACAGAATAGAGAGCACAGAACTGGTTCTACACAAAAATGGTCAACTGATCTTTGACAAAGGAACGAAGGCAATTCAATACAGAGAGAATAATCTTTTCAACAAATAGTGCTAGAACAATTGGACGTCCACAGGCAAAAAATGAACTTCCACTCAAACCTTACACTTTTCACAAAAATTTACTCAAAACGAATTGGACTATAGACTTAAATTTATAATGAAAATCTATAAAACATCTAGAAGAAAATATAGGAGAGAACCCAGGTGACTGTGGTTTTGGTAATGCCAAAACATGAAATTGGTCAATTTGACTTCATTAAAATAAAAAATCTTCCTCACTCCAAAAGATACTGTTAAGAGGATAAAAAGACAAGCCACAGATTGGGAGAAAATATTTGCAAAATTCATACCTGATAAAGGACGTCTATCCAAAATATACAGAGAACTCTTTTAAAAAAATTTTTAATGTTTATTTATTTTTGAAGGAGAGAGAGAGTGTGAGTGGGGAGGGGGCAGAAAGAGAGGGAGACACAGAATCTGAAGCAGGCTCCAGGCTCTTAGCTGTCAGCAAAGAGCCTGACGCGGGGTGTGGGGCTTGAACCCACAAACCGTGAGGTCATGACCTGAGCTGAAGTTGGACGCTCAACCGACTGAGCCACCCAGGTGCCCCTATAGAGAACTCTTAAAACTTAATAAGAAAGCAAACAACCTAATTTTAAAAAAATGAGTGAAAGATTTAAACAGAGATCTTACCAAAGAAGATATACAGCTGAAAAAAGGAGATGAAAAGACACCTGCTATCATTTGTCATTAGGGCGATACAAATGAAAACAATATGATACTACTACAGAACTATTAGAAAGGTTCAATCCAAACTCTGACAAAACTGGTGGCTAGGATATAGAACAACAGGAACTCTCATTCATTGCTTGTGGGAATACAAAAAGGTCCAGCCATTTTTTTTTTTTTTTAAAGTAAGCTCTAGGCCCAACATGGGGCTTGAACTCATAATCCTGAGAGCAATAGTCACATGCTGTACTGACTGAGCCAGTCAGGTGTCCCGGTACAGCCATTTTTGAGGACAGTTTGACAGTGTCTCACAAAGCTAAACAAGAGTCTTAACATATAATCCAGCAATCATGCTCTTCGGTATTTACCCAAATGATTTGAAAATTATGCCCACATAAAAGCCTGTATGTGAATGTTTATAGCTGCTTTATTTATGCATAATTATCAAAAACTAGAAGAAAACAAGATGACCTTTAATAGGTAAAGGAATAAACTGTGGTACATCACATAATGTAATATTTGGGAATAAAAAGGAATGAGCTATCAAACCATGCAAAGACATAGATGGACCTTAAATGCACTTCGCTTAGTTAAAGAAGCCATTTTACAAGGTTACATTCTGTATGATTCCATTTATATGACATTCTGGAAAAGGCAAAACTCTAGAGACAGTAAATAGGTTAGCAGTTGCCAAAGGTTTGGTGCGAGTACAATGGTGGGGTTGGGGGAAGCTTGAATAGGACAAGCACAGGGGAATTTTTAGAGCAGTGAAACTATTCTGTATGAGACTATAATGGCAGATAAATGAGACTATGCATTTATCAAAACCCATAGAACCACAACCCAAAGAGTGAACCTTGATGTATGCAAATATTAAAAAGTCATTTAGCAGGTCAGCGAATCCCAGGATGGAATGCAGAATATGACAAAAGAATCTAACTGTATTACAAATGTATTAAACAGCATAACCAAAGAGGGTGGGGAGAAATGTACTAAGCTAATGAACAGAGTCTATAAGACTAAAAGATAAAAGGAACTGTATATAAGCACTATAGTTGATAAAATTGTTTCCCATTAGGATATTGGTTAACGATTCTGAAACTACTATACATTTATACTTGGATTAAGCAATTAAGCAAATGGACGGTAGATGGCTGGAGCCAGGTTTCTCGCTGTTGAAGTGAAAAAGTTATAGGGAAGCAAGGAAAAGTAACTTGAATAATCCACGTGGTAATGGATTGGATTTGGAAACATCAGTATGAACTCATGTTTAGCTTAATATAGATACAGATGGTGACACATAAAAATATTTATAGATACGTGCACACACAAGTTAGTATACACACATATATTTCCTTGCACTGTCTGTTGATAAGGCCTAGAAGCAACAATTCCCCAGTGGCAGTCATCACACCCAGAACCCAGGTCTTGGTTTGTAGCACCATTCTCCAATAAAAGGAACCAGAGCTCCTTGAGAAATGGCTGGTTCTAGGACTGGAGTAGGAAATATGCAGATGATCCTAGAGCATCTTTTATTGCGAGAAAATAAGGAAGTGTTCAAGAAGATCCACAATGATGGTGATATGTCAAAGAGACACAGGAACCAAGTGAAAGAGCTCTGTGATGGCTAAAACTGTGATGATTTGAGGAACAAAATAAAATAGTATTGGATTATAAGCCAGAGTATAAAATAAATATCCACGAGTCCATACTGACATGAGTCAACAATTCAGTACATAAATGGGGGAAATAAACAAATATCCCATGCAGAATCTATTTCAAATAATTCATGTAGATACTCTGCCCTCTTATAGGCATAATCCTCCAGTCTCTAAGTGTGGGCTGCGCGTAGTGACTGCCTTCCAAAGAGTTCACTGATAGAAGGGGGGAGAGAGGAAATAGGGTAGAGAAACCTGATAAACACTAGCTCAGCGAGGTGGTCAAGGTCAACATCAACAGTGTTGATAAGTCATGTTGATAGTTGCTATGACACCCCGAATATGATATGATGACATTGGTGCTTTATCTCTGTGGTCTTCTTCCCCCCAATTTATAATCCCTGTCTACTAATGAGAAAAACATCAGAGAAATCCCAATTGAGGAACTTTCTACAAAATATCTGAGCAGTACTCTTCAAAACTGTCAAGGTCCTCAAAACTAAAGTCTGAGAAATTGTTGCAGCCAAGAGGAACCTAAGGAGACATGATGATTAAATAGAATGTGGTGTCCCAAATGGGATCTCAGAACAGAAAAGGGACATTAGGTAGAAACTAAGGAAATCTGCAGAAAGTATGGACTTTTATAAATAATAATCTATCAATATTGGTTCATTAAATATGTAACACATTAATAATAGAGAAAACTGGGTGTGGGGTATATGGGAACCTTCTGTATTATTTCGGCAATTTTTCTCTAAGTTCAATACTATTCTAAAATGTTTAAAAGTTTACTTAAAATTACAATGTTGATATAGAACTTTCAATTTTTTTAGGTGAGACCTTTATTTTTGAGCACAAAGCAGTGTGCTCAAGAATCTATTGCTGAGGCAGAGAATTGGAAATTCAATACACTGGTATTATTCACTAAAGCCCAGATTTTATCAGCAAAGTCTTCTCATTTTGTTCCTCTGCCTTTATTAGCATTTGCAACACTCTCAATTTAGCATCGTTTGCAATGTCATTACCATACTGGTTATTTCCTCTTCCAGATCATTAAGTTAAAATAGACCAACTCTGATACCACACCCTGTGGCAGTTCTGAGACCTTGTCCTCAAATGGCTGCAAAGCTATGAAGTTAGAAACCAGCTAAATAATAATTATCTGCAAATGGCAATTTCCTAACTTAATTGGTTGAATTTCATTCTGCAGGTGGTGATATTAAAGCAAACACTTTCCTGCTGTCCAAACAGACACGCCGTGGTTCTGAATTCTGATGGAAAGGTAACCAAGTAAGCTTGTTGTGGCGTTATTATTTGTCACTCTCCAGGGCTAATTGTTTATATCTCAGAAAGCTGGCTGTTACCAGATCATATTTCATTGACCCTCCTTCATCAGTTTGTACTATTTTCCTGAGTGTGGACTGTCTTTGTTTAAGGTTTCCCCATAGTAGAAACTAAACCATGTGTCTATTACCCACTACTTTCTTCCTGTGGAGTCACTAGCCGTATGGGCAGATGTACCTCTCAATTCATTTTGCACAAGTGAACATATTCTTGTCACCAGGACCCAGATCAGGAAATGGAACATTATCAGCACCCCAGAAACCCTCTTGTGCCACCATCCAGGCTTCACCCTCCACCACCACTTCCCAACCTCAAAGAGTAATCGCTACCCCAATTTAAAAACCATAGATTCATTTTGACTGTTTTTCTGCATGTTTTAAATGTATAAATTGAGTCATAAGTTATGCGCTCTTTTGGGCCTGACTTCTTTTGCTCAGCATTTTGTCTGTAATAGTCATCCATTTGTTACGGGTAATTGTAGATAATTCCTTCTCATTGCTCTATCACATTCCATTGAGTAAATATACTTCGGTTTGTTCAACTGCCGATGTGCATTTGGGTAGTTTCTAGTTTTTGGCTTTTAAGAGCAGTACTGCTATTTAACTTTCTAGTTAGTATGCATCTTTGGGTGACTATGTGAATGCATTTTTCCTGGGTGATGTTTAGCTTTAGTAGATACATGAGACGATGAAGTGTAAAGTACTTGGAGCTTAAATTCAGATCAACCTGGTTTTACATTTCGGCTTTATGACTTCCTAAGAACTTGGACAATTTACTTAACCTCTCTTGCTCCCTTTTTTAAAGTCTTTCAGGGGGTGGGGATTCAAATGGTCCCTGCCTCCTAGGGCTGCTGTTCAGATTAAAAGAAATAATATCTGAACAAAATGTAATGCAGTGTCTGGCATAGAAAAAGTACTCAATAAATGTCAGCCATTGTTGTTTATAAATATCATTTATTGAAAAGTCGCTCAACATTACTTAAGCTTCACACAGAGGTGAAATAAACAGCTTATTTATAGATGTTTTTTAATTGTAGGATCCTGAAAAAATGTGTACAGACTGCATAAATACTATTTAGACTTCTCCACTCAGCTACACCCCAACTATTGTTCCTCATTCTCTCAAATTCTGAGCACACAGGGACATGCCTGCAGCTAAGCCTTCTCCATCCCACAGGCTCCCATGAAAGCTGAACATAAAATAAGGGAAATAAGTCTTCATTTCTGTCACAGTTTCCTTGCGGAAAGAATCGAAAGGATATTTGATACCTGGGACTCACTGCCAAATTTGTATCCATTTGGAACTTTTCATCTCTTCTAGATTATTCAGACCAGATCTTTAGTATTAAAAATATATTTCACAGTACAAATACTACGTTGAAATAGAATGCCACACACAAGAGATAGTTTTGTCTTCTTTGTGGAAAAAGGAACTTTTTCCCTTTCAATAAAAATAATTCATGCTGTCTATAAAAATATAGAAAGCCTACAGAGGAGCACTGAGACAAAAGTGAATAATATTTGTAATCTTATTGCCCAGAGATTTCTGGGTATTCTTTGAGAATTCCCCATTACAAAAATGTGGGAAAAAAATTTAAAACATAGAAAAGCAAAATGAAACAGCGAATAAGAAATCACTTGTTCTCTCCCTCTCTAACTTTTTTTTTCCTTCCCCTCCCCCACGGTCTTCTGTTAAGTTTCTCCGGATCCATAAGAGACTCTTAAAAACTGAGAATAAACTGAGGGTTGATGGGGGATGGGAGGGAGGGGAAAGTGGCTGATGAGCATTGAGGAGGGTACCTGTTGGGATGAGCACTTGGTGTTGTATGGAAACCAATTTGACAATAAATTTCATATTAAAAAAAAATAAACATTAAAAAAAAAAGAAATCACTTGTGATGTCACCGTTCTGAGATATCTCTGTGGCTATCAGAGGTTGCTGTTTTTATTTTGTTGCTTTCTTTCCCTTCTCCCCCCCCTCAAAATAATAATATCATACTATAATACTCTTTTGTAGCTTTTTTTTTTTTTTTACCTCTTTTGGACGTATCAAGTATTGCTTGATGTGTACAAAGTATCAAAAGACTTGGAGTGCCTGGGTGGCTCAGTCGGTTCAGTGTCCTACTTCGGCTCAGGTCATGATCTCATGGTTTCTGAGTTCAAGCCCTACATCAGGCTGTGTGCTGACAGCTCAGAGCCTGGAACCTGCTTCAGATTCTCTATCTCTTTCTCTCTCTGCCTCTCCCCCACTCATGCTCTGTCTCTCAAAAATAAACAAACATTAAAAATTTTTTTTTAATATCAAAAGCCTGATTTTTATTTTTGCTTTCATCTAAAGCCTGAGTTTTATTTTTATTCTTTTTTAAAGCCTGATTTTTAATGACTGTATAACATTCCATCTTATGACTTATTTGCTTAACAATCTCCTGGCTTTGAGTATTTAGTTCACATTTTTTCATTATTATCAAGAAGCTTAAGAAGAGGTTCATTGTATATATATATATCTTTTTGCATCTCTGATTGTTTCCTTACAATGATTTTCTAGAAACAGAGTTACTGATTCAAAACCTATGCACTTTAGACAGTGTTGGATAATGTTTGTCAAATTGCCTTTCTAGAAGTTTTACCATTTTAATAGCTACCGTCAGTTTACAGGAGGACTATTTCATCATGCTTTGGGCAGTATTGAGCATTATGATTTTAACTCTTACAAATGTACTAGGAAAAAAATGAAATATTTCAGTGTTTTTATTTTTCTTTGATTAACAGTGAGGTTGGGTATTTTTTCAGCTATTTTCCATTTTAATTTCTTCTGTGATTTAGTTTTTTAATATTCTTTGACCATTTTTCATAGTGTATTTATGTTTTTCTCATTTTTATATGTTAAGTGATTTTTATATACTTTTTATATTTTTTAATATGTTAAGTGGTTAATCTTTGTTTTTTTAGTTTATTATTAATACATTTCCTAGTTCATCATATGACATTCATAGTGTCCTTGTACATAGAGAAATACAAAAATTTTAAGCCAAGAACCAAGTCTTTTTTAATGTAATCATGTGATTAGTTGTTCACAGTATGATGTCTTACATTTTATTTAGATGTAGAAATCCCTTGTCAGTCAAAAATTAATAAAATCATAATTTATAGTTAGTTTCTGCCTTTAAAAAATAATTTTATTCTTAACATTTGACTCCTGGGTTCATCTGGAATTTTCTTGACATATTGAGATTATATCATGAAATAGGGTTCTAACTTGATTTTCTCCAACTAGTTCATTTTCTAAACCCCTTCTGTTAAATAACATCTAATTCTTTTTCTTTGTGATTCCTTCTTTACCACGTTTGAAATTAAAATATATACTAAGGTATGTTTCATGGTTATCTATTTGTTCCCACTGATCTTTTATTTATGTGATAAATCTCTATTATGCATCTATACCTACTGTGTCCTAGACCCTGCTGCAGGCACTGGGACATATAAACTCTATAAGTTCAAGTCTTCTTATCACTTCCTATTTTTTTTTCCCACTTGCTTCTTAACATCCAGTTAATTTGAAAGCCTTTGAACCATAGGAAACAAATCTTCTTTTTCCACTCATTCTTCCATGACACTTTTGCCAGGGCCAGATGGATTATAGGGTCTTGATTGATTGGGAAAATCAATCAAAAAATGTTTTACTCCTTCCCTTTCACCTCGATTTAGCTAAAGCAGAAAGTTTCTTTTTCAAGATGCAGCTATGGTAAGTGAGAACATTAAACCTATAGTCAGAAACCCTGGGCTGGTGATGTGAATATATACCAACTTCATGGCTTTAGAAAAATGTCTTTGCTTCTTGGGCCTCCGGCCTTCTCATCTTTAAAATGGAATTAATTGGGGCATCTGGGTGGCTCAGTTGGTTAAGCGTCCAACTTCGGCTCAGGTCATGATCTCAGGGTTTGTGGGTTCGAGACCGGGTAGGGCTCTGTGCGGACTGCTCAGAGCCTGGGAGCCTGCTTCACATTCTGTGGCTCCCTCGCTCTGTGCCCCTCCCCAACTTGTGCACGTGCCCTCTCTCTCTCTCAAAATAAATACGCATTAAAAAAATAAAATGGAATTAATTGTACTTGTCTTACAGGAATCTTTGAGGATGAAATGAGAATAGGTATTAAAACTCTTTGAAAATTGTAAAATGTCTTGAAAATATGTATTATTATTGTTATTTTTAGTCAAACTAACGTAAAATCGCCTGAAAGCAGGGCTCACATCGTGCAGCCTCTCTAATCCCTTGTCTATTAACACTGTTTATTTAGTACCTATACTCATAGGGAACCTTCTGTAAACACATCAATACATTTCCCTGCTCAGGTAGATGCTGTTCTGATATGACCTCATGGAAACATCCTTTGCTTAGAAGATCTAAGTAAATAACTCATTATTTGCTATGGATTTCAGTTGCTTTTAGTAGCTTAGACAAGCATCCTGCTATCCCCAAGTTTGGGGACCATCTTAAATATTGTTTAAAAGAATAGACAGGATCTATAAGATAATACATTAAGCCATTGACATTTGACAAGGATACCTCCCTAAACCCTCACAAATCTCCAAATTTGCACATACTCTGATAGCATATGCTTTCCATCACTGAATGCACTAGATGTAACTAAAATACTTATGGTCGTATTTTTGGTGATTGTGTATGTCTATTGGCCCCTTGGTCTTGAGTCAAAGTGGTTGGACTTTGTTTTCCCTTAGAAGGTGGTCTTTCCTGTTAGCTCCTTGACCTGCCCTTAAACAGATCCCTGATTTGCTCGAATGCTGAATCCAGGATGACCAGAGCTTATGCCCAAATTGACATCCCTGCTCAAACTTGAATCATTTCTACCAGGAGGACAATTCGAAGACTTTGCAAAGTGGGTGAGGCCAAACGAATACTCAGGAGGTTGAGGAGACTTGAAAACTCCAGCTGAAAAAAATGGGGAGATGGAGTTCATCGGGCCTGTCAGGGTTTCAATCTCATTTTACAGACGTGAAAAAATAAGACTCGGGGATTTTGAATACCTTGCCCGAGGTCAAAGAGCTTAAAGGGTCAGAATTCCAAGCCCTGTTAGAATCTGTATGTCACATTCCCAACTACCTTGTTCTATGGTAATGTCAAAGACTCTTCTGGGTCTCAGATTTCTCCTGCTTAGGTGCTCAATAAATGTCCAGATAAATCAGGAATTGTGGGGAAAAATTTGTGCTTGTTATGTAATTGGAAGGTAAATTTTATTCTGCTTCAAATATCTCTGTGAACAATGGGGAGGCTTAAGCAGCTGGTAAGCAATTAGGGTTCTGGACAGCTGAGTTCCACACTGAACAAGACAGGCTGGCAAGTGGCTGTGAGGGCGGGGCCTGGCTGCTTGGTGCCAGCGCTATCTGGCAACTTGGTGACCCCAGGATTCTGATCCCTGCAGCCCCACCGCACCTTCACTACTATGTTTCATTAATTCCTGCATCTGTCAGCGGACATGCAGGCAATTGCAATCCTCATGCTGATAGCATTTTCTCTTTAGAGAATTCTGGAATGAGGAGGGCCAGCTTGGAGCCCCGTCTAAGATTTAATTTTGTTAAGAACCAGAGAGTTCTTTTCTGTGCCTCTTATTACCTGCTTAGTCTGTTAAAGATACAAAACATGCCTCCCGATCAAAAAGCCACTTCCCTACACCTGCCTCATTGTCAGGGAGGCCTCATCTCACTCATCTTATTCCTTTAATTAGAGTAAAGGATGTAGGTCCATCTTCCTGTCCATCCAGCCCTCCTCTGGGAGAAACAAACAAACAAACAAACAAACAAACAAAACCTTCTCAAAACTTCCCTTCATTCAAATTTGGAGCCACAGACCTCTTCCAAACATGGAAGGGATTATCTATCTCCCATTGGGATTCATAGTTTTTATTACTGTACATTAAATACACATTGTGGCCAAATGCTAAAAGGCCAGTGTTAAAAATCATATTTGGTCAAAGCTAAAGCCAAACGTGAAAGCCACTATCATAAAATGAACCTCCAAGTCATAAGGAGAAATCTGAAAATGTACCGAAATATTTATTATTAAAAATCTAATATTCAACTTTTACAAGACTGACATTGTAGATTAGAGATGGCATTTTCTCAGGTGCTCTGAGCCGCTTGATTGATTGTGTGATCACTATAATGTATATTTGTGATACCGAAAGGATGCTCACTGTCAAATGAGGCTGAGGGATTAGCAAGATATTTTGAGGCTTGTTCTATTAATATAGGATTCTGCTGGGGTAAGGCTGCCATCAGATTATTAAGCCTTCTTTCCTTTCCACTAGCAACCAACTAAGGCTAAGGAGGTTTCTTTCTCATCTGTTGGACTTGAACTTTGGTCATGGTGAGGCATTAATTGAAGCAATCCCCCTAAACGAAGCTCTGTGAGTTTCTTGAGAAAGATGCTTTCTTAAATGTTCAGACACACGGGGCGCCTGGGTGGTTAAGTCGGTTGAGCTTCCAACTTCAGCTCAGGTCATGATCTCATCATGATTTGTGGGCTTGAGCCCCGCGTTGGGCTCTCTGCTGTCAGCGCAGGGCCCACTTTGGATCCTCTGCCCCCTTCTCTCTTTGCCCCTCCCACACTCAGTGCTCGCTCACTCGCGCGCTCTCTCTCTCAAAAATGAATAAATATTTATTTAAAAAAATGTTCAGAAACAGTCTTCCATGTTATTTGGTTTAATGGTATAAATTGTAGCACTGAAAACAATCTCTTAAAAAACAGGCTTCTGATATAGTTTAATCTCTGTCTTTTGGACTTGTATTATTTCTGAATTTAAGTGTTTATAAAACATTTGTCGGTTCAGAAAGGAATTAATGTTCTTCTTAAACTTACCAACGAATACTCTGTGAATGTGGTGTAAACTGTCAATCTAAATCTCTACTTAAATATTTGAAAGTTCATAATAATTGTTTTGGAATATAAAATTAATAGCTTTCACATCATCATTAACTGCAGTAGTGTTTAACTTCTGCGAGGATCAATATGCATTTATACTTCAACAGATTGAAAAAATTTCAATATATGAAGCACACGTGATTTTTTTACTCCACATTATATGTAGAATGCCTACCTCCAAATTGCATCTAGAATTTGAATGCTAACATTCTGATAATACAGTAAATAAGAATTCTGTATCTTATTCATTTCATAAGTATTATCTTGACTAAATAAGAGGATGATCTACATTAGCACATGATCTTTGTGCACAAATATAAAGATAGCAGAAATGATATAGGTGAGGCATGTAGGTGGCTCAGTTGGTTAAGTGTCCAACTCTTGGTTTTGGCTCAGGTCATGATCCCATGGTTCATGAGATCAAGCCCTGCATAGGGCCCTGCACTGACAGCACAGAGCCTGCTTAGGATTCTCTCTCTCCCCCCTCTTTGCCCCTCCCCTGCTCATGCTCTCTCTCTCTCTCTCTCTCTCTCTCTCTCTCTCTCAAAATAAATAAATAAATAAATTTTAAAAAGAAATTATATAGGTGTTTAGGCTTTTTGGCCTTCCAAGGGCCAAGACAGACACAGATTTTGTCATTATACTGGATCCAAAGCCTACTGTTGGGTCCATCCTTAGCTTCCAGCTTATATGGTTCTAGGACCAAGTTCAAACCAGCCTTCCTTTGAAAGGTCATCCCTTCACCTGACTCTAGTGCTCTCCCTCACTATGGTTCTACTGCTTCCCTTCTTCCGTGGCCATACTTCTCAACAAAGGTCTTTCCCTCTTCCTTCTATTTCCGTGTTCCTCCCTCTCCCGTTCATTCATCAAAGATTCTCCAAGCTTCTACAGTATGCAGGAAGCATGCTAGGTCCTGGAGACACGGCTGAGAACTGAGCATTCCCTTCTCTCGAGCAGCTGCTACTCTAGAGGTGGAAAGATGGGCAAATATGGGATTCCTGTCTACAGTGTGTGATTAAATATTGTGTGGCAGGAGAGCACAGGGCACTGAGGGAATGCATAGGAATGTGGCACCTAGCCCAGCCTAGAAGGGCAGAGGAGACTTCCTGGGGATGCTCAATGAACTCATCCCTAGAAGTCTACTGAAAAAGACCTGGGGGAAAACCAAATCAAACCAAGCCAAAGCAAAAGCAAGCATTAGTTTGGTTCTTGTCTCCCATGCTCACCCCAGTTGGTATTTTGAAAGACCATTACATGACCTTCTTGTAAAATCCAATGGTCTTTTTTTGTTTTGTTTTGTTTTTCTTCTCATGGCATCTGAAACTTTTGACCATGCCTATTTTCCCTTCACTTTCCTGACATGCTAATTGTCCTGGCTATCGTGGTCTCAATCTGCCACCGCTTTTCCCTATCCTTGCTGATATCTCTTTTTGTGCTTTCTTTTTCATCCCCTCTTTCTCTTCCCTCCATCTATTTATGCAACTCACCCAAGGCTGAGCCCAGGATCCTTGGAATGTTCTTCTCCCTCTGGGAGAGTTCATTAATCCTCAGGGTCTCTACACCTCTAGTCTAACTATTCTTTCATTAGAATCTCCTGCACCATACTTCAGACTACATGCAAACTCATCCCATTCTATGTCTTCATATCTACTTACCTACCATAGTCCTCCTCCTGCAGCAAAACTCACCATCAGGGAGAGAATAGACACCAGCCACAAACACCTCAGTTAGAATTTCTTTTCTCCTTCGAGCGATGGCACCAATGGTCACATTTTAAGCCTCATCTCAAACTGTAGAATACAGATTTTGGCCCCTGGGAATTTTATACCCCACTCCCCACTACCCTGAAGGAGATCAGAATATGCCACCTCAAAATATGCCACTTTGGCATAAGGATTATTTTGAGCTGAAGGCAAATGAGAAACCACAGATGTGGGAAAAGTTCTCTATCCTCCCCTTTCTGCCTAAAGATAAGGTATAAATTTCCCTTTGCGAAGATGTTCCCCCACCCTGCTCCCATACCAGCAAGAGGAAAATCACCAGAGGCACTCTTATCACCCCAGAGATGGCATGAGATTGAATCTGAGTAACAAATGTCACTGAAATAACCTTTATCTTCTATTAGTTTTCCCTTTATATTTATCACCCACAATTTACCACCTCTAGAGGCCCAAACTGTTTTTCTTTGCCTTGTCATTTCTCAAAGATTTCTCAACTGTTTGTTAAAGCAGTATATAATCTCTCAGGCCTCCTCACTTCCTTCAATTTCACTTCCTTTTCTGTGAGACCCCCATGTGTGTGTAAATATTTTAATATTAATATCAAATAAATTTGTATGCCCTTTTTCTTGTTAATAGGTTTGTTGTAAGTTTAATTTGCCCCAGAAATGAATCTAAGAGGGTAGAGGGAAATGTTTCTTTTCCCCCCTCCAAGATATATAGAGTAATTAAAAAAAATTGTTCTTGGCGGTAGCTGCATGTAATTCCTGACTCTTAAAATCATCACTGAGGATACATATGAAAAGGACTTCATGATACATTATTATTAATAAAAAATGAAAGGGTGCCGGGGTGGCTTAGTCAGTTAAGCATTCGACTTCGGCTCAGGTCATGATCTCTTGGTTCGTGGGTTTGAGCCCCGCATTGAGCTTTGTGCTGTCAGCACAGAGCCTGCTTTGGATCCTCTGTCTCCCTTTCTCTCTGCCCCCTCCCCTGCTTGCATGTGCATATGCACGCTTTCCCTCTCTCTCAAAAATAAATGAACGTTAAATTTTTTTTTTAAGTGAAGAGGGTTACAAAAGAATATATGAAGTGTTTTCCCATTTCTTGGGAAATATATATAGTGTATATTGTGTGGGTGTTATATGTATGTGTATTAATTATTTATTGCTGCTTTAAAAATTACTTCAAAACTTAGTGGCTTAAAACAACAAACGTTTATTATCTCATAGTGTCTGTGTGTCTAGAAGTTGGGAATGGCTTGTCTGGGTGGTTTCAGTTCAGGGTAGCTCGTGTCTTTGGACTCAGAATGTTGGCTGGAGCTACAGTCTCTGAAGACTTGACAGGGGCTGGAGGATCCCTTCCAAGATGGCTCACTCATGTGGCTGTTGGCAGGAGGCATCAGTTCTTCACCATATGTGCCACTCCATTGTGCTGCTTGAATGTCCCCATATGGCAACTGGCTTCCCCAGAGAGAGTGTTGAGACAAAGAGAAAGGCAGGGAGAGAAGGAGGAAGGGAGAGAGGGGGCTAAAGAGTGAGAGAGAGGGAGAGAGATGGAGAGACACCGAGATAGTTTTAGAAATCACATACCACCATGTCTTCCACATTTTAATAGCTACAAGTGAGTCTTTAAGTCTGACCCATTCGCAATGGGAATAGAATTAGGCTCCACCTTTTGAGGGAAGGAGTGTCAAAGACTTTCTTGGAAAAAATTTAAAACTACCACAATTTGTGGGAAAATGTCTGTAAGAATAAATGCAACATTTTTAACAATGATTATCTCTGGGTGTTATTTTTAAGTTTCCTATATGAACATGAATGTATTAAAATAATACACATTTTTAGGTAGACTACAAAAAATGTGATAAATGCTGATGTTGTAGAATGCTGAACACATTTCTTGAGACATTCTCAATAAACCCACTTGAAATGATTTGGCCAGAAGTGGTGCCATGACTCACAACTTCCGAAGTACATATCATATTATCCTCAGTTTATAAAACTGAGGCATAGAGAGGTGAATTGAGGTTGACTAACCGCTCAAGGTCATAGAGTAAATAAGTGGTATATATGGGATTGGAATCTGGGCAGCCTGGTTCTACAGCCCCAGCCCTTAAACTAAATGAGACTTCCACAGTACATACTGGACTGAATGTAACCACACTGGAGATCATACAAACAGTAGCTCAGAGAAATGAAGGAGTCAGAGTTCATCTAGTCAGGGAAAGCTTCATAGAAGAAGCAAACAGTGAGCTGTGTCTCGAACAAAAAGTGGGATTTTAGGGAATCTAGGGATGACATTCCAAATGAGGGGAGCAAATGGGCCAAAGTCCAGAAAAATTTGGAGCCTGGCCTTTCCAAGGATGTCCCACCGAGAAGAGTGCTTCTGGTAAAGTGGAGGGGTTTCTGGTGAGTTGTGTGAGTTAACACAAAATGGGGTTAGGTAGGGGTAGAAGTGGGAGGCTAGATTCAGAGGAACCTTGGCTGCAGGTATGAAGGCCTACCCTTTAAAAAAAAAATAATAATGTTTATTCTTGAGAGAGAGAGCATGAGCAGGGGAGGAGCAGAGAGAGAGAGAGGGAGACACAGAATCTGAAGCTGACTCCAGACTCCGAGCTGTCAGCACAGAGCCCAACATGGGGCGCGAACTCACAAACCATGAGATCATGACCTGAGCCAAAGTCAGACGCTTAACCGACTGAGCCACCCAGGCGCCCCTGAAGGCCTACCCTTAATTTATGTTGACACACAGACTTGGAGATTTTGGCCCTTGGCCACCAGGAAAGAACTTAGAAATTTTCTGGTCCATGCCTTTTACTTTAAATATAGGAACCTAAGGTGTGTAGAAGAAAATGATTCAGTCCCTTCCCAAATTTATTTTACTTACTTATTTTGTTAGGAGTTATTGGACTGCTAAGACAGCCATGTTTTCCTTTAAAATTCTTAATTACCATGTTTTTATCATTAACTTTTTTCTCTAATAAAAATTATAAAGAATCGCTTTTGTTTTTTCTTCATGTTTGTTTACTTTGGGGGGAGGGGCAGAGAGAGAGAGGAGGACTGAGGATCTAAAGTGGGCTCTGCGCTGACAGCAGTGAGTCCAATGCGGGGCTTGAACTCGTGAACCATTGGATCATGACCTGAGTAGAAGTTGGATGCTCAACCGACTGAGCCACTCGGGTGCCCCTAAAGAGTCCCTTCTCTAAAATGGGCCACTGCAAGCTATAACTTATTCTGTACTAATTGAATTTATATGAAGTCTGTGTTCTAGACTAGGACACTGCCATCAAAGAAGACCCATTGCCAAAATCGCCCAGGGCATTGCCTGTTGATATGGGAGATTTACTTATTTGTTTATTTATTTGTTTGTTTAATGCATGTTCTGGATGCAGAGCCTTTTTCAAACCTGATATACAAAGCTCTCCCCAAAGGATTTAGCAATTTATGGCCCATGGAAACTGGGAAATCACTGACGTTAGATCTACTCAGCAGACATTTGTAATTTATTAACTCTCAGAAATAATTTCCAGGGTGGAAAATGTTAGAATATTCAATTATTTATTTTTTTTTCAACATTTATTTATTTTTGGGACAGAGAGAGACAGAGCATGAACGGGGGAGGGGCAGAGAGAGAGGGAGACACAGAATCGGAAACAGGCTCCAGGCTCTGAGCCATCAGCCCAGAGCCTGACGCGGGGCTCGGACCCACGGACCGCGAGATCGTGACCTGGCTGAAGTCGGACGCTTAACCGACTGCGCCACCCAGGCGCCCCGAAAATGTTAGAATATTCAAATAACGAAAATACCCTATTCGCTTTCTGTTCTGTTTATCAAAGTTTATGTTGAAATGAAGCACCAAAAGAGCTGACATCAATTCTCTGTGATACTTAGTACCCATTTCACACCACAGGCTCTTAGATGATGTCATGTTAATTACCTAGAAAGGCTGGATGAAAATAAATTTTTTTCCTTTGATGACTAATGATAACTGGTGGGTTCTGCCCTGCTCCCCATGTTTTTCCAGCAAGGAGTTTTTGCTATAAACTAGGTATGGGTTCCAACTCCTGGATTATTTCGAGTCCCCTCATTCAGACTGAAGATCAAAGTAATTCACAGTATGCACACACGGCCCCGGGAACTAAATAGGACATCTTTATCTAGCTGGGTAATTCCCAGGGTACCAACACTGCCTTGCACATAGCTACCAGAAGTGAATTATAGCTTACTCTTTGCCCTTCTTGTCTCCTTCCTCCCACCCTTGCTCCTTTCCTTCTTTCCTAGCAACAAGGTGAGAGAAACAATATGGAATTATTATGGGGGGCAGGGGCACTCCAAAACCAATCCGGGAAAAGAACTGTATATGTGACATTATCAAAGAGGTCAGGCCATTAGCAAGGGCGATTAATGTACCCAATGGTGCCTCTCATTGAGGGTCAAGTGTCCTCAGTAGCTAATGTGGACAAAATGATCTTCAAGCATCCATTAAGGCTCTCAGATAAATGCCCAAAGGAATTAATTCAATAGCTACCTCTACTTGGGCACACTGTTCTCCCATGACCTGGGCCTTCTTACCCAGCCACAGCACCAATCTCCCCTCGGTGACTCATCTGGCTCAGCTCCACATCCAGGGTACTGCTCAGATTTTCACTCTTCGCACTCTTCCTGCCCCTTTGAGGACCTCTTATTTATATACCTCACATGGTTATCTGTTTGTCTTGTTGACAACGCTTCCTTTCTTACACCCCGAATCATTCAATCAACCTAAATTGTCTCCATTTTGTGTTACTTCTTCTCAGGTTTTTCCTTGAATGCATTTCCTCTGCATTTTTCTGCTTCTTTGATTTTTCTGCAGTCATAATTGTTATTCTTTGAAACTTTACCATGTTATTTTATAAATGAAAATTGCCCCCCACTAATGGGAGTGAGGTTGTGGGTATATAAGACACACGTTTAGCAAATGTTTCCCAAAGACAGAATAGGTGATTTCCCTCTTCATGTGTATTTATGTGTGAGTTTTTAAATCCATGACTTTATTTTGGAGTGAAATTGTGCTATAGATGTTATATTAGGGGGAAAAAACACTTCAGCTCAATACCTGGTTACTCAATTACAATCTCTGTCACATATTATTCAGATTTCTGCTGAGATAATGTTGCATAAAAAACAACTCTCCAAATCTCAATAGTTTGCAATGTCAAACATTTTTTTCTTACTCTTGGGTCTGTAGGTTGCCTAGGGGAGCAGCAAGTAGATGCGCGTGATTGAAACACAGACATGGTGGGGGGGACCAACAGGAAACAGTTGGAGGAAGGTGAGATTCCATGGGTAGGCAGGTGGCAGGTTTAGAAGGTCCTCGTGCAACTAACAAGCAATGGGGAGTCCCAAAGCTTTTAAAGTAAAGAAGTGGCATGATTTTATCCTAGAGCATAGGTAACATAGATGCTGCATGGAGGATGGACTGGAGCTGGAATTGCAGAGTCAGGTGCCCACCTGGAAGGCTGTGATAAGGAGTTGAACCAGGAGCTAGTGAGCCTGTGAAATAAGACCTTGGCCATAAGAGTGGAGCCTAGGGGTTCCTGGGTGTCTCTGTCAGTTGGGCATCTGCCTTTTGATTTTGGCTCAGGTCATGATCCCAGGGTTGTGGGACTGAGCCCCACTTGAGACTCTCTCTCTCTGCCCCGTTGCCCCTCTCTCCCACTCCTGTGTGCACTCTTTCTCTCTCTCTGAAATAAAAAAGAGTGGAACCTAAAGCGCAGATACTAGAGATTAGTTTCAGGAAGCAAAATTAGAAGTCTATTTGATGTAGGAAGTAAGGGAGAGGAGAGGCTAGGATGAACCCAAGGTTCAGAGGTAATCTGGGAAGAAAGTAGTACAGCCTTGGGGAGTGGATGAACACAGGAAAAACATGGAGGAAAGTGAGACCCTTGGTATCCTGTGCTGACCTCTTCAGGATATAACAGGACAGGCACAGAAACTTGTTTCCTTAGCCACAGAATTAGTTCAGAATGTGGGAGAGATAGCTAGATGGTGACGATGAAGTTGACAATTACCATTGATATTGACAGTGAGCCCAGTACCGTCTCTTTCCATGCATTATCTCATTTGATCCTCACAACAATCCTATGGGACAGGTATGTTTACTCTCCTCATTTTTTACAGATGAGGAACCTGACAAGCAGAGTTTGTGAGGCTCCAAAGGCACACAGCTGATAAATAGTAGAGTGGAAATTTGATTCCGGGAATGTATGTTTCCTCTTCACCTCCACTATGGTGAAGTGGTTGTTACCCCAAGGCTAAGCTGATATTTAGGTAGGCCTGGCTGGCCTATGCCCAGGAGGATGATTTCACACTTCCCTGAAGTCCTCCTGAAGCAGTCTGAATCATATAATTCGACGCTTTTTTTTTTTGCACAATCATTGAGTGATTGCAGTGGCTTCATGATAATCATCTTCCTAACTAATAAGGTTAACCCCTTTTATGAGTAGCATTTTTCACTTCACAAAGATCTTTCATGCATCTTTGCCTTTGTTCCTTACAAAAATGCTGCAGGGAATGTAGACCAGATATGATGATCAGGAAGGGTCAGCAAACTTTTTCCCTAAAGAGTCAGATTCTATATATTTTAAGCCATGAGAGCCATATAGTGTCTGTTGCAACTACTCAGCTCTACCCTTATAGCATGGAAACAGCCACAGAGAATTATGAATGAATGAGCATGGCTGTGTTCCAATAAAACTTTATTTACAAAATTAGGCAACCAGCTATATTTGGTCTGTGAGCCATAGTGTGCCAACTCTTAATTCTACATGAATATGCTTCCATTCAAAGTGCTTAAATGGGAGCGCCTGGTTGGCTCAGTGGTAGGGCATGCAACTCTTGACCTCAGGGTTGTGAGTTCAAGCCTCACATTGGGTGTAGAGATTACTTAAGAAATAAAAAAAAAATTAAAACAAAGAAACAAAACCCACAAAGTGGTTAAATGATCCTCCCAATTTCATACCGCTTGGAGAAGTAGGGATGGAACCTAGTTCTCCTGCTTGCTTTATTCATTCAATAATTATCTGAGTCCCTGTTATGTGTCAAGCACTGCTCTAAATAGTGAGGACAAAGAAGCTCCCTATTTCCATGCAGTTTCCATGCTTTGGGGAGACAGATGATGGATAACTTGAGAAAGCGAAGAGTACCGTGAAGAAATTAAAGCAGTGCTAACTTGAGGATGACTGTAGCTATGGGAATCAGAGAAAACCTCTCCGAAACAGAAAAATTTGAGCTGAAACCTGGAGGAAGGGACTAAGCCAATTACACAGAGATTTGGAAAAGATGATTCCAGGCAAGTGGAGTAGATTTTGAAAACAGAACAAAACAAAACAAAACAGTGTGGCTGGAGCATAAGGGCGGGGGGAGGATAAGACCTGACAAATAGACAGGGGGTAAGGTATATAATATAATATAAAGGTAAGGATTATAAGCCATAGCAAAGAATTTGAATTTTATTCTAAGTGAAATGGGAAGCCAGTGCTTCTATGACTATGACATGCCACTCTTAAATCTCTGTGCCTCCTCTGCTGCCCAAGCACGTGACAGATGTTCTCAGAATATATTCATTGATTGATGGGTTCTGTCACTTAGGTTCCCACAAGGCGGGAAGACCCATCAACATGCCGGGATCACTGAAGACCCTTGTGAGGGGACATATTTAATAGATCCTGTTTTTAAATAGATCCCTTTGTCCCCTCCTGTGGTAGTGCTGGGCACCATCCAGACCATCTGCTCTGGCCCAGGCTCCCTGGCCATAGGCTCTGCCACCATTTGCCAAAACAATCCCAAAGCCAGAAGTGAGATGTCTGTGACATCACAGCCACTTTGTCAGAAGGAGCCATCATGGCGGACCAAGAGTTCTGTGGCGATCTCATTCTAAGCATACAATGGGTCAGCTGTGGATAAGTTTTCTGTCTACATTTTCTCAGCTGTAACCTCAAGCTGTTGAAATGAAATTATGGACGTAAAAGGTCTGAGCCAGAGACTGCTCAGTGTGGCAGTTCTCTTTCCTTCCCAAATGTTCTTAGATTTAGCGATTACTAGCCAAGTCCCATCGAAAGTAGCAATTCACTCTGCATCTTCATTTTGTTGGAATTTTAAAAGTACTAGAAAGTGACATCAAGCCTGAAAGTAACTGGAAATGCACTGAAGCTGTGCGCCCATCTTTGGTACGATTGACTTCAGAGAGGATTGTGAGAGACCCCTGTGATACTCCCCACCTAGGTGCCCCTTCAATGAAGAATGGTTTGCTCTGGATGTCAGCCCTTCAGAGCATGCCTCAGGCTGTAGCGCCATCCCTCCAAGGCCACCCCCTGCCCAGGTGGCCCATTTCCGGTTGCTGGTTGATGAAGAAGTACTATAATTCAACTATCTTGGCCCAACTTGGGAGAACTCTGGAGGCTCAGACCTCCTCCAGGAGTTAGCTGAGGTTGTTGCTGGTCGTGCATTTGCAACTCCATTTCTCCGTATTCAATCCTGCTGCTTTTTCCTTCTTCCCACTGTTGTTGATCCCAAGATCACTCCCTAAAAACCATCATGCACTTTAAACTCCATCTCAGCCTGCTTTCCAGAAAATCTTACAACCATTGTGTATCGGTGTTTTGCTTCCTTAGCATTGCTGTGGCCATCTAAGACCTTTCTTCTACAACGTTTAAAAAATGACACAGAGAAGGAAGACATTCACTCAAGTACCTGGAACATATAATTTCTCCAATTAAAAGAGTTTTAAAGGATCCTTGATTACTAAATGCTCATTAATGAGGCATGAATGCCATGAGATGTATATCAAGCGAGAGATTAATCACAGAGTTAGCTAATGAGCTTATGTATCATAACAATATGCAAAGGAAGAAGGAAACACTGGCGTTTAAGGGGTTAATTCAGGATCAGAAAAATTAAGAAATTTAGAAAAGTATAAGAAAGATGGCACACTATATTTGCTTGAATCCCAAGCAGCCTGAGAGGTTGCAAAGGATTTTAAATACAAGTGCATGGCAGTGTGTGCCCTTAGCAAAGAATGTCCTTGGGCAAATTAGTCTTAGAGAGGTTAAATGAGGGTTGTTGTGGTGATTAAATGAGAAAATGGATGGATGGTACATGGTAAGTGCTCAATAAATGTTAGCTGCTGCTGCTGTTGTTATTCAAAGTGGCATCTGGCTAACAGTCCCCAGGGAAACCTCTCTCAACATCTAACAAAAAAAAAAAAAACAAAAAAAAAAACCACTAATGAAGGCCTGGGGTGGGGGGTGTGGGGGGCGGTGGATAAAGCTCCCAACATGGAAAATAAGACTGATAAGTAATAGAACACCAGAACCTCAAAGAAACTGGAACTAATTTCAAGACAACAGGAGCTGGGGTGGGACACAAAGGCAGCTTCATAAAACGTAGGAAGATAGTTTGTGCTTCAGTCACTAGAGATTCACCCAGAGATTCAGGATTTGAACCAGCCCAAAGCTGAGGCATCTTTCTTTCTTTTCTCCTGGGTTTGGGAAAGAACAGTACATACACAGAACATAGGGTTACAGGGCATTATTTACCGGGGGCCATTGTAGGAAGAACGCTGCTAGCAGTGCATGCTGGGAATTGTAGTTTTTCATGTAACACATCAATTCAGAGCACCAAGTAACCAGATGGTGGGGTAGGAAGAAGACTCCCCCTCACGTGGTGCAAAGGTACACAAAGTTAAATTTTGTTTATGCTCGTACATCGGCCTGTCATTTTCTGGTAGGTAGGAGGAGGATATTCTACCCCTAACAGGGGACAGGGGACAAGATGAAGGGCTAAGATGAATAAGCAGTAAGGAACAACAAGGCCTGTGAAAAATACTTCAGAAGAAGGAGAAAGAGATTTATCTAGAGGGCTGAGAAGAATAACAAATTTCTGATAATCATCTACCAGTGAATCCAGAGGAAAACTTCAAGAAACTACCTGGCATTGACAATAGAGCACAGGAAGACATAGGCCTTGTGAAATAGCTGTAGAATGGAAGAATCATATATTATAAAAATATCTGATTATCAAATCAAATCAAAATGTCAAAAATCATTCCAAAATGAGGAGATACATGATTATTTTAAAAGATGGTGGATCTAAAATTCTTTATTATGTTATTAATAAAAACTCAGGTTGCTGGGGCCAGGTGGTGAGAGTCAGCAATGTAAGATTGTGTTATACCCTTTGTCTCAAACAAGGGAGACTCAAATGGTATCATTTCACTCCTCATTCATACAGAGTAGTAGAGTGTAAACTTGTTTATAAAAGTAACTTCTAAATAACCTCTATCAGAATTAAAGCTGGTTATTGTCAAGGAATGAGAAACAAAGGAAATCAGAAGGAAGAAGTAAAAATATTAAGGTAGAGGGCTCCTGGGTGGCTCAGTTGGTTGAGCCTCTGACTCTTGATTTTAGCTCAGGTCATGGTCTCAGGGTCATGGGACTGAGCCCCACATCAGGCTCTGAGCTGAGTGTGGAACCTGCTTGAGATTTTTCTCTCTCCTTCGCCCTCTGCTTCTCTACCCTACTCGTGTGCTCTCTCTTTAAAATTAAAAAAATATATATATACTAAATATATATATTAAATAAATAAATTATATATGTGTATAAACTATATGTTAATACATAATTATAATTATATTATATAATTAATTATAACTTATATTATATAATTAACATATAATATATATGTATATATATTAAGGTATAAAGTAAGATGACAGAAGCAAAATTAGTAATAATGATGTCAGTAGGGTAAACCAGTATGTTTCAAAATTTTAAGCACAAATCTTATTTTCTAATGAAATACTGCATTTAATCCCAAATTACAAAGATGTACTTTTCTTTAGTTGCATCTGTTGAGTATAAAGTCAATTAATGTGACCAAAGATAATGAGAAAGTAGCCTCCACTGTGTGTAAACCACGATCTTGGACTGTCAGTTTATCTGGCAATTAATCTACGGATTAATGCAATTGCGATCAAAACACAATGCAATTTTTATCAGAACTTGCAAAATTGAGTCTAAAGAACATTCTGGAAAAGAAGAAAAAAATCAACAACAAAGATTTAGAGAGTATGAGTCGTGTGAAGTTGCTCTATAAGATATCAAAATGTACTAACAAACTAATGATTAAAGGCTTGCTGCTAGCCCCAGAATAGTAATAACATTTTAAAGACCCAAGTATGTGTGCAGGTGTCCATATTTTTTAATTTAGAAAAGTTTGCAAGTCAATTCAGTTGGGAAAGTATGGATTATTCAATAAATGATCTTAGGCCAGATGGTAACCCATTCGAGAAAAAATTAAACCAACAAAATTAATTATAAATGTATTAAAGCCAGAAATTTAACAAGTGAAGCCATAAATGTAAGAATAGAATACAGACCAGAATGGAATATCGAATAATATATCCTTGTGGTGGAGAACCACTTTCAAAGCATGGCACTGAGAGCTTAAAGTCAAGGTAGGCAAACTACTGCCCACTCACGGCCAAAGTTAGAATGAAGACATATGCAGTCATTGATGGGTGTCTGTGACCACTTCTGCTCTGCAAAGACAGAGTTGGAACAGAGTCTGCTTGGCTGCCAAAGCCTAAAATATTTATTCTCTGGCCCTTTGCAGCAAAAGGTTGTTCACCCCTGGCATAGATCATAAAATAATTTTATGTGGTCAAATCTAAAAAAATTTAAACTCTGGTATGGAAAAGAACATCATAAACAATCAAGAACTGGGAAGCATATTTGTGATATATATGATAGATATATAAATAGCTTTTATAAACAATAGTAAAGGTTGTACAGTAGTAGAAAAATGGGCAAAAGACAGAAACAGGTGGTGCACAGCCCAGATAAACAAATAGCCAATAAACTAGTGAAAACTGTCAGCTCTCATTAGCATTTGTTTAATTGCATCTTTAAAAAGTATCACAAATAGGGGCGCCTGGGTGGCTCAGTTGGTTAAGTGTCTGACTCTTGATTTCGGCTCAGGTCATGATCTTAAGGTTTGTGGGTTTGAGCCCTGCATGGGGCTCTGTGCTGACAGTGTGGAGCCTGCTTGGGATTCTCTCTCTTTCAAAAAAATAAATAAACTTAAATTTTAAAAAGTTAAAAAATATATCACAAATAGATTTTGGGCAACCCAAAACAAGGAATATACTCAGTGTCTGCCAAAATGCAGAAAAACAGACTCTCTCGGGCTATTGTTGGGTGTGTAGACTGAAGGGGAATTAGAAGCCTATAGGAAAAGCTTTGAATCTATATACCTTTTGATAAAGTGACTCCATTACTACGATTTACTGAAAGGAAATAATTAGAGGCACAAAAATTCAGTTCTGGGGATGTCCAGTGCAGGATTTTATATAACGGTAAAGCATTGGAAACAACTCTAAACATACAAGGTTATGGCATTGCTTAAGCAAATTATCATCAACCCATAGTATAAAATGTTCTAAGCTATTACAAATTATGTTATATGCTTTTTTTAAGCACAAATGTTCAGAAAATATTCTGGAGAATAAAAGATAGGTTAAAAAACAGTGAATACATTATAATTGCATTTTTGAAAAGAAATCCCCATAAAAATCTCTAGCAAACATCGGTTAATATTAGTTATAGCTGCCTTGTGGGATAACAGATGATTTTTATTTTCTCCTCTTTGCTTATTCATAGTAAGTGTTTTATTGAACTGTCTCATCTCTGTGGGATACAAAGAGGAAATGGTTTTATTTTTCTCCATTCCCAGCCGTCACTCCCACAACTGTGCCATATGAAAAGTCCCTCCCCTGCTGGGTCACAGACCCCTTAAGGACATTTGGGGATGATTCCTTGACTTCGTTTTTAGATGTTATTGAAAACCTGTCCGTTTCATTTACCCTTTCAAACCCCATCTCCTCCCCAGCCCAGCTCAACCACCAGCCTGCCGCTGTGGATACAGCACCCCGCGTGGGGGCACCTGCAAACTTGCTCAAATTTGGTTTCCTCTGAAGTCCGATCATGTGATCAGCGTGAAACTCAGGCATTAATACCCAACCTGGGGGGCGCCTGGGGGGCTCAGTCGGTTACGGATCGGACTTCAGCTCAGGTCATTATCTCACAGTCAGTGAGTTTGAGCCCCAGGTTAGGATTCTGTGTCTCCCTCTCTCTCTGCCTCTCTCTTTCTCTCTCTCTCTCTCTTTCTCTCTCTCTCTCTCTGTCTCTCAAAAATAAATAAACATTAAAAATAATAATAATACCAACCAGGAATGTGCAAACTGCTGGAAGACTGACCCTGCAGTCTCCATCTCTAACGGGGCCCCTCAAAGTCTTTACTGGCCTTACCCTTGGAGCCTCTTCCCTGACTTCACTGTCATCGTGTTTTGTTCAGCTTTGGTTGTGGGCAAGACTTTGGGTTATTTCATAGAGCGGAGGGGATTGAATGGAAGGGAATTCCACAGCCCTCCTCACTTCTCCAAAGGCCTAGGACTCCAGCAATGCCTTCCTTTGCCCTTTCCCTGCCCCCTCTTATCAACTGAGGATAAGGAATTTTTTAAGTCCCACTGGAATTGTTTTCTGGAATGTTATAGGAAGTTCTGTGTGAAGAAAGCACTGATGAATAATGTTATGAAATGTGAAAATGTGGGCAGTTGGAACGACTTGCTTTACCAAATATCAAACATATTATACAACTACAGCATCATTATGACCAGAAGTACTGAATGATCAACACAGGGGAACAGATAGCCCTCAAGCAGATCCTAGCATATGGAAGAATTTAGTGTATGCTAAAGTAAATATCACAGACTAATGCCAATGGATGACACACTCAACAAAAGTGCTGAGAAAAATATTTGGAAAAAAAATATCAGGTTACATTCTCATCTTATATCATACATGGAAATAAGTTTCAGATGGATTTAAAGTTAAAAAATATAACCACAAAATCTCTAGAAGAGCATTTATCATGGTGAGTACTGAACAATGTATAGAATCATAGAATCACTATGTTGTGCACCTGAAACCAATATAACATTTATGTCAACCATTCTTCAAAAAAATAAAACACCCTGGAAGATAAAATAGGTAGTATTACAACTGATCCTGAGTTGAGAAAAGTATTTCTCAGCTTAAAAGCACTGGAAGAAAACACAAAGGAAAAACGATTAGTCACTTTGTGTTAAATAAACAAATAAACATGCAAATATTTTCTAGGTACACTGAAAACTCCATTAAAATAGAAGCAAGTGAGATGTGTTGAGTACATTCTGGCATAATAGGACAGGTGAAAGGTTAGTATATTTAATACATAAGTCGAGTGCCAATCAGCAACCAAAGCGCTAACGTCTCCATAGAAAAATGGGCCAACACACAAACGGAAAAGAAAAATGTACTCGTGCTCCCAAATTATATCAGAAACATATCTGACTTCCTTAGTAGTAAAGAATGCAAACCCAAACAACAAGATATCTTTTCACCTAAAAAATAGCAAGAGGTTTTAAAAATGTACAAAGATGTTGACAGTGCAGTGAGATGATCATTTTTATCCACAGCCAATGGGAGAGTGAATTGGCCTAACCTTTCAGGAAAACAATTGAGAGTGATGTAAAAAGAAACTTAAGATTGGTGGTTCTCTTCTGCTCAGTTGTTTCACTCCCAGGAATCTCAAGGGACCATCTGGATGCACAAAACAATTTATGCACAAGAATATTAATCACTTATTTTTATGATCATCAAAAGTTGGAAAGAAGCCATTATCCTATTATTGGGTACTCAGGTAAATAAATTACAATCTCTTCATTGGGTGTTTGAGCATCTGTGAGATATTCCAAATATTCCATGTTTTGGGGAATTTTAATTGATATGGCAGAGTGCTTATGTGGGAAAAACTGACTACAAAGCTATTTATAGCATGACTGATTTTTTTTTTTTTTTTAATCTCACAAACATGGCTCTGATTGCTTTGGTTATCATGTCTGTTAGATTATGCTTTTTCTAGCCAAACAGAAAGAGACAACCTTCCCAAGGTAGGAGAATTTCAGCCCCAAACCGAAACAAGGAATCCAGTTCTGCATTTCAGTTACAATGATCATTCATACCCTCTTCATTCTCCTTTGTCAATGCATTCATTGTCGAAGATTTTTAAAAAATTATAGTAGATTCAAATACTCAATTTCAATTGCCTTAATTATATTTCTGAATAATATGTATTTCTCCTTATATTGTTTACATTTTAAAAACAGCTTAATTGAGGTGTAATTGACATACAATAAACTACATGTATTAAAGTTTGCAATTTGATACATTTGGCATATGTATATGCCTATAAAATCATCACCACAATCAAGATAATGAACATAGCACGATTGGAATTTGATTATGAAAACATATGGCCTAGCGAGAGCTACTCCACAATGCTCAGATTATTTATATTTAGAAAATTTTATTTTACTCTCTTCGAATGTATTCTCAAAAATTTCTGCAATATGCGTGTGTTAATTTTGATAAACAGAAAAATCCTGAGGGAAAGTTAGTGACAGTGACTGAGAGTAGGTGGCAGAGTGGTAGGTCAGGAGATGGTGCCTTCTGGAAATCAAAGAAAGAGAAATTTGAAGCTAAGGAAGGCTCAAGAATTTTCAATGCCATATATTAGGTCACACATATATGTAATAATATATCAAGGCTCTACTGAAAAAGGCCCAGAGTGGTTTTGTAAAAACCGACAGCAGAGATAGAAAATAGTGGGTCAAGGAATAAACGGGCTTGACAGAGTGGAAGAGGAGGGGCCAGGGGCCAGGTGACAAGATAAGCCTTCACCATGAGAAGAGGTACCTCTTTCCCCAAGATTGGCAGTAAAGAAGGTAGGGCGAGGGGAGGAGTGTTAGACAAAATTCCACATTGGAGGGTGGAGAGTTCACAGCTCCTCTTTTGCCCATGGTGCAAGAGGCAAGGTTGTGTCCAACCAATGATGTGATTTAGGTGGCATGATGGAGAACACTGGTGAATTTTGCCAATGGCAACTAAAAACACGTAGTATAAGCAATGCATACCTGCATGGAAGAACTACCTGGGGACCAAAGACCACTGGTTGAAATGGTTCCTATTTCCTTGTTTTGATTAATTTCACTGGTAGACTAGAGAGCAGAAGAGAAAAAGTGAGTTGTGGAATTAATTCAGTGTAGCGGGTTGACAAAGAAGGGAGAGGTGGGTAGACAAAGACACAAAGAATTAGGGGTACAAGTTAGGTAAGGGATGCTTTATTATTGGAAAAACAATCATTAGCTTCTCCTAATATAAATTAGGAATGCCTGGTGTTTGAAAAAAGCAGAAGTTATATATATATATATATATATATATATATATAATCTTTTAAAATGTTTATTTATTCTTGAGAGAGAGACAGAGCGTGAGCAGGGGAGGGGCAGAGAGAGAGGGAGACACAGAATCCGAAGCAGGCTCCAGGCTCTGAGCTGTCAGCACAGAGCCTGACTCGGGGCTTGAACCCACAAACCGAGAGATCATGACCCGAGCCGAAGTCGCTTGCCCAACCGACTGAGCCACCCAGGCGCCCTGAGAAGTTATATATTTTTTAAATTAAAGTTATTATTTTTGGTACATGGTTGATCTTGGTCATATCCCAAGTTGGATAAGCACATTCCTCTCTCAACTAATTCTTTACCCAATATCACATTTTTTTAACACTCATGCTTATTCCATTGTTACAATGTAGCAGTTAAAATAGCTCTTGTCTCTCCAATCAAATGCTAGAAGTAGTGTTTGCATCTGGGTAAGCATTCAACAAATGTATCAAACAGATGACCAGACATTCTCATGTATCTATAACCATACATAAAGCAGTGCATCATTGAATAAGGACTTTGAGATTCTTTCCAACAGACCTAATACATGAGGATTGTTTACATTAGCTGCAATGGATACTTGAGAAGGAAACTAATTTGTAAGTATTCCAAGCAGGGTCTCCAAAGTGGAAAAACAGCCCAACCAACCGAATCAATGGTGAATCTGGTATTGTCCTCAGTTCTATGCAGATCAGATGACAACAACAAATGGGTGTTATCTAGTGAAAGTTTCCCACCATATTATACTGGCTTGCTTCAGGCATCTCCATGTTTTATTAACATACTAAATAAATTGCCATTTCCTTAACTTGCTCTTGGAATGTTCTAAAGTTTCTGAGAGTCATTACTTTTTAGAGAGCACATGAAATTATAGAACTTGTTTATCAGCACTAGGTATTTCCTTTGAGGGTTGAGCTTTAGGGGTAGCATATATTTATTTCCAGCAATCATGAAAGCTAAAGGAAATTGTCAAGGACTGATATTAAACAGCCTGAATATATTTGTGCAACCCAAGATCTAGCATTCACTGAAGATCATTTTGGGCAGTTTTTGTGTGCTGCCTCTCTCTGCGGTCCTTATGTAAGCTCTCTTCATCCTCAAAGAGTCACTGTCTTGAGATTATATTCTGAAAGTTGCCAGCCTGTTGTTGATTTATAGAGTATTCTCCGCCTGAGTTTCGGTTCTAGGTTTCCTTTTTTTTTTTTTTTTTTCCCAGGAGGAACTTCAGACAGCGGCTGGGTGAGGTGACTTTCATGCTCTGTTGCTGTCCCACCAAAGGCACTTGAACCTTTCCAGGCCTCAGTCTTCCTCTGTAAGATGGTAATAATATCTTTAGTTTTATCCTACGGAACTTTTCAGAAACTCATAAGATTTTTATGGAAAAGGACCTTGAAAAGAATTCAGGACAAAGTAAATATATTTCCTCTTCGAAGGAGAAGTCAGCCCAATGTCAACAAAGGTCTTTCTATTAGAATGTTGGTGTTGGCATTCTGGTCTCATTTCTTTCTCTCATTTGTTTCTTTCATTGTTTAGAATGCACTGTGCACTATCTATTTTTAGTCTCTTCTAGGTGGTAATTTCCATTCTCCTGTCCCGGGCTATAAACACTTGGGGCAAAACAGCACCCGAGACTCCAAGAGATAACATTTAAGAAGAGTCTTGAAAATTTGATAGTTGGAACTCATTAGTCTCCTACTGAAGGGGCAAAGCCATCTTGAGTTACTGGAGAATAGTTTTTATATTCAGTTTGATTTCATTCCTGATAACTTAATTGTTATAGTGATTTGTTTATAATATTGAAATTACCTCTCAACTCAGTCAGTAATGATTTATTTTGATATTATAAAAAGTCATTAAAGGTAAGATAATACTCTTTCTTCTGTTACTTTGCTATTTTCCTAAAGATAATTGCCTTAGGATTTATAGTTCTCCTATTCCTAAAATAAGAATATTTGCCCACACAAAACTATTTGCCTAGCTCTAAGAAAATATTATCTATATAGACTTTTTTTTTCTGTAGCAAGAAATATACTTGAATGCTGAACACTTTCACTCTGGATTTACTCTCTACTGAGAACAACACAGGTTGTCCATGTGAAGATAGGGAGCTGGCATAGTAGAATGAGTAGTAGCATTTAATGGTGGGATGTGGCATGATGGGTGTAGTTGGAATTGTTAGTACTTTGCATGAGGATTTGTGTCTGTTTCTTTTCTTTTGTAAAGGCTGCTAAAAGGGCTTTTCCACAGATAGGCAGAGTTACCAGATTACCCCTGATTGGTTGAAGTAGCGGATGCTGTCAAGGCCCTTCCCACATCTCCTCAGCCTTAACTATTTCATTGCCTGCCAGTCCAACTTTAAATGCCAGAAATTGCATCTGAGGGCTTTCTCTGGCTACCTGAGTCAATTCTGAAGTGTGTTCGGCAGCATTTCCCCCAGTTTCCAGTGGAATTGAGCTCACATTGCCTCCAATGGTAACTTCATGGTAATGCCCCTTCTGTTGGCTTCCTTTCCTTTCCTGTCTCACTTCCCCCACTCTCTTTCTGGTGTTTTCTGGGATCACTTCCCAAAAAACTACTTGCACTGAGATTCTTGACTCAGAGTTTGCGTCTGGAGGAATTCAAAGTAGGACAGTTGGGAGTCTAGATTCTTTGTCCATACAAGTATGTTTAGGGAGGGAGGATGACAACTGAATCAATAAAGGGATCATAGGAGGATGGTGAATGACTTTGTCGATTCTGATCAGACAACTGTTCTTGAGGGCTGTGATTGCATCTGGGAGAAAGCTTTCTGCTTTTAAGTAAAGAGGCAGGTGGACAGACAGCTGAGTTCATGCAGCTGAAAGCATCTGCAGGGCAGGAGCAGAGCTTGAAGTTGGTGGGGGGTGGGGCGGGGAATGAAACCATAGGATGAAGAGCTCTTCCCTCTCATACCCTACAGTACCCCACCCCATGGGAGGCGGGGCTCGGACTTGGTTTCAGATTTCCATGACCTCTCCCCAACCGTGTGATTTAAAAAACAAATATGGAGAGGTATCTGAGTGGCTCAATCAGTTATAAGCATGGGACTCTTGGTTTTGGCTCAGGTCATAATCTCATGATTCATGAGTTCGAGCACCGCAGGGGGCTCCTCACTGACAACGCTGAGCCTGCTTGGGATTCTCTCTCCCTCCCTCTTTGTTTCTCTCTCTCTTTGTTTCTTTTTTCTGCCCCTCCTCTACTTTCTCTCTAAACAAACAAACAAACAAACAAACATAAAAACAAATTTAAAAAAATAAAAAGCAAATATGGAGAGATCATAATGGTGGGAATGAGAAACCTGTAGGTAGTTAGTATTCCCAGTTTAGGGGCAGTGAGCGGCACTTTAAGAGGAGCAAGATGTTGTTTGACATTTAAAAATAGACCTAACTCTACCAATTAGTCTGTTCTGCCCATGGTAACCTTATTCAATGTTATGGTGGTAATCGCTTCTGGAAAGCTTTGACATATTTTATAATTGAACTGCCAGGTTCACACTTAGCTATAATTCATTCACAGATAAGTGTGTCTTGTTAACCAAATTATGTTGACTCCCCTGGAAAGCCAGTGTGAGGACTTTTCCTGTTTCCCATCTTCATGTGGTTTTACAGTCTCATGACAGACCATTAACATGATGATCATTTTTCTTTTTCATCAGCTGCAGAATCATATGCATTTATCAAAATGGGTGTCATCTGTTGTGAAATTCATGAAGTTAGATTGCACACTTGTCAAACTTTTTTTTTTCCTGGCATTGACAAAAATATCAACATCAAGCTTTACTTAAGCTATTTTGAAATAGAGATGTCCAGGTGAAAGAATGGTAGAATCAAAATAAAAGACTAGGGGCTCAAATGGCTCACTCATTCCACCAACATTTTCTGAATGCACCCAGTGTCCACAGCAACGTGCCAGACATGGGCTGAAGTTGTGAGGGGTTGGAGGAGTGTGAGCTCCCTCATTCATTCCAAAATATTTAGAGCCTACAGTACCTGACACTGTACTTGGCACTTGGAAAACAGCAGTAACAAAATAGGCAAAGCCCCTTCCCTCATAAAACTTATATTCTAAAGAGTTTATGGGAGATAAGAGAAAGGGACTATTTAGCCCTTATTCTCAAAGATCTTACGGTCTACTTGGTCTACTTGGAAAGACGAAGGAAATGCACTTAGTTAAAATCCCAAAACAATGCAAAAATGAGGCAACTGAGTAAAGAATGCATTTCAGAGGTAGGGGATTAACACAAGCACCCTAAAAGAATGGCTCAACGCTGCCGATGCCAGAGACTGGCCAGGACACCTCAAGGAAATCACTTAACTGTCTATCTGTTTCCCAGAGCAGCGCTCCAGGAGCAGTGTTACTGCTGATGAGTGCCTCTGACTATCCATCTCGAAGGCCATTCGCAATGACTAATCTGGAAGATTTTAAAAATCTACAGCAAATGCCACACTGAAGAGTGATGCCTGTGTTCCTTTAAAATTTACTAACACGATAAGAAGGCCTGTTTTCACTGGATTTAGCATGTCATCAGAGGTTGTAAGCAAGGCAACAAACAAGGAAGAGGAATAATGGCTTTAAGAATCCAGAGGAAGAAGTTAAATTGTCATTGTTTTCAGAAACCCAATTGCTTCCATTGAAAATCCAAGAGACTCAACAAGCTATCAGAACTAATAAGAATTTTCAACAAGGTGAGTGGATAAAAATAAGATTTTAAAAGTCAACAATGTCCCAATCCATAAGCAACCACCAATTAGAAAATGTAATTTTAGGAATCCTGTTCATAAGAGCAACAAATCTTACTGACGAGGAAATCTAATCAGAAATATATACAACTTCAGTGGAGCAAACCAGGCAGAGAGCACTACGTGTGTGGATGTTGAGTCAATAAAAATCCCAACAATTTTGTACGTGCATGCATGCGCACATGTGTGTGAGTGTGGTTGTTGATAAGATGATCTTAAAATTTAAACAGGACGGGGCTCCTGGGTGGCTCAGTCGGTTAAGCATCCAACTTCTGCTCAGGTCATGATCTTGCAGTCCATGGGTTCGAGCCCTGCGTTGGGCTCTGTGCTGACAGCTCGGAGCCTGGAGCCTGCTTTGGATTCTGTGGCTCCCTCTCTCTCTGCCCCTCCCCCACTCATGTGCACGCTTGCTCTCTCACTCTCTCCCTTAAAAATAAATAAGCATTAAAAAAATTTAAACAGGATATAAGAAGCCAAAAGCATCAAGACAATTTTTCAAAAAAAATTAAGGCAAAATGGAAGAACCTGCCCTACCAGATACATATATTGCGAGAGTACATTCATTATGAAAGTGTAGTGTTGGTGCAGGGAGGGAAACACACGTTTATCATAGGAAACTACACATATTTCCGTGAGGATGTGTTTGTGTATGTGTGTTTAAGTGTGGGAGAGTGTGTCCTATTTTAAAATGGGACTCTTCTTGGGGCGCCTGAGTGGATCAGTCGGTTGAGCTTCCATCTTGGGCTCAGGTTGTGATCTTGCAGTTTGTGAGTTCAAGCCCCACATCAGGCTCGCTGATATCAGCGCAGAGCCCCTTTTGGATCCTCTGTCCCCCTCTTTCTGTCCTTCCCCTGTTTGCGCTCTCTCAAAAATAAATAAACATGTAAAAAAAAGTTTGAAGAAGCTGAGAGAGTTGGAGAATAAAGAAACTGTAATTTAGAGAATGTTCTTGTGCCCTGTGAGTGCCTCATCACCATGGAAAAGGGATAGAGACCCTTTCCCATCACCTCAAGTCTCTTTTGAGAAGGCTATCTATGAAACCACTTCAAGATTCTACTAAAATGTCCTGTCAAGTTTGGGAGGCACTATAGATTGGTATATTGCTACATTTTTGAAGAATTGAAAGTTCGAGGACTTGGCTGAAGCAACCCATGGCTGTGACTGAGAGTAAGTGATATCTATTGATGACTGATCAAAGATTTGAGTTTCTGATGGACTAAATATAGGTCAGTGAGTAGGTGAGCCTGAAATTACTTAAAAGGACTTTGCCCAAGAGGGCATCTAAAGGAGTAATGGGAGAAGGTGTATGTCGAGGAAGAATCCCAAGAAACAGTGAATCAATGGTAGATTTCACAAAAGGTCAGGCAGAGAATGCATCCCCCATGTCAGGATCCAGCAGGTGGAACATCCTCAGTGATGGGTGTGGAGGAGTTCTCCAAAGAACCCATGGGGAAATCCCACAATAGACATAAAAGTAAAAATTCACCACAGCTAGAGGAAGCCAATACTTGCTCATATTGCTACCAGGAAGCAGCATTTTGGTTTTCCTTATTTCTCCTGGCCATTCCCCAGAATTTGACTCTAGAATGGTCAGAAACTGTGGCTAGCAAGCTTGGGGCAGAGGGATAGATGTTCGAGGTGGTAAACTAGAGAAAAAGCAAACCTTGTGCCTTTCTCAATGCAGGTTTTCCACGCAGATCATGTCTCAGCTGGGAGAGGGGAGAAGCTCTGAATTTGATGAGTTTTAAGTTTTGCATATTATTCCGGAGTGGGATTGCTGAAGTGAAGTTGTTTTGGGAAAAGAAGAGGGCTTTTCAATCTATCTGCGAGTGAAAAGAAAAGCTATGGGTCTTGCCATAGTTTTCTTGGAAGAGGCAAGGGAAGTGTCACAGAAAAGCCTATTGGATGAGGAAACTACTGGTAACTGGGTGTCCAGTGTGGTAATTTTCATGGTGTGTGTGTGTGTGTGTGTGTGTGTGTGTGTGTGTGTGTGAAGCAGCTCAAAATTAAAAATCTAGCAAAAAAAAAATCTAGCAAAAATCTAGCATCTGGGTGGCTTAGTCAGTTAAGCGTCCAACTCTTGGTTTTGGCTCAAGTCATAATCTCACAGTTTGTGAGTTTGAGCCCTGCATCGGGCTCCAAGCACAGAGCTTGGTTGGGATTCTCCTTCTCCTTCTCTCTGCCCTTCCTCCCCTCTCAAAATAAAATAAACTTTTTAAAAAAATCTAGCAAAGGAAAATAAAAAGATCAAATGGCCTCTAATTGATCAGCTTTATGTAATGTCCTGCCCAAGGCAAAGAATCTCAGTATCAAATTTTGGAAAATGCTAAGAAGTGATTTAATTGAAATTCTTGAAAGAAAAATTTCAGTAAAAGCATGAAGGATGCTCACCGGCACATCGATCCATCTAGCCTCTTATTTCTACATCATCACTTGTCCAGCTTGGCTGATGCGTTATCTCACCAGCCATCCTTTGCCCTTTGCTTGGCCCTCCATCTGCTACTCAGCTGTCAGGCCCAAGGCTCCTTGGTCTGTGTCTAATTTGTGCGCTGTTTCTCATATGTCTTCTTTTCTTCTCTTTGTTTCTGTAGGTTTTTGTGTGGTGCCAATATATATGTGTAGAAACATAAAAACCACTAACTGGACTATAAAATCAATAAATATATCCAAATATCTGCTAAAACCTCTAACATTGTGGTTGGGATACCTAGATCTAAGAAATGATATTATGTAAAATTTTAAAAATTCAGTTCAACAGCAAAAATGTACTAGATGCTTGGAAAAAAGAAATATAGATTTCTCTAACACTGAACACTAACTATAGGTAGACACATCTATAGCAGGAAAGAGTTAAGAGGAGGAGGTGACCAAAGGGAAAAAGGGGTGGATAATAAGACAAAGAAGGTAGAAGTTAACCAAGCTGATTTATAGAGTCTTTGTTGAAGCCTGTCCTTTCCTTCTGCCCCCATCTCAGCCTCCAACAGGGCACCTCTTTCCCTGGTGACCAAGTCTCCTGGGTCCATTGCATACTTGTTTAATACGTATCTTGACTGTACTAGGTTCTGTTGATTGTGAATATCTGGCTTTTCATAGCAAAATTTCCAACCTGTAAAAGCTGGGTGATTGTGAGAATTGCAGCCTCATGTTTCTGAGAGGGCTGCAGAGGTAAAGTCAAGTCTCGGGGAGCACTGTGTTTCTATTGAATATGTAATCTTTCATGGTCCTATGGAATTCAAAGGAAATCTAACCTTGTGACTTCATCAGTGATCACAAATTCATTTCTTTTTAAAGTTTATTTATTTATTTTGAGAAAGAGAGGAGAGAGAGAGAAAGAGAGAGAGAGAGAGAGAATGGAAGACAGGCAGAGAGAGAGGGAGAGAGAATCCCAAGCAAGCTCTGCACTATGGGTGCAGAGCCCCATGTGGTGCTCAAACTCATGAACAGTGAGATCATGACCTGAGCTGAAATCAAGAGTCAGACACTTAACCGACTGAGCCACCCATACACCCCAGTGATCACAAATTAAAAAAACAAAAACAAAAACCTAGGATCCAAGATAAGTAACTGCTGGTACTCAGGTTTGATAAGACACAATGGATTTAAATAATTGCTGAGGTTAATCTCTTTTCCTTGTTTTAAATGAAATTATTTATTATTGGTCAGGGATCCATGTTTCCAACACATATCAAATAATGAAACAGGTATCACGGTTCTCACCCACTTGTTTCCAAAGCCCAGGCTTAAGTAACATGATCATCAAGTTTAGAATAAGGGGCACCGTTTGCTAGGGAAGTTAAGAGTGTGATATCCTTGCGATTTGATAGGTAGTGTAACACTACAAAAGGAGCAAACTCCCTATTACACAACATGAGATCAGAATCCTAGCAATGATTCTTACCTGTTATGACCTTGGGCAAGCTTCTTAACTTCTCTGAGTTTCTACATCTGCATAGAGGAAGTGATGATTTATACATTGTGAGGTTGTCGGAATCAAATGAAATCACGCATGTAAAACACCTCTTACAATGCCTAGAACATTAGCAAACACTCAAATAACACCTTGCTACCTCAACTTTTTGAGTCTCATATTACTTTTCTGCATTGAGCTGATTGGGACAAGTATTAGATGGGACAAATATTAGGTAGCAAAGCAGCTTCTATCTGGAATATCACCTGTAGTTGTGACAGACGGAAATGAGAATATACTGAGGAAATTGTTGGTCTTTAAAGTCTCTACCCAGAACTGATAATTCTGCTCATTCATTGGCCCATGCAAGTGACTTGGCCATACATGGATTCAACAGGATGGAGAAGTCTACTCCTGCCATATGGAGAAGCAGCAAATATTGGTTAAGAATAGCAATTTACCACAGGGTTGATCTAGCTGAGTGCTTACTTCCCCAAACTGTCCAGAACAACTTGGAGAGATAATGAGCATCTAATTCTATGATTATCCATTCACTTGAAAACTTTTTTATATAATTCCATTTACTTATCTTTTAAGTTTCAATTCAGAAAATTCTTTCACCTTAGTCTCCCTGGACTTTTCTTGATGGAAAAAAAAACCTCTTTCCACTGTGGTGTACCATTTTTTTCTCTTCCAAGAGCATGCATCACACTCTGCCACATGTTATAATGTATTGTTTCATACATATTTTCTTAATGGTACGTATCTTCAAGGAGCCTACAACCTGTGTCTCATTCATCCTTTGGACTCTCAAGTTACCTCATTCAGTGTCTTGCACACTATTGGTTTAAACATTTGTAGAGATTCAATGAAGGGCTGAGATGAGAGGCAAACTGGTATGTGTGGGCAGGGTGGAGGAAGTGAGGGCTACACAATGGAGAAATGTCTCCCCTTTTTTTTTATAAGTTGATGGTTATTTTGTTTTAAGTTTATTTATTTATTTTGAGAGAGAGCATGAGCAGAGGAGGGACAGAAAGCTGTGAGAGGGAGAGAGGGAGGGAGGGAGAGAGAGAGAGAGGGAGAGAGAGAGAGAGAGAGAGAGAGAGAGAGAGAGAGAATCCCAAGCAGGCTCCACACTGTCAGCACAGAGCCTGATGTGGGGCTTGATCTCACGAACTGTGAGATGATGACCTGAGCCAAAATCAAGTCAGGCACTTAACAGACTGAACCACCCAGGTGCCACAAAATGTCTCCTCTTGAAGTCAAATATGTTTTCTGGAAGTCCTTGGTGGTGATCATAGAAAACCCCTGAGGGAACTGGAATGTCCGCTGAGACTCTTGCAGTGTTCAGAAAAGGCAAAGGCTGTTAGAGAAAATTAAAGCCATCAGAGAACTGTATCAGCTAGTTTACAATTAGCAGTTACTGCAGCAAGGAGATGCATTCGTTCCATTCTGACAACAAAGGCTACATAACTGCACCAAGACTGTTTGTCCACACCCTTTCCAGGATGCGTTAAGCATTTACAAACAGAAACAAATAGCCTTAGCACTGGTGGAAGCAGCCAGAAAAGTGGCTTTCTTCAGCTGTCCCTGATCCATGAGCATCGGGCACCAGCATGTGATATAGTACGGTTGCCATGTGGGTGCATTAGCCATATCTTCCTGTTCCTTTTTTTACCGACAGTCTTTAGTGCTACATCAGGTCTGAGAAAGAGCTAAGGAAGATCAATCCTTCCTTATTGACTAGAGATACTCAGGGAATGACCTGTATTTTTTTTTTAATTCGACGACATCTTTTTTAAGTTCATTAATATATTTTGAGAGAGAGGGGAGGAAGTGGAGGGGCAGAGAGACAGAGGGAGAGAGAGAATCCCAGAATCCCAAGCAGGCTCCACACTGTCAGCGCAGAGCCCGACATGGGGCTCAAACACACGAAACCGTGAGATCATGACCTGAGCCGAAATGAAGAGTGGGATGCTTAACCCACTGAGGCACCCAGGTGCAGCTAAATTCAACTACTTTTTATTGAGAATCTACTATATGCCAGACACTGTGACAATTTGAGTCTATTCAGTCCCTTAAGCAATCCTAGAGTCTTATTCTCAATGTGTCTTTACACATGCTGTTTTCTCTGCCTGAAATACTCTAATCTCTGCCCTGAATAACCACTACCTCTCCTTTCTGTTTTGGTTTAGACATCCCATCATTTGGGAAGAATTTCTAGGCCTCCAAGCCAAATTTTAGGTTCCCCATCTCTGTGCTTTCATAACTATATAGACTTCCCTCATCACAGCACAAACATTGTTGTACCCTCTGGTTGAATTGTCTGTAGCTTCTGTTGGCCTATTTGCTCTTGGGGGACAAGGCCTCTTTCTAGCTCATTGCCATATCCCCTGCATCACTGTAATGGCTGATGAAAGTTGATTAATGTATCATCATATTTTTATGGCCATCCTATGATTATATTGTTACAATGTATTACCATGTCAGTGCCCTGTAATAGTGCTGAATGTCTGTGTACCTTTGAGGGATTTAGCCATTTGTAGCTAGCTGTAATTTTTAAAGAGTTGTCTCTAGAACTTCTCTGGACTGCTTTGTCAGAGCAATTTGAGTAAAATGCTCTTTTTTTTTTCAGTGAGATGAACAAAGCCAAAAATCAAGACCTGTGTTCTGTGTTTGGCTCTGTAACTATCTTGCTGTGTGCTCTTGGGAAATAAGTTCACCTCTCTGAAGGGTTTTCATCTTATGTCAAAAAAGAGAAAAAGAAGGTGGAATAAGATATGTCATAGACATTCTATGACTACCATTGTGTGGTGATTTTACAACATAACCCAAACATTTTTTTACTTTCCTCTGACGGAGTGGTGGGCTCTATGTTCCCTCCTCCTCTTCAATATGGGCTCTGTGACTGATTATTCATTAAAATATGGTAACAGTGATACTGTGCCAGTTTCTAGGCCCAGGCTAAGAAATCGACAGCTTCTACTTCCTGCCTTTTGGGATCTTCACACCTGAAACCCAGCTACCATTCCATAAAAAGGCCTAAGCATCCCACGGAGAGGCTCACCATGGAAATAAACTGAGTTCCCTGGTCCCCAGACCCAGCTAAGCTCTCAGCTGACTGCCAGCACTAAGTTACCAGCCATGTGAGTGACCCATTTTGAAAGTGAATCCTCCAGGGGCGCCTGGGTGGCACAGTCGGTTAAGCGTCCGGCTTCAGCCAGGTCACGATCTTGCAGTCCGTGAGTTCGAGCCCCGCGTCAGGCTCTGGGCTGATGGCTCAGAGCCTGGAGCCTGTTTCCAATTCTGTGTCTCCCTCTCTCTCTGCCCCTCCCCCATTAATGCTCTGTCGTCTCTCTCTGTCCCAAAAATAAATAAACGTTAAAAAAAAAATTTAAAAAAAAAAAAAGAAGGAAAAGAAAGTGAATCCTCCAGGCTCCACTTGAGCTGGCCCAGCCAATGCTGCATAAAGCAAGGAGGAGCTGGCCCTGCCCAGACCTCCTGAAATTGCAGATTCACGAGCAAAACCAATGATTGTTGTTGTTTTGAGCCACTAGGCTCCGGAGCGCTTTGTTACACAGCAATAGATGGCTGATACAACTTTTGTTACTTCACAGCGTCTCAGACCTTTCATCCACTAGAATATTCTGCTGCATGATAATTAGCTCCAGACCTTTGACAAATCAATGCTCACTCCAAATTTATAACAGGAACAAGAACAGTTAAGGGGGATATGCCATCAAGTGATCAAATGTTGGGCCTTCTGTGCTTCTCAGCAGAGGTTAATGGAGAAAGCTTTGGTTAAATCAACTGACGCAAGTGACAAATGGGCCAACCACTCTCTATTGGAATGCTAGTTCTATGATCGATGACAGTTCTTTGCAGGACTTTCTGGAGATGACTGCCAATTATAGGTAAATCCCCAACCCATAATGAAAACTTTCTTTTTATTTATTTTGTGTAAAGTGATGTTCTCCACAGTGGCACCGAGGTGTCCACTTACATCTGTGTCCCCTCAGTGACCTGGGGCTTGGAACCCTGACCGTTTCTTTAAAAATGGCATTATGCTGTATGTAAAACAAGATTTTTACACCCCAAATAAATAAATCTCTAGCTAAAATAGTTCAGGGTTTATAAAGAAGAGAGGGTCTTCTTCCTTAGTAGCTAAGTAGTTCACTGTCAATGGGCTTGGGAAATAAGGATTGATGGCTACCAGTGGTTCCTGGGAATGTGGCTTCTGGACTAAATACCAGGACTTAACTTTTGGGATGATCCCCCTTCTAAATGAGGGCAATGGCCTTTTTCCCTTGGGACATACTGATTATGAGCAACAACCATGAAGCCAGATAATCTGGGTAAAAGCCCAGCTCACTAGCTGCATGACCTTAGACAAATTACTAAGCCTTTTTATGCCTCTGTTTGCTCATCAAAGTGATAATAGTCGTGAGTACTTCATAGGATTTTTTTTTTAAGGTTAAATGAGTTAATGCATATAAAGAACTTGGAACAATGCCTGCAACCACAGAAAGCACTATATAAATGTTAGCTATTGTTGTTACTGTTAATATTGCCTTTGGTTACTACTACTTTTATTTCCTCATTACCTTATAGCTAAGAACCCTACTTAGAATTAAATCCTTTATATGTGGACACCAGACAGAGCCTGCCATAACCAGGAGGCCATTTATTAATTTTAAAAGTCCTGAACATACCACTGAAACAGGCATGTTTGGGCCTCCCTTTTCTTCTCTTACTCCTGGGACTTTGACACCCCCCCCCCCACACACACACACACCATTTCTCTTCCCAGGATCTGTCTACTCCCATCCCCCTTCCTCTAGTCAATCTTTACACCACCATTTAATCAACACAGTAGATTTGGGTTTTGAGGCCTGGTGGGTACTTGTTGGTTTTCCCTAACACTCAAGTTTAAGTCCATGCCTCAAACTGAGTTCCCTGGAAATTGTGAGACAGAGTTGCGTGTGAAGGTTTATTGGGGAGTGCCCCAAGGGGATACACCCCTGAGGAAGTGAGGGGGGCAGGACTGGACATAAGCCTCAGCTGATCCTACAGGGAACACTGGAGCTGGTAAGGGTCTCCAGAGTTGTCCCAGATTGAGAGGTTGAGGAGGCCAGACCGTTGAATCTCCAAGTCAGACACTGAGGCTGAACTCACTGGAGGGGTGTGAACATGGGCAAGGCTGCTTCATGTAGCCAAGGGCACCTCCCAGCAAGGTACACAGCTGTGTCTGCAGCTGAGAGTCCCAGAAGCTGGGGATGGGAGCACCAGCTCTGACAAGAGGATCCGGATGGAGCACCACAGCATCCACTGAGTGGAGACAACTTATTTCAAGAATGATACATTTTCTGGGCACCTGGGTGGCTCAGTTGGTTAAATGTCTACCTTTGGCTCAGCTTATGATCTCGCGGTTTGTGGGTTCAGGCCCCGCATCGGGCTCTGTGCTGGCAGCTTGGGATTCTGTGTCTCCCTCACTCTCTGCCCCTCCCCCACTCTCACTCTGTCTCTGTCTGTCTCTCTTAAAGATAAACACTAAAAAAAATATAAAAAAAAGAGAATGATACATTTTCATATAAATCAAAACGACAATGAGATATCACCTCACACCTGTCAGAATGGCTAAAATTAACAACTCAAGCAACAACAGATGTTGGCGAAGATGCGGAGAAAGGGGCCCCTTATGCACTGTTGGTGGGAATGCAAACTGGTGCAGCTGTTCTGGAAAACAGTATGGAGGTTCCTCAAAAAATTAAAAATAAAACTACCTTACCACCCAGCAATGGCACTACTAGGTATTTATCCAAAGGATACAGGAGTGCTGATTCGAAGGGGCAATGCACCCCAAATGTTTATAACAACACTACGGATAATAGCCAAAGTGTGAGAAGAGCCCAAATGTCCATCAACTGATGAATGGATAAAGAAAATGTGGTATATATATATATATATATATATACACACACACACACACACACAATGGAATGCTACTCAGTGATCAAAAAGAATGAAATCTTGCCATTTGCAATAATGTGGATGCAACTAGAGTGTATTATGCTAAGCAAAATAAGTCAGTCACAGAAAGACAAATATTATATAATTTCATTCATATGTGGAATTTAAGATACAAAACAGATGAACATAGGGGAAAGGAAGTAAATATAAGGTAAAAACAGAGAGGGAGACAAACCATAAGTGACTCCTAAATACGGAGAACAAACTGAGGGTTGCTGGAGGGGAGGTGGGGGGAGATGGGCTAAATGGGTGATGGGCATTAAGGAGAGCACTTGTTGAGATGAGAACTGGGTGTTATATGGAAGTGATGAATCACTGGGATCTACTCCTGAAACTGATACTATACTATATGTTAACTAACTTGAATTTAAATAAATACATTTTGAAAGAAAGAATGGTATCTTGGGGTGCCTGGGTGGCTCAGTCGGTTGAGCATTTGACTTCAGCTCAGGTCCTGATCTTTCAGTTCACCAGTTCGAGCCCCACGTCGGGCTCTGTGCTGATGGCTCAGAGCCTAGAGCCTGCTTCGGATTCTGTGTCTCCCTCTCTCTCTGCCCCTCTCCCACTCACACTCTGTCTCTCTCTCAAAAAGGAATAAATGTTAACAAAAAAAAAAGAATGGTATCTTTTTAGCAAAAAGTGCTTCAGTGTCTACAAACAAGAAGCAAACAACTCAGGCCAATTACTCTCTGAGTCTCATTTTCTCCTATACATTGGAGATGAGATGGTTTGTAAGGACAAACAGAGCTCTACCACTGCATCTGTCCCATAGGAAACGATCAATTCTAGTTCTTGTCCTACCTTGCTCAGTTCCACAATTCCAAGAGTCGCAGGTCCAGAATTCTAGCTCCTACTTTTGCAAATGACACTGGGGGCCTGTACTTTGGCTCTTGCTCAGGGCTGGCTCTGAGGGCAGGAAATGAATGTCACGTAAACACCTGCAATGAGCCAGGCTGTCTGCCAATTCATTTAACCCTCACCACGACACTGATGGGCAGGCATTAGCACCCTCATTTCATACAAGAGGAAAGTGAAGCTCAGAGAGGTGAAGTGGCTTGCTCAAGGTTCCATGGCTAATGAGGGGCAGAGACAGGGTTCCGATCTAGGTTCATATACCGCTTCAAGTACTGCTGCCCTAGCCCAGGCATGGATGCCCTTCACTTTAAAGCTCAGGCTTCCAGAATGTAGCTGGGAACAAGAAATTAAAATTTTAAGGGGGATTAATATTTTAAAAATATTGATGTAATATTCTATTCTGCCTTCCTGAGCACATGATCTTACCCTAGTTGACCCAGGATACTGAAATTCCTAGATATTTTTCTTGAGGTTTTGTGCTTATGTGTGTATGTGTGTGCATGTGTGTGGTAGAAATGTTAAAGAAGGTGTAAACCATGATCATGTTCCCAAAATACTGTGCAGCAGGACAAACAGCCTTGTAAGTTCAGCTATGGTCTTCGGGAAGGATTTGCTCAATTTTTAGGACAGATTCTTCTGTCTCGTTCCTCTTTTGCACCGTAGTATCACCAGCCTCAAGGACTCAGAGCAGAACAGAAATCGAGGGAGTCCACACAGCAAAGCCATGAGTCTTGCAGCTCAGTGCTAGAAGCAGAATGTGTCCCAGGGGAAGTAAGAGGCAGCCAAGCCCCTTTCCTTCCCAGAGGAAACTGGCAAGAAAAAAGAGCAAGAAAGAAATGGAAGAAAAAAGCCCCGTAGTTCTGAATCGCTGATTCTTTTCTCTCTGTGCTCCAGTGAGGAGACAGGGAGGTGATTTAGAGAAATTAGCGTTACACCAAGAATAAGTGAGGAGGCCCAGCAGGGCAGGATGAGGGCTCCGTCAGCTGAGTCTTGGGGTGGACAGTTGGGCCAGAAGATGAGATGGAAAACTTGGCAGAAATCCAGGGGCCAGTCAGCAACTAGTGAGGGTGAGGGCAAGTCACCACTGAGCTTCAAATAAGCTGAGGGGGTTAGCAGCCTGGGGTTATACCACCCACAGCCATCAACGGATGGTGTAGGCAGGGCAGGTAGGACATTCCAAAAGGGAACTGAGGTGTTCCCCTTGTTGCCTTGAAGGCAGGGGCCACCTTGCCTGAGGACCTCAAGCCTTTCAAGTATCATGATGACCCGTCTGTCCATTTCCCCCATTGGGCCATAATGTATTAGCGATTCTCCACCTCCTGCCCCAACACAAAAACCATCTCCACCCTTTTCCGCCTTGCTCTGCACAACAGAAGCCTGACTTTCATAGATTGTGTCAACTGGGCTCCCTTACCCTCCCACTTCTGGATGCCTTTTGCCAATGGAAGACACTCTCCAGAGTCCAGAGTGTGGGTAGAAAGAGAGATAGGGGTTCTTTGCTTCCCGCTCCCTCCTTATCTCACAGTGGGTTACAAGTGACTGCCATCCCCTGCCGACGGTCCAATGGATAACCTTCTCCCTTGACTACAAGTCTCACTAGGCTCTACAATCTCTTCCTCTTTTTACCCTTTTCGACTTAGGGGCAGTAGCACTCTCCTGCTGTGAGCCTTGGATGCTTCTCCATCCTTCCTTGGCTTCTCACCTTTGGAAAGAGCCCCCTAATTCAACAAATCCCTTTTGCGTGTGGTTTCCTGCTGCATAGAAAGACTTTCTGTCCTAGTTTGCCCTCAGACAGTCCCAGTCTATCCCAGATGTTCCAGTGTAAGGGGATCGCAGCACCCTCCTTTTACTCTCAGAAGATCCTTGCTGGCTAGTGTCCCACGGCTGGCACCCCACTGCTGTGCCATCTTGGGGAGGGTGGCAAGAGGAATCACTGGTGAACAGGGTTACATTGGAACCAGACTGGGCCGTCAACGAATGGGCTCTTCTGCTCACTCACAGGAGGGTGTCAGATTATAGACACAATCAAAGAAGCTAAATTTCCTCTACGCTTGCGGGTTGTGGCGTGAATGATTTTTCAAGCCCTATTGCTCCGTTGTCACTCCTGGGGGACAGGACTCTACCTTAGACATCTTTGCCAACTCCGCCGCATCTAGTGCCCTGCCTGGCCTGTGGTTCATAAACACAGTATGGATGAACAATAAGGGAGTGGAGTCCCCATGTTCGATCAGTGTGACAGCTCATTCACACAGGACCTGCATAGACTTCACAGAGGGAGCAGCTGATAAAGGGAAAGGAATTGGCAGAGCAAGTGTGTTTGTGTGTGTGTGTGTGTGTGTGTGTGTGTGGTGTATATGGTTGTATGTGCGTGTGCTTGTGCATGTGTGTAGTTGTGTATGTGTTTGTGGGTGGTTGTATGTGTGCAGTTGTGAGTGTAGGTTTGGGCATGGGATTATAATCTAAATAGGAATTCACAGTGAAGAGTCGTTTCTGTTCTTAGGACGAGCATGAAGTTTAGAAAAGCAGGATGCATCTTATATTTTAAAATCCTCCCACTTGGGGCACCTCGGTGGCTCCGTCGGGTAAGCGTCTGACTCTTGATTTCAGCTCAGGTCATGATCTCACGGTTTCATTAGTTCGAGCCCCTTGTGGGTCTCTGCACTGATAGTGCGAGGTCTGCTTAGGATTCTGTCCCCCTCTCTCTCTGCCCCCCTGGCTCTCTTCCTCTCTCTCAAAAATTAATAAACTTTAAAAAAATAAAATAAAATCCTCCTGCTTTGCCCTTCTTCCTGCACACACCCCTTGGGGCCAGTCAGGCTCCTTGCATCTCAGTTAGGACTCACCACCTCCACCTCCTGCCAACCTCATTTTCTCTTTGGATGAATAAGTAGAAAGATCACCATGGAACTCATCGGTTCCGTGGAAGGGGCTGTACTCAGTCACCCCACCACTGCCTATGGCGACTTCTCAGAAACTCAGCCCTGCTAAGAGTCACCTTATTTCCTCCTGGGTGGTTTTGCACTTTCAGGCAGTGGTGTTCATCAGTGAGACGTGATCAGAGGCAGACACTGTGGCAGGAAGCCTCCTGTGTACTCAGTACAGGTCTGCTCCCATGTATGGGTCACTGTTCACATTAAACAGCCTCTACCCTCGGGTCGGAGTTTCCTTTAGTGCGGGTCACCGTTCTATTGCAGCGACTTGTGCTTACCTTCCCGTCTCTTCTACCGGCTCCTTTTCATCTTTTCTCTGGTCGTGGCCACAAGTGACCCTAAAATCCCTGACAGTCCCCCTGAGTTCTGACTCTAGCCCCTTGTGTCTGGTCCCACCTGCTTCCTACACCCGGAAAGGACAAGAGATTTCCCAACTAGAGAGATAGGGTCACGGTCTTAACACGTTTTGTTCATCGTCCCTTCAAAGGGTGGAGTCTAATTTCCCCTCCCCTTGAACGTGGGCTGGCCAGAGTGATGTGCTTGTAACAAACAAAATGTAATGAAAGCGCTGTTTTCTTTTTTTTAATGTTTATTTATTTTTGAGACTGAGAGACTGAGAGCAGGGGAGGGACAGACAGAGAGGGAGAGGGAGACAGAGAGAATCCCAAGTTGGCTCTGCACTGTCAGCACAGAGCCTGATGTGGGGCTCAAACTCACAAACCATGAGATCATGACCTGAGCAGAAGTCGGGCGCTTAACCTGCTGAGCCACCCAGGTGCCCTGAGCCAAAACTAAAAAAAAAAAAAGATTTTATTAAAATTGTTTTTAATGTTTATTATTTATTTTTGAGAGAAGCAGAGAGAGACAGAGTGCACACAGGGGAGGAGCAGAGAGAAACAGAGACAGAATCGGAAGCAGGTTCCAGGCTACGAGTTGTCAGCATAGAGCCCGATGTGGGGGTCAAACTCACAAACCGTGAGATCATGACCTGAGCCAGTGTCGGACGCTTAACTGACTGAGCCACCCAGGCGCCCCAAAAGTGCTGTTTTATGATCACCAAGGCTCCACCATAAAATACAGACAGCTTGGTCTGACTCTGTCTCTCTTGGCACTCTCACTCCTAGAACCCATCCCAGACCCCAGGGATAGGCCACATGCAGATGTTCTGGCTGAAAGCGGGCATCGCTACACAGACACGTGAGAAAAGAAGCCTTAGTGATGACTCGTGCCTGCCCCAGCCACTGTCTGACTGCAACCACATAGGAGAACCTCAAGGGATAAACCAGCTAGCTGAGCCCAGTCAACCCCCAGGCCCATGAGGAATATTAAGAAATGATTGCTGCTGTTTTCATGCCACTGTGTGTTGGGGTGGTTTGTTAGATAGCTATAGACAACCATAATGAGAAGCAAGAAGCACTTGGAGAAAGTTCACAGAGAGCCAGAGGGTGATTTAAAGGTTATACATAAAACACAATAACATGCTGGGGAGTCTGAGCTTTTTCGTCAACCAAAGGAAAGATCAAGGGGAAATTTTAAAATGTCTTTTAAAAAAAACACACAGCAAAGGAGCTTAAACCTTCTGATTTCCAGTGAGGACAGCATAAGAGGAAATCAGATTAAATTGCAGCATGACGAATTTGGGATTGATGTAATTTTGGGATTGGCGGTGCTTTTTTGAGTGAGGGTGAAAAGCCATGGGCACGCATATTTTAACAATCATGTATTGTCTTTATTGCCTACCCATCCGGTTAGGTGCCTACCCTCGCTTCATGTGCACTGTAGCCTCTAAAAAATGATAAATACAAAACGTAATTAATACATATTGAAGATGACATGTGTGAATGTCTTCAGATACACATTATTTTGAGATTTAAACATCATAAAAGAAAGAAATCATGCCCAAACCAAACTTCCTTAAAATGGTATCATCTTTCTAAACAGAATAATAAAAAAATAATTGAACAACTCCAGGTTAATCGGTTTGAGCCCACTATTTTGCAATTCTACAGTTTTCAACTTTTCTCAACTTGGAAGGTTGCCCCTGTCCCCCCATCTCATCTCATCTGTCTGTCAGTTAACTATTGCTAAGTAACAAGCACTCCTTACTCAAAATAAAATATCATGAAGCTTAATACCTGTTTATATAGCTCATGAGTCTGTGGGTTGGCTACATCAGATCACCTCCTATGATTTTTTTTAAAGTTTATTTATTTATTTTGAGAGAGAGAGAGAGAGAGAGGAGCAGAGAGAGAGGGAGAGACAGAATTGTGAGCAGACTCTGTGCTGTCAGCGCAGAGCCTGGCTCAGGGCTCGATCTCATGAACCATGAGATCATCACCTGGGCCGAAATCAAGAGTGGGACGCTTAACTGACTGAGCCACCCAGATGCGATGGTTTTGAAACTCTAGCCTGAAACTGGTATAGACAATTTTGAGATATGTTGAGCCATGCAAATGGCCATGCAAATGGCCATGGTATGCTCTGTAGCTACCAGGAATATGGTAGCTCATGCATGAACAGAGACTCAAGAACCCTTGACTAGACCCCCAGCCCCACTCAGCCTGTAAATATACTTGTGTTCCTATTTCCCGTCCCTTCTGCTACTTATCCACCCACTGCCACTCTTTGGGCAGGGCAGAGAGCTAGGTTTACAGAAAGCATCCAGAAGCCTCTTGGGGGAACAAGAGCAGCCCCCACTCCACGCCTTAAATGTAATCACAAAAGCCGAACTCAGAGAATTTTTTTTCTCTATAGCTTCTGCTGCAATTTTTGATGCTGGAGGGCATTTATTCAGCTTTTATTATTTTCTTGTTAAAGAATATTTAATCTTACTGGTGGGTGGGTGTGGGTGGTGATCACATCAGAGAGAAGAGAAAGAAATCCAAGCGTGTTTCTGAGGGAAAAAAAAATATGTATTAACCGTTATATGGTGGTGCATTCTTTATAGTTAATATGCAGCTCAGGCAAGAACATAATAGAATAGCTTCCAAACTATGCAAAAAGCAAAATCAACTCTGTGTAGACCCTATCCTGTGTTAACAAACTCGGAGCTGTATTCTCTAGGAAATCAGATTCCTTTGCTGGGGATGGTTTTCAGAGTTTATGTATTGTTTATGAAATGCCCTGGAGCTAGAAAGTTACACTAGCAAAGCAATGGATGGGAGGTCCTCTTGACTACAGTGTTGAAGGCTCAACACAGAAAGCCCAAGAGAGCTAAGAGAGGGCATTGGAATGCTTAAAATATAAGTAATGAAGCCAGAATCTGGGGGAAAAGCATCTAAATGACATTGCCATTAACCAAATCACAGTTCAGTAAAATCCTATTGATTTATACCTACCATATCATTTATTATAGTGGAACTACCCTTTTCATTTGTCCCAGGAAACACTACTCTGCGATATGCTATTTATTTGTTATCTTCCATTTTCTGATCCGTACAACAGGAAATAATAATAATCCCTACTTTGTGACACCATTGTGAGGATTGCATGGGGGAAGACATGTCAAGTTCTTAGCCTAGTGCCTGGTACGTCATACCAGCTAACATTTACAGTAATTCTTATCATTCCTGCTGCAAGGCAGTATAGTGGAGGAAAGAACATGCATTTTGAAATTTGATAGGATTGGATTTTAATCTCGGGTTGTCATTGTTGTTGGTAGGCTTTTTCTTTTAATTTTTTAATGTTTATTTATCGTTGACAGAGAGAGAGACAGAGCACGAGTGGGGGCGCGCAGAGAGACAGGGAGACACAGAATCGAAGCAGGCTCCAGGTTCTCAGCTGTCAGCACAGAGCCCGATGCGGGGCTCAAACTCACGAACCGTGAGATCATGACCTGAGCCAAAGTCGGATGCTTAACCAATTGAGCCACCCAGGTGCCCGGGTTTTTGTTGTTGTTGTTTGTTTTTGTTTTTTCTTTCGTAATGTGTCCTTGGGCATATCATTATAAAATTGGGGTAATCTGGCTTCTATGGTTGCTGTGAGGTTTAAGTAAAATTACTTTCAAAGAGAATTGAATGCAGTGTTGGGCACATGGAAATTGATGAATGAATGATAGCTGTTATCACCTCATGGAACTGTCATAGTCCCTAGAAGGATACATTTGGCCAATGCTGTACCTGATGTTGTACAAGAATGAACCACTGTACTTCAGGACTTGCAGTGATTATGGGCTGAGTCCATTCAGGTCCTCCTAGAGGATGGGAGGATGCAAAGGACACTTAACTGGGAGAGAAACTATGAAGGATAAAGGGGGGAGGGGCAGGAGTAGCAGGGCAGAGACTTCAGACCTCAGTGCAAGTCTGACCCTTGAGAAGGGAGAGGGAAGGAAGACGGTTGGGTGAGAAGGGCCGCAGGTATAGCGCAGCTCTGGAAAAGTCTCTGGCAGGCCGAGGTGGAGCCCCAGAGCAAAGACTGCCCATCGGAGGAGTCCTGCGTCAGGCAGAATGGCCAGCTCTGGGCAACCCCCCCCCCCCCCCCGCCCCTCCCCACCCCTGTCGTGCTGTCATTGGGTGGGAACAGCCTGGCCAAAGTGTGGCCTCAGCAGGACTGTTGCAGCAGATCCCAAAGGGAAGATGCAGCAGCTGGGGGCCGTCAGTGATCTCTGCTCCTCTGAGGGGAGGAGGGACCTCTGAATGGTGTACCTCCATGGCCACCACTAGGGGCCATGTTCAGTTCCATCTCAGTCACAGTTATCTTTGTTCATCTTAGTTAGTTCCTGGTCTGGGTCAAGCCCTCACAATAGACCCTCTGTAAAATGTGGAGTGGAATAGAATTTTCTAAGGAAAGAAGTACTGCCAAGAGTAGTTGTGGAGAATAATTGAGGCATTTCATCCAACAAATAACGATATTCGCTGAAAAATAGATTGGTTGAAAAATCAACTTAATGGTTTCTATTTGGAAAAGAACAATGCAAGTGTCAATCTGTCCTGCTTGGTTCCTTCGAGGAAGGTAGGCCATAAGTCTCCTTTACAGGCATTTAGCTGGAAAAAAAGTATATTTTTAAGTGACATCTTTTATCCATGAATCTTCAATAATTCATTCTGGTTTCTCTTCCTGTCTCATTGCATGACTCAGATTTATTTAAATTTTTTGTTTTAGGGGGACCTCAGGAAGATAATAGTAGAAGTAGATTGGAGGGATATAGCAAATTTACTTCAAGCTTTAATTTCCTCTGCTATGAAACCATTGCTTTTTCCATTTTTCACCTTTATCTACCCCTTCATTTGCGATATTGGAGAGGAAAAAAATTTCCTCTATCCTCTTAGGTTCAGTGTTTGGGGGTCGTGAATTAAGCTGACAAAAGACAGATTAACACAAGAAAAGGCAGATTTTAATCACATACACAGGGGAGTTCACCAAGAAATGTGAGTCAAGGGGCAATTAGAATTGAGTCTTACCTGTCATCTTAATAGAGGAAGGGGAGAAGATGAACACTTATGGGAAAGCGAATTATTTCTTAGAAAGATAAATGAGCCCTCAGGAGAGAGAGATATGATAGTGTTTTGACAATGTCTGTTCAGGTGTGTTGTGGAGGCTTCTTATGTCCAGTGATGAGTCAGTCTTCCCCAGTTGCTCCAGGGAGGGGATATACGACAATTGAATTCTTTTGAGTTCTTTTGGAAAGCTCTGCTTTTAGGTGGATAAGAAATCTCAGGAACTCAAATGCTTTCCACTCAAAATAATTTATATGCTACAGTGGTGCACTTTGGACTCTCAGTGGTGTGAATGCTAAACTATAGGTGTGTCACATAATTTGAGGGCCCAGATCAAAGGTGGTATGGAAGAGCCGGTAATGGTGCTCATATTGTCTCAGTAGCTCAGTATTTCTTCACTATTTAATGGTGGTGGAGGGGCGCCTGGGTGGCGCAGTCGGTTAAGCGTCCGACTTCAGCCAGGTCACAATCTCGCGGCCCGTGAGTTCGAGCCCCGCGTCAGGCTCTGGGCTGATGGCTCAGAGCCTGGAGCCTGTTTCCGATTCTGTGTCTCCCTCTCTCTCTGCCCCTCCCCCGTTCATGCTCTGTCTCTCTCTGTCCCCAAAATAAATAAACGTTCAAAAAAAAGAAAATTAAAAAAAAATAATGGTGGTGGAAAACAAACGAAATGTCATTCACTGATGGCATAGGTCATGGAACCGGCTCTTTGGAAAGAGAAAAAAATTACAACCTTTCCAATTAGAACTTTATTGTGATAAGGGAGAGGCATTGGAATTGAGGGCAGGGAAGGGAAGAAAAAGGATGGAAGACACCAGACTGGAGATTCAGGGCCAAGCAAGAGCTGGTTTGTGGCTGAATCCACTTACTGCTCAAGAAGAGCCAACAGGTGTCAGATATATGAAACCAGCGGAAGCATCACCTCCCCAGGGAATCAACAGTGCTAATAAATCAGCAGCAGGCCTGGATAAATTAAATCTTGGCAGTGTAGGCAGAGGCCATGACCGAAGTTGCTTTGACCCCTTCTCAATTTTCTACCCCAATGAAAATGAGATGAGGGTGTAAACAAACATTGGTGTTTATGCAGCTGGTATCCTGTTGGCATCATTTTAAACTTTTTGATTAAAAACAACGTGGGGGTTTGTTGTTGTTTTCGATGCTGTTTGAAAGTCGGGCATCTCTGAGAGGCAAGGGCAACAGGGTTATATACTGTATGTTTGCTGACATGACTTTGTCTTTGACCAGAGTGGCGCAGGACTAACTAATTGACTCAAACTTGTGTTAAGAGTGTATTTGATGGGGCGCCTGGGTGGCTCAGTCAGTTAAGCGTCTGACTTCGGCTCAGGTCATGATCTCATGGTTCGTGAGTTCAACCCCCACATCGGGCTCTGTGCTGACAGCTCAGAGCCAGGATCCTGCTTCAGATTCTGTGTTTCCTTCTCTCTCTGCCCCTCCCCCACTCACACTCTGTCTGTCTGTCTCTCTCAAAAATAAATAAACATTGAAAAAAAATTTTTTAAATAGTGTATTTGAGGGGTGCCTGGGTGGCTCAGTTGGTTAAGCATCCGACTCTTGATTTTGGCTTAGGACATGATCTCATGGTTTGTGATATCGAGCCCCAAGTTAGGCTCTGCTATGACAGCACAGGGTCTGCTTGGGATTCTCTCTCGCCTTCTCTCTCTGCCCCTCCCCTGTTCGTGTGTGCTCTCTCTCTCTCAAAATAAATAAATAACCTTTAAAAAAAAGTGTATTTGAAATTCACCAGAGGTGAATTTGTAGTGACCAAAAGCCTGTAAACAATCTGAATATACATCATTGGGGAAAGTGTTGAATAGATTAAAATATGCCCAGACTACACAGCTATTAAAAAATGTATTCGATCAATACCTATTGACCTGGAAAGATATTCATGAAGGAAACAATAACAACAACAGCCTGCTGTTAAAAATCATAGTTCTTTGACTTTAGTTGGTAGAGAGATGAATTTCTCACCTGGAGTTTGGTTCGCTTTTCTATGCTTTGACATAACTAAAATAATCCTGAGAAGATGAGGGTTATAATATTAGAAAGATGGGGGCGCCTGGGTGGCTCAGTTGGTTAACTGTCTCACTCTTGGTTTCAGCTCAGTCATGATCTCACGGTTTCTGAGATTGAGCCCTGAATCCGGCTCTGCACCTTGACAACGTGGAGGCTGCTTAGGATTCTCTCTCCCTCTCTGCCCCTCTTCCACTTGTGCTCTCTCTTTCAAAAAGAGTATTAGAAGTTCCACTTTTCAAAAGTTAAAAGAGTAAGAGAATTTAGGGAGGTAAAGAGGAGAGAGACAAATGTTGTAAACTATCTGGTTAGGGTGAGGTCCTTTAAAAGAATTTTCTATGGAGAGAAGGAAAGACTAGAGGCTGCACACTACTGTTTGAGTCTGCATAGAAATGGAGGGGGAAAAAAGCAGTCAATGTGAAAGGCCTAGAATCACACACACAACCTCATTTCTGTTTAGAGCATTGCAGTTTTAAAGACATTTTTACATCCAGTTCCTCACTTGTCAGAGAGCTGGATATATGCCTGCCATTTCACAGGGAAAAAAAAAATAAAAATAGAACTCAGATTAGTTCTGCCTAAATTCTGTCTCTGAGTGCCAGCTAAATTGGATAATTGATAAAATCTGTATGTGGAGTCAGTCAAGAGAAAATTAAGGTTTTCTTCATTGGAGTTTAGAATTGAGATAGTCCTCAGTGTAAATAAACGCATGAACTGTGCTGTGGATGAGGCTCTCAGCACTCCTGTATCTTACACAGGCTCTGGCAGATTGGGGGCAGAATGAGAATGGAATAGAAGGGACACCATATGGGTAGTGATGCAGGGCAAGTGGGGACAGCAGAGAACCTGGAGTAAGGAGGTCAGGAAGAATTGAGGTCATGATTGGGGTGATCCAGGGTATAGAAGTTCCTCTTCTGGTAATGGTGGACCAGTTAATTAAGACCAACCTTTCTGCTGAAGACACCTAAAAGAAGAAGCTAGGATTGATCAATCTGTCTATGTATCTATCTAATCTATATCTACAAAACACATACACCCCAGTATATTAAAAATATATTCTAGAAAATACCAGTTCATATACCTAAAACCAGGGTGCGGAATTACCGGGCCATGAACAAAATGAAAGAAGATAGACACCCAAGGAGAAAATCAGAGTTTGGGGCCATTTTCCTCCTAGGGCATTTGCCAATTCCTTACCAGGTGACTGAGAACCTAAAATGCTTGCATTTTAGCAGCCTTAAATGATGCTTTTGAGAGCCTTACAAGGATACAGATACAGGGTTTGGCATTCAGGATTCCGTGGTCTTGGAACTGACCATAGGAGGGCTGTCTACAAGGAGAGAGGATACACCCTCAGATACTGCTGCTCAACTTGCTCCAATCCTGGAGTGGATTAAAGGGATCTTGGGTTGCCTACATCCCCAGACCCTGGCAGAAGCAAATGGAAACCCACTCCGGAGAAGGCTAACATTATCCTATGCCTCATACTCTTTCTATAAATACTTGTAAATACAAAACCTGGCGAGCAAAAATTAACCAGATGCATAAAGAGACAAGCCCAAATGCCTTGGAATGGCATCTTTAAAAGGTTGAAAGAAACCCACCACCATCTTGGAATTCTGTACTCAGTGATCATTTCCTTCAGCGATAAAGGTGACAAACACATTGTTTTAGCTATCTATTGATGCATAACAATAGCACCACAAACTTAGTAGCTTAAAAATAACATATATTTATCATCTGATAGTTTATTGGGTCAGGAGATTGAACGTGGGTTAGCGGGGTCCTCTGCAAGGCTGCAGTCAGGTGTTGGCCAGAACTGGGTTCTCATTTGAGGCACTACTGGGGAAGAATCTGTTTCCAAGCTCGCCATGCATTTTCATTCAGGCTTGAAGACTGAGGGTGTCAATTTTTTGCTAGCCTTCAGCTGGAGGCTAGAGGGTTTAAACCCATGTATCAAGAGGAAGGCTGAAAAATCAATGAGATAAGCATTCATCTCAAGAGATTAGGAAAATAAAGGCAAATTAATCTCAGAGAAAGTAGAAAAAGAAAATAATAAAAAGCAGAAGTGAATGAAATAGGAAAAATACAATAGAAAGTATCAACAAGGATAAAAGTTGGTACTTTGAATCAAATAAAATTGATCAAAATCATAAAAATCACTGTACCCCCTACAGATATAAAATAATTTATAATTTCAAAATTTTAGATAAACTGGAAAAATTTATAGAAAGATACAACATTATAAGCCTGACACAGAATAAACAGAGAACCCGATGAATACAACATTTTTAAAAATGGAATTTATAAATTTTTCTACAAAGAAAATTCCCAAATGACTTCATTAGTAAATTCTACTCAATTAAGGGAAAAAGAATGCCAACCTGTCAAAAATTCATCTGAAGTATAGAAAAAAAATGGAACATTATCTAACTCGTATTGTGAGAGCAGGAGAACTACAGATACTGAAATCTAACAATGACATGACAAGACATAATACTTCAGGTCAATATCATTGGAGAACATACACATAATATCATATCCAAACAATCTGATAGCCATTCAAATTTACCAATATATAAAAATATAATATATCCGAATCAAGTTGGGTTTATTCTAGAGAGGCAAGGTTGACTTAGAAATAGATCATGGAGCAGTGCATTTCACCACAGTAACAAGATTAAGGGCAAAAATCATATGATTGTCTCCATAGACACTGAAACAAATTTGATAACATTTTGTATCCATCTGTGGAGGTAAAAGCTCCACTGAGTGACCTAGTAATAAAAGGAAACTTTCTTAAACTGATGAAGTTATCTGCAACAAAAATAGCACTTACAACAAAACTCTACTTCATCATAAATTACTGAAAGCTTTTACTTTGTGATGAGAACAAGACAAGATTGCCTGCCCTCACTACTTCTACTGGTCATCGCACCTTAATGCTCCATCAAAGACTTGGAACTGACATAGAGAACAGAAATAACCGAACTTTACAAGTGTGCTTGGCTCTACTCTTTGCGGGAGAGGGCATGACCAGGACTATCTTGTTCTCATTTTGGTGTAGACATTTTGTGTCTCCTGAAGTTAGTTCTATGCAAATACAATAGAGTATCTGGTGGAATATCTAAAAATACGGTTAATGGCAATTTGAGTTGACTTCTAAGGGGAGGAGACATTTCGAATGGGCCTCTCTTTAATCTAACGGGGCTTTCTGAGGCCTAGAGAAAACCCCTATTTGTGCCTTATCCGGGCCAATGTTGCTAAAGTATCTTCTTTTGCTTTCACTATGGTTGAGAACAAGGTGGAGTACTGAGAGAATACTATTTTAGAAGACATTTTCTCTGGGGCTATTTTTTTGGTTAGGATGAAATCACCAGGACACCAGCATACGTTTGGGTACCTAGGACTGACTGATGAGTATTGTGACTCACGTACTCTTAAAGAAAATAACATGCATCCAGCTCTTACACGCATAGGAAAGTGCCTAAGCCTGGTAAGCTTAGCTTCAACAATTGGGATGATGACAAAAGAATTTATTTTAATAGTTGCGATTAGAGATGCTTGCGTGGCTCAGTCGGTTAAGCGTCTGACTCTTAGCTTCGGCTCAGGTCATGTCTCTCAGTTTGTGAGTTTGAGCCCCACATCGGGCTCTGCGCTAACGGCATGGAGCCTGCTTGGGATCCTCAGTCTCTCCTCTCTCTCTCTCTCTCTGCCCCTCCCCTGCTCGCTCTCTCTCTCTCTTTCTCAAAATAAACTTAAAAAATTTACGATTACTAGACAACTTAAAGTAGTAGGGACGTTAGTGTTAGAATTAATGAAGGTCTTTGCGTGTTAGACTGACAGGCCATGCAGATACAAAGGAAGCAATAGATGTAATCTACACAGACATCAGTGCAACTCTGATTATATTAAAATGATATTCTCTGCCAAAAAACAGGAAGATTCATCTGCTGTTCTTAGATATCTACTGGGAGGGTAATAGTCAGTAAAGGGTCATCGAGGTGGCCAGTGTGTACATGAAAATTATAAAACAAATAATGATTTGTCAAAGTCAGCATGACTATCCTCGGGAATGTGTTTATAGATCCTTCAATGAATTTAGGATGTTTCCCTAGATGGCATTAGCATTGTCTCCTGTTTAGTCTGACGTAAGTGGTCACAACTAACCATGACAATTCTTTCCACTGATTTGGCTGTTGTCAAGCTGTATGTATGCAATGTCAAAAGAGCAAAGCATTTTTAAAGCTTAGCCAAAGTGGGTGATTGACTCACACCACCAGTTAGAAATAGATATCTAAGTGTCTTCCACATACTGAAGTGCCGATCTTTTTTTTTTTTAATTTTTTTTTTAACGTTTATTTTATTTTTGAGACAGAGAGAGACAGAGCATGAACGGGGGAGGGGCAGAGAGAGAGGGAGACACAGAATCGGAAGCAGGCTCCAGGCTCTGAGCCATCAGCCCAGAGCCCGACGCGGGGCTCAAACTCACGGAATGTGAGATCGTGACCTGAGCTGAAGTCGGGCACTTAACCGACTGAGCCACCCAGGCGCCCCGAAGTGCTGATCTTTTAATTCATCTTACTTTTGCCAACACATACAGTGTCAGCCACACACCACTGAGAAGATGTGGGCATGGCCATGTGGTGAGCATTACTAGTAGTTATGGAATGCTTTTTAGATGTCTGTCTCCTTTGGGGCAGGCAGCTAAGCCAAAGCTTCTCGAGATTTGATTTTGTGATATGATTTTAGGATTCCAGAACGGTCACTACTCCTCATTACACCTTGCCCCCAGTCTCTGTGTGAAGTTCGATTGTGCACCACACAAGGTTACCAGGGGGCATCATTCACATTGTGGACCTATACAGAATTAATTTGTATGGAGCACTGCGGATGAGTGTAGACATTCCAGGACTCTTGGCTGAGCCCTGGGACAGTCAGAGAGCCCTCTATCCCATTATTCTTTACTTCCCCACTTGTGCCCACACACCCCCACAAAGCCTCCACTCTCATGTTTACTTGGACACACCTGTGTCCACATGGTTGTGCCTTCTCCTGACTGTGCGTTGAGTGTCTGGATTACCTCAGCAAGCAGTCCCCCTTATTCTTGGTCTTGTCACAGTCACCTCATTGTGGGATGGAATGTGTGCATCCCTTCCAGCTTATATGCTGGGCAGGGTGTAAGTGCACAGTAACGCAGGGTGGGTGTGTACCTATGCACAAGCAACTGCTTCCCTCGGCTCTGGAAAGAGCACAAATGGAGCACATTTGAGCGGATTTGTTCAAATTTTAGTGAGATGCGTGTGTCTAGCTGATGACTTACAAAGCGGTTTAACTTATAACGTCACTGGATGCTACTGCTTCAGCCCTAGAGATCGTGTTCCACTCCTTCCTTGTCTCCTTCTCCTGGCCCCCATCTCCTTTATGCAGAGACATATCTAGCATCACTGAGGTAGCCTGGAACAATGACATCCCCCAAGGTATATACACTTCCTAATCTCAAGAACCTGTGAATATTACCTTATATGGCAAAAGATGTGATTAAGAATCTTGAGATGTGGAGTTTATCTTTGCTTATCCTAGTGAGCCTTAAATGCAAGCACAAGTATTCATCTTTTTTAATGTTTATTTATTTTGAGAAAGAGAGCACGCAAATTGGGGTAAGTGACAGAGAGAGAGAGGAGAGAGAGAGAGAATCCCAAGTAGGCTCCACGCTGTCAGCACAGAGCCCGGTGCAGGGCTCTATCCCAGGAACCATGAGATCATGACCTGAGCTGAATTCAAGAGTCGGATGCTTAACCGATTGAACCACCCAGGCCCCCCTGCAATCACAAGTATTCTTATAAAAGAGAAGCAGAGGGAGTTTTGAGACAGATAGGGTCACCTAATGTGGCTGGAAGGATCAACAGCTGGCTGTGAATGATTGATGAGACTGTGCATTAATACATGAGTTTGTTTCCTATTGTTGGATAACAAACTACCAGAAACTTATGGCTTATAATAACACACATTTATTATCTCAGTTCCTGTGGGTCAGGAGTCTGGGCATGGCTTAGCTGGGCCCTCTACCAGGCTGCAAACCAGGTATTGGCTAGAGTTGGGTTCTTATCTGGAAGCTCTACTGGCAATCGAGCTGCTACCAAGCTCTTGTGGTCATTGGCAGGATTCATTTCCTAATGGCTCGAAGACTGAGGTCTCTAGCTTCATGCTGGACATTGACTAGAGGCCACTGTCAGCTCCTAGAAGCTCCCCACAGTTCCTTGCTGTGTGTCTTTCTCCAAATTCTCTCTCACCACATGGCAGCTTACTTCTCCAAAGCCAACAAGGGGGAAAGATAGCAAGTTTTCTAGCAAGGCAGAGTCTTACATAATGTAATGCAATTACAGGAGTGACTCCCCATTACCTTTGGCATATTTTATTGGTTAGAAGCAAGTTACAGGCCCTGCCCACACTCAAGAAGAGGGAACCATACAAAGGTATGAACTCCAGCAGGCTGGGGATCATGGAGCCACCTAAATGTCTGCCTGCTACAATATACTCATTTATTAAGAAATTATCGAGGAAGAAGAACCTTTTTTCTAATCCACACAAAGGTCTCTCACAGGTTAGTGGAGGCATTTTTTTTTTCCATCCCAACCCTCTTTTTTGTTCTGGCCAAAGTGGTGTTAAAATAATAAGCCAAGGGACTGAAGTGTATTTTATCAGATGACAAAAAGTGACTAAAATCTGGGAGATGTAATCATGGTATAGTTTTATAGGAGTTCCTTCCATTTTGATAACATTTACTAGAATGTGCCTGCTTTTGGAAAAGAGAAATCTCAATAGCTAAACCACGACAACTGAAAATATCCCCTCTGGGCTCAAATTCTTTTTTCTTGTTTTCATCTGAAAAAATATCTCCCACACAGATTCTATAAAGTTGTGTATTCACCTTAGTGAATTTAGAATACAATCACTTTCTGATGAGGTTACTCATTAGTGTTGATCCAGTTTCTCTAGATTCCTCTAATTAGCAAGTATTATGAGCTATCTTGTGTTGGATAGGTAATTCTTGAAAATAACTTTATCCTTCTTCAAAACCTTCTTTATGGGGCGCCTGGGTGGCTCAGTCGGTTAAACGTCCAACTTCAGCTCAGGTCATGATCTCACAGTTGGTGGGGTTGAGCCGTGCGTCCGGCTCTGTGCTGACAGCTCAGAGCCTGAAGCCTGCTTTGGATTCTGTATCTCCCTCTCTCTCTCTCTGCCCCTCCCCCACTTATGTGCATGCACACATGTGCGCAAGCGTGCATGCTCTCTCTCTCTCTTTCTCTCTCTCTCGAAAAAAAAACTTAAAAAATAAAAATAAAAAAAAATAAAACCTTCTTCATTCCCATTGGCCCAAGCAGGAATTAGGTCTGAGTTACTGCTTACCTTGACTGTTGCCACAGATTCCTGACTTCTCATTCTTGTCTACACCTCTCTGATTTGTTTCTCCTCTTGGCTTAAAGGCTTTTTGCAGTGCTTTGTTCCCTTCATCTTAAATTCTGTGCCCTTTTGCCTGTCCTCAAGGCCCTGTATGGTTCCCCTGCCAGCTAATCTAGCCTCATGGTCCATTTCTCCAGACTCTGCCCCAATAATCAGGGCAGCCATATTGAATGAGGATAGCATGTTGTTTTATGCCATAGGCCCTTGTAGGTTCTGTTTCCTCAGCCTGAAATACAACTTCAATTCATTTCTTTAGTGCTTTGTCTTGTTTTGGTTATGAGTTTATTAACTTATATTATGAAACATTTCAACCATAGAGAGAAATATAAAGAATAACATAATAAACAAGCATATCCCCACCATCTGTTTTAAAGATAGTGCTATCTTGCCATATTTACCTCAGATGTATATATTTCTTTTTAATTTTTAAGATGAACGTTTTCAAACATACAGGAAGTTGAAACACTAGTTCAACTACCCATATATTTGTTACTGAGATCCAACAATTGTTAATATTTTGCCATATTATTCCCTCTCTCTCCCATTTCTTCTATTACTACCTCTTTCCCTTCACACACATACATGAAACATTTAAACCTTCATTAAGTTGCAGGCATCATTCATGACACTTCACCCCTAAATACTCCCACATACCTCTCCTAAAAATAAGTTGTTCTCCTACATAACTTTCCTATCATTATTGCATCTAAGAAAATAAATAGTTCCCTTACCTCGGTGTAATATTCTGTCCCTACAAAAATGGCAGTTTTCCCCAAAAGGTCTTTTTATCACTATTTTTTCTCCTACACAGGATCCAATCAAGTTTCACTCTTTACATTTTGGTTTGGCTTCCTAAAACTCTTTAATTCTAGAACAGCCATGCTTATAATTTGTTCTTAGGATATTGAGGTTTTTAAAGTTATCAGGACAGTTACTGGTGACATAGCTCACCATCTGGATTTCTGAATCATTTTCCTCATGTTTTTATTTAACATCTACCTTTATAACATGTGTCTCCTGAAAACTGAAAGTGTTCTTCTAACCCATTACCCTTTTGCCTAACGGTTTGGTTGTACACTGATGCCCACATCAATGATATCATTTGTGGTTATAGAATGGTTATTTTCTAATTCTGCCAATTATTCTACATTTATTAGTCGCCATTCTGCTGCAAAAAAGAACATTCACTGATCAACGGGGAATGAATTTCAGCTCCTCATCTAGGGTGATTACTTCATTCTTCCCTTTTTAATTAGCAATTTTCAGAGTAAATCATCTCCATTGATGGCAAATGAGTTAATTTTTTCTCCTTTTTCTTATTTTGAGCATTATTATAGGCTCTCTTAATATGGATTTTCCCATTAGCAGACCCTGAGACAGGATGCAAGTACAGGTAGTTATGTGAGAGGTGATTTCAGAAACACTGGGAGGAGGGGCAGGGAATGAGACCAGGAAGAGAGGGAAGATACTCAGGGAGAGCTGCCTACCCATTTCTCCCTGCAATGAGCTGGAGTCTGATCCTGCTGCAGAACCCAGAGACCAGTGTAGTACCATGTGCCATAGAGTCATCTCATTTGAGAGGCATTTATCCACAACTTTTGTCAGTCATTCTTTGAAAGACTGCTCATCGGGAGCATAGATTCCCTGGCATTATCAGCCCAAAGGGCTTCGAGAGAAGCCCTCAGGCAAAGACAGATGGGTGCTGGCAGCTGAAGTTTACTGACTGGGGGCATGTATGAGTAGGTCACCATCACTTACAGTCATTTGTTTTGAGGCTCAAAGTCCCAAAATTGACCAATGGGAACTCTTTGAATCCTGCTTGCCCTGTATCCTTTTGGCACACTTCCATTAGTTTTGAGCACATCCCTTCTGGCACACAGTGAATCAGACTAACATTACAATCTCCCTGGCCCAGGGCCACCTGGGTGGCTCAGTCGGTTAAGCATCTGACTTTGGCTCAGGTCATAATCTCACAGTTCGTGGGTTCGAGCCCCCCTGTCAGCGTGGGGCCTGCTTGGGATTCTCTCTCTCTGCCCCGCCCCCACTCACTTTCTCTCCCTCAAAATAAATAAATAAACTTAAAACTTTCCTGGCCCAGTCCTGACATTAACCATTTCTCCAAGGAGCTCTGATTCATCTTAGGGGGGAAACCAAGATCTGAGAGCTAAACATGCCCATTGCTGCTGGATGTATGATCGCTTCTTGGCCCTTTTAGTGACCTACCTCACAAGTTACACTGCCGTTTTCTTTTTTTATTTTCTTTTAAGATTTTACTTTTAAATAATCTCTACACTCAATGTGGGGCTTGATTCACCACCCCGAGACCAAGAGTCACATGCTCCACCCACAGAGCCAGCCAGGCACTGCCACATTGAAACTTTCAATTCAGATTTAACAATACAGATTTTTTTATTTAGTATCTTTGAACTTACCTTTGCTTTGCAAAATATGGTTTCTAATAACATTAACTTAAGATGTCAAAAGTACTATACCAATATTACTGCTCACTGAAGAAAGATTTTCATCATTTCTTTGCATTTCTCTTCGCTCTTACTATATCCCAATAAAGGTATACACGCAGAGCACCACGTTCTACAACCACTTGCAATAATTTTCTCTCTCTTTCTTTTTTCTTGTTTAACCATTTTGACATACGTTTTGGATCATTTTCTTCTACTTGGTTTTCATTTTAGGGTTTTCCTGAATTCTGTTTTTGAATACAGCAGGACATTTACACAATTCATGCATCAAAATACACACAAAGAAGTACTCAGAGAAATCTGCCTTTTTTAGTTTCCTGGTTCACTTTTCCAGCAGTCATTTTTGCATATGTATTTTCATTTCCCCTTCTTTCATATCCATATGACAGCCTACTATATATAGTGTCACATACCTTGCATTTTTCTCTTAATACTATATCCTGGAGGTTATTCTACTTCGACTCGGAGAACTTCGTCATTATCCTCCAAGTTGTAGCACACTCCATTTTGTGGCTGCAGCATGGTTTTAGTATATAGCCACTACTGAAGAACATTTGGGTTGAGTCCAACCCGTATGTATGTGTATGTGTGCACGCATGCATGTGCACGCTCGTGCACATAAGCGTGTACATGTGTGTTTATGGAGGTGGAAGGTGTGACTTCAGAGTAGATTCTCTGATGTGGGATTGCTTGTTCAAAAAGTAATTCTGTGGGGCGCCTGGGTGGCTCAGTCCATTAAGCGTCTGACTTCAGCTCAGGTCATGATCTCGCGGTCTGTGAGTTCCAGCCCCACGTCAGGCTCTGTGCTGTCATAACAGCTCAGAGCCTGGAGCCTGCTTCGGATTCTGTCTCCCTCTCTCTCTGCCCCTCCCCCCACCTCTCCCTCTCTCTCTGTCTCTCTCTCAAAAAAAAAAAAAAACATTAAAAAATTTTAAATAATTGTGTAAAAAAAGTAATTCTATAATTTGGTAATTTTAGGTGACAGTTCCATATTCCTTTTCATAGTAGTTGTGCATTTTATTCTCTCACCTTACTGGCCATAGCCTCACTGGTAGAGTGTGTTGTTTTTGATCCACTTGTTTATTCCGGTTATACTCTCATACTGTTTACAGAGGTAATGTCGCATTTTTCTTGCCAACATTCTTTTGCCTTCCAAAGTTTCCTTTTATCTAATTGCTTTGGCTAATACTTCCAATGCAATGTTAAGAGTAGTGGAAATAGTGGTGCCTGGATGGCTCAGTTGGTTGAGCATCGAACTCTTGTTGATTTCAGCTCAGGTCAGCATCTCACAGTTTGTAAATTCAAGCCCCACATTGGGCTCTGCACTGACAGTGCAGAGCCTGCTTGTGATTCTCTCCCTGCCTCTCTCTCTCTCTGTCAAAATAAGTAAATAAACTTTAAAAAAAAGAGTAGTGGAAATAGAGGAATCCTTGTACTGTTTCTAAGCTTAGTGGGAAGGCCTTCAATGATTCCCTATTAAGTAAGATGCTGGCTTTATTTAATTTTATTTTATCATAAGGGAGGGGCAGTTCCTATTGTATTAAATGCTTTTTATAAGAATGGGTTTTGACTGTTGTCAATATTGTTAACATCTAAGCACATAATGTAATTTTAGAGATATATTGACACAGAGCATTACATCAGTGGATTTTTTTTTTAATGCTGAAACTTTCTTGCATTCCTGGAAAAAGTACTTGTTCAAAAAATATATACATTTAATTTATTATATGTAATATGTGTAATATGCATTTAATATTCTATATTAATCAATTAATATGTTAATAATATGAAAATATGTTTAATATTGCATAGTTTCCTATGTCCTAATGTTCTATCTAGGATTTTTGCATCAGAGAGATTGGTATCAGCACCAGGTGTCAATGTTATATTCATCTCAAAATCAGACCTTAAACATTTTTCTAAGTTCTGGAACTTTTCTAAGTTCTAAAACTATTTTAGTAGCATTGGGATTATCTGACTTTTGAAGATTTGTAGAAATTCCCTGTGGAAACTGTTTGGTCTGCTGGTCTTTAGAGAAAAGTTCTGTAGTAACTTTCTCTATATGAAAAGTGATCTTTTAAAACTTTGTGTCTCTACTGGCATCAATTTGAAGGAATTATGCTTTTTAAGAAAATCACCTATTTTATGTAGGTTTTCAAATGTATTAATTTTCATAGAAATATACAAAGTAATCCCTTAAGATATTTTATAATTCCATTGGTTTCAATGATTATTGTCATCACATTTGATGTACTTTCAGCCCTTTTTCTCTTGATTAGGTTAACCAGTTGTGGTTTTATTTTATATTGTAGTGTATTCGTGCTGTTCATTTTCTCAGTCCTAACTTATAATTATCTGGTTTTATATTTATAATTTCCTTCCTTCTGATTTCTTTGGCTTTATTCTCTTATTCATTGTCTAATTTCTGTTTTCCTTCCTTTTGCATTTATTGTTAAATTAACTTGTTTTCGGTTTCCTTTTTACTGCTATAAATATTCAAGGCCATGAGTTTTCCTTCTAATGTTGTAGTTGAATCTCCTAGACTCTACTACATCATTTTTATTTTTCTGTCCCTCCCTTGAATGGTGGATCTATTTAGCATGCAAGACTTCCAATTAATACAAATAAAGGCAATAGTTGAGACATATGTTTCCAGGAATTAAGGCTCATCATCAACCTAGGCAAATTGGAAAGAAAAAGAAGATCTTAAAAGTAAAAAATGTTCTGGGGTGCCTGGGTGGCTCAGTCAGTTAAGCATCAGACTCTGGATTTCGGCTAAGGTCATGATCTCATGGTTTGTGAAACCGAACCCTGCATCAGGCTCTGTGCTGACAGCACAGAGCTTGCTTGGAATTCTCTCTGCCTCTCTCTCTCTCTCACTCTCAAAATAAATAAAATAAAACTTAAAAAAAGAGGAAAAATGTTCTTTCATCTCTTACCTTTAAGATATCCTTTCTCTCCCCACTTTGCTTAGGTGAATGAGGACCGCTAATTCCCAGGAACATATGTCTCAATTATTCCCCTTGTTCAGAGTCAATGGAAGTCTCATGTACTGACAAAGTTGTGATACAGTTTTGAGCGAAGAGATACAAGGAGCCATGGAGTCTCCTTTTAATATGGGGCTCGGTATCTCTGGATTACCAGGCATTTTAGGAATATGTATTGTAATGTATATTTCATATATTTTTGAGGGCACAGATTTGATTGACTGGTTGATTAATTGATAATTATTTATTTAGCTTTCTTTTTGTAATCTCAGCTCCTAGCAAAAATGTCTTGGGAGTGTTTTTCAAATTGTGGTATGAGGACTATGGAGATCAAAATCACCTATAGAGAGGAGAAGAGAGGCTGTTCAAATTCGGAGTGCTGGGCCCCATACCAGATACACTGAATTAGACTCTCTAGAAGGTAAGGCCTGGAATTCTGCATTTGAAATAAAATAACCAGGGAATTCTCTCTTTATTAAATGTTTATTTATTTATTTTGAGAGAGAGAGTACAAGTGTACCCTTGAAAGAGGTGCAGAGAGTGAGAGGGAGAGAGAGAATCTCAAGCAGGCTCCACACCATCAGCACAGAGCCCGATGTGGGGTTCAATCCCACCGACCATGAGATCATGATCTGAACCAAAATCAAGAGTCTGGTGCTTAACTGACTGAGCCACTCAGGCGCCCCACCAGAGAATTCCTATACAATTTGCAAAATTCCTGGCCTATAATTTAGATCACTCAATAATCATTTGGTGAATTAAATCTGCTTACCTAAATGACAAATGCGGGAAATGAAGCATGTTGGAAATGTTAGATTCCTGCACATTTGCTAAGACTTTTAAAATGGTTAAAGAATCCTGGCAACATCCTATCCCCCTGCCTGGTGGAAATTCAAATAGTTAACTTCTATAACACAAATAAACTTAAAATTATGGAAGGAGGCACTGGGAAATCACCTATAGATAGATGCTACCGCTAAATGTTTGGATCATCAGTCATTAGTTAATACTCGGGACGTCAGAGTCCTTGGTTTTTCATTTTTTCCTTTGCTGTGAGAAAAAAATCCTTAATTCCAGAAATTAGCTGGGATCTCTTATCTGTTGGTGTGAGATAAATTCAGTCCTAGCAAGTCTCACCAAAATTGATAAGCCATCGCTGATGTTTTTATTGCGGGGTGCAGCAACAGCCTGTTTCCATGGAAACAGACGCCAGCTTGCTGAAAACAGAGGTAAGAACTTTAGCATTAATTACTATTTCAATTTGAATTCAATTGATTTCAGAATAAATCTGGAGACAACTTGGCAGTATTATTGTGAGTGGTGTAGACATGCCTCACACCATATAAAACAGCTTAACAAATATAACAAGGCGCTGTGGGTTATAAAAGAGAACCAGAACTCAGTCATGAAGTAAGCATAAGAAAAGCATAGACTGAAGTCTTAAAAGTCAATTTTCAAACTGTATAGATGAATAAGTGACTTGCTTTTAATGAATCTAAATTGCCCTTGACAAAGCAAAATCATTATGGAATCAATCTTAATGTCCCTCCCACAAGCACTAAGGAAGAAAATACAAAAAGAGACAAAGGAAACAGAAGCCTGATTTTGGAGAGCTCTACGTTTGGCGCTATGGAGTTTGAGGCTGACAGCGTTGAGGTTCCTTAAATTATATCACCTACCTTCAGCATCACTTTATTGCACTCCTTGGCTTCCTCAGCGTGTGTGTGTGTGTGTGTGTGTACACCGAAATGTCAGAGATCGCTTATCAGTTTTGGTGCACTCAGGCTGGGACTTGCTGGCACCGAATTTCTCTAATACCAACAGATGTGAGATTCTAGCTTCTAGAGTAATTGTGGCATCTACCTATGTATATTCAAGAGTTCTTACTTTGAAAGTAAATGTCCTTGGAAAGGGTTTATGCGTTAGGACATTATCCGGCTTGGCCAGGGAAGTGATAGGTTGGGCTTAGTTGTAAGTTGACTCAGAGCTAGAAGTGGGTACAGTGGGTGAGAGGTCAGGATGAGGGGCCCAAAGAAGAGAAAAAAGGAAGAGCAGAGTGTGCCAAAAGCAAGTTGAGACCATTAAACTATTTAACTGAAGCTCAACTCAGACTATGAAAGAATGTATATATATTTTTAAAACTAAAAAGCCAAGACAGAGACAATGTTGGCTAGCAGAATTCTATCAACTGGGACTTTTTAAAAGTCAGATTTCTCTCTAGAGAGGTATGTGAAAGGTGTGCATTTTTTTGGTCACAGTTGCAAAACAGAGGACCTTGACCAAGCCAAAAGCCAAAGATTGCAAGATGGGAAACATTCAGGAGTGAGAATTCTAGAGTAGGCATACCGAAAATAGAAGAACATTGTTAGGACCACACCTAGATCCCCTCTGTTCCATGTACCGATTCTCTGAGCCTGTTCTCTAGCTTCTGAGTGCTTTAAACAGCTAACCTCAGAGACCCTCTTCCCATTACTGTGTTTTGGGTTAATGGAGCTGTTTCCTTTACATAGGGAGCCAGAAATGCCTACGAGTTTACATACCATGCCAGTACCTTCCCGTTGTGGGAATATGAAAGCCTAGATCCCTTTTCTTGGGGTGAGATGGACTTTGGGGTGTAATTAACAATCCATAGTTCACTGCAGAATCAGGCCGAGGCTGGGACTTTGGCTGAAGTCTTATCTTTGCTTGGCTTTTACCTCTTCTTGCCCTGTGTTGTAGTCAGCCTCCAAAATGGTGCCCAACAACCCTCATCTCCTGCTATTCATGACTTTGTGTAGTCCTGTCCCACACTGAATAGGGCCAACCTGTGTAACCATTAGGATATTGTGAAAATGAAGGTGTGTGACTTCCAAGGCTAGACCATAAAAGTTATCATGTCTTCTACCTTGCTCTCTCTTGGGTTGTCCTTTTTAAGGGAAGTCATTTTTTGTTCGAGGCAGACAGTCAGATAACTCTATAAAGAAGTCCATGTGACAAGGAGCAGAGCCCTCTCATCAGTAGCCAGCACAAACTTGCCATTCATGTGGGTGAGTCATTTTGGAAGTGGATCATCCAGCCCTAGTCAAGGCTTCATATGACTACAGCCCCAGATGACATCTTGACTGCATTTTATGAAAGATCCTGAGCCAGAACCACCCAGAAAAGCTGCTCCTAAATTCCTGCCCCTCGGAAAACGTGTGAGACAATAAATGTTAGTTGTTATTTTAAGCCACTATATTTTGAGGTACTTTTTAAATGTGGCAATAGAAAACTGATACATCCTGCTTCCCCCCCCCCCCACTCTCTTAGTAATTTCTCTGGGTACTATTTGCTTAATAAATAAATCTCATCTCAGCAACTGCTTCTGGTGAACCTTATCGAAGACATTTGGATTCAACCAACTCTGCCATCTATTAACTGTATGACCTTGGGCAAGTCACAAATCTCTTTTGTGCCTCAGTAAAATTTTGTGCCTTGGATAACATGAGCGCTGACCTCTTAGAGTTGCATGAAGATTGAAGGGCTCAGGGTTTGTAAAGTCCATAGCAGAATGCCTGACACATTGTTAAAGCTCATTAGTGTTCATCCTTATTATGATAGTAGTATGGGGTGGCACTCGTCAGCCACGAGGTCTGACCAAATGGAATTTTTTTCTCATGACCTCTGTGAACCCAGTCATCCATCTTGCTGGTTTGTGACCACAAGGAACTATGAAGAGGAGACCGTGGATGCTTCAGCCCAATTTGAGAAAAAACAATTCATGGCAGCAGGTCAATAGTGGTAGGTCAATAGTGTCATCTTTATAAATGAAATTCAGACCATTGCATTATTGTGATAAGATCTGCCATTTTACCTTAGGTAAACAAACCGTGTGTGCTGCCTGATCCGTCACTGTTCCTGCCACAAAGAAGGCATAGAACTGAAGCAGCTATTTCAACAGCTAAGTGACACTGTTTTTCTGTTGGAAACTGAAGACTAGACACTGCCCCTCCTCCCATAGCTTTTTAAATCCAGGAAAAAGTGTAGAAAGCAATATCCCAATTAAGAATCTTTATAAAAGGAGATTCTTTTCTTCCAGTATGCCTGATTCAAAAAATTCTCCATGTAATATTAACACATACATATGAATAGATAGTAGGCAATTGTAATAGACTGGAGAAAAAGATTATCATGTTCCGACAGAGAAGATATAATGAAGAGAAATCAGAATTCTGTGAGCAGACAAGGAGTGTGAGATGAAGAGATTCTGGACTTCAGACTCCAGTTAAGTAACGAATGAGAAAGAATTCTGCATTAATGAGGGGTCTAAGGGAAGAGCCAGGTGAACTGGCTGCACACACAGGGCCTCCAACAGAGCTCCCAGTTCCATTCATTTTTCTACCACGGCTGAGAAAAACACCTCCAGCAGCCCCAGTGAGATTTTAGAGAACGTTTCCTTCTGAATTTTGTTTTAACCTCCGCAGTCTATGTAGTAATTACCAGCTATGAAGACTTGTTGATTATTTATTGTGAGACAAAGCACTTGGAGAATTTAAAGATGAGAGGTAGAAGTAGGAAGCGTGGTTGGAGAGAAGGCCAAGTACCACAAAGCGTTTTGAGACTCGACAGTATGTGGGTCCATAACAGTTTGCTCTATTTCCAGGATTCTCTGAGGAATACTCCCTTAAAACAGGCCCTGCTGGTTATGTTGGTTATTCAGAGCCTTTCTTGAGATTCCTGTGGAATTTGTGATGAAGCCAACACATGAAACTGTCAACTGATGCCAAAAGAGATGTTCCTTTTGGCTCAGTAATAGCTCTGTTTAACACATGTTGGCAAAGCCTGCCAATAGTCATAGAAATGGTGCACTGGAATTTGAAGAAGGAACCTTCGATTGAGAGCAAAAGTCACATAAGAGAGCTTTCCTGAAGGTTCTTGGTCAGCTCAACAATTGTTCTTTAATGGTACAGGGAGAGGGAAATCGTGAGCAGCTCTGACCTTTTATCCATCACGATGAATTGACCATCACTGTGTGCATCATTGACTTTCAAACTACTTGTTAAGCTCTTGTTTATACAGTACTCCCTCTAGCAGTTTGCACAGACTGGCTTAACTGGGCACTCTCACGCACTGTTGGTAGGAGGAAAAATGACTATAGGCTCTTGATAGACAATTTAGGAATATGTATCAGAACTTAAAATGCATGGCATCAGTTAGGGTCTTGGCACGAAACAAATGGCACTTCCAATCTGGGTGTCGAGAGCACACAGTACAGGCTTAGGGAAATCAACAAGGGATGATACAGTCCCTGTGGCTGGCCAGAGCAGGAAACTCTTGCCACCCTAGGACTGACGGGCAAGAGGAGGGAGTGGTTGACAGAACTTGGAGCCGCATGAAAGGTTATGCCTCCAGGAGCTATGGCCTTGAATAGAAGAATGCAGCCATATTTCCATAGTTTTGCTGGCAGGGAGAGTTCTGAGACAAACAAATACGTCAAATTCACTCTCCTCCCTTCTAGCAATGTCTCGTCAACACCTTCCAGTAGCAAAACTCAACCAGAAGCCAGAGGCAAGGAATGCCATGGTTACAGTCCATATGGGTTCATCTCCTTGGGCAAAGAACAGGGTACAGAAGGATGCAGAATGGGTCTTTGGGAACAAACAAAAGATCTAGCACATGCACATACCTTTTGACTCTTATTTTTACAATACTTTCTTTTTTTAACGTTTATTCATTTTTGAGAGAGAGACAGAGTGTGAGCAGGGCAGGGGCAGAGGGAGAGGGAGACCCAGAACTCAAAGCAGGCTCCAGACTCTGTGCTGACAGCACGAAACCCAACCTGAGGCTCAAACTCATGAACTGTGAGATCATGACCTGAGCCAAAGTTGGATGCTTAGCTGACTGAGCCACCCAGGTAGACCTACAATACTTTCTAAAGAAATATTCCAACAGGCTTTCAAAAATAACCAGCATAGGGGTGGCTGGGTGGCCCAATCATTTAAGCCTCCGACTCTTGATTTCAGCCCAGGTCATGATCTCACAGTTGATGAGATCGAGCTCCATGTCAGGCTCTGAGTGCTTACAGCATGGAGCCTGCTTGGGATTCTCTCTCTGCCTCTCTCTCTGCCCCTTCCCCACTCTTGCTGTTCTCTCTGTCTCAAAATAAATAAATAAACTTAAAAAAATCAGCATAGCATTTCTTCATGAAAAAAACTGGAAAGGACCTAATTTTCCATTAAGAGGATAAAGGTTAAAAAAGGCATATTCATATTATGGAATACTATGTAGCTGTTAGGAAAACTAAGACAGAATCTATATGAGCTGATATGGAAACATGTCCAAGATGTAGTCATGTTTTTAAAAAAAGGCAAAACCAGCAAACAAATGAAAACCCAAGTTGCAAATCAACGTATAGAGCATGATCCTATTTTTTTTTTTGCTAAAGAAAAAAGAAAAAAAACCCTAAGCACTGACATGTGCGTCTAAGTATTTACACACATACCTGATTGTGATGAGTAGGTAAAAAGGAAATTTTAGTATTTTTCTGAGATACATTTTTATTGTTTGAGTTGTGTGTGAGAACATATTTATGAATCACTGCTGTCGTTAGGTAAAGCGATAAGACAGAGCAAGTGAAAAACTTGGGTGAGGCATAACCTGTAACCCATGGGAGGCAGAAATGAATCGCCTTCTTAATGCCTTTCCTTCCTTTTCTTCCTGCATCCACTCTGCTTTGTGGGCATTGAGAGTCTTTGATGTTCAGTCTTAGTCGTGCCCTTTGCCAACCCAATACTTGGCAAACCTGGACAACTAGGCTGCATTTTTAATTCTCCTTCAGCCTATGGGGCATAAAATATGCTCACTGATCCGTCTCCTTTCTCTTTGACCCTTACTACATCAGCTAGTTCCTAAACCCAAGCATAGTATGTGGAGACTTAGGCCCATACTGTAGCTGGAATCTTTGGCCTTCCAATCTGAGCCTCACGTCTTCTCTGTGGCACATTATTCCTGATTGCTGAAGTGTTACCATTTGGCATCCACACCGTTTGGGTGCTCCAGTTTACCACTGTTGCTTTCTGTCATTGTTTCCTTCTGCCATTTGGCTATCGAGCTTCTGATCACTTGCCCCTTTGGCCAGATGGAGATGCCACTGCTTTTGTTGACAGCCCTGCCGGGTATGGCCCCCTTTCTACCCCACTCTATGACTTTGACCTCAGAAGGCCAGGTCCAGAGCTCTTGCCTTGGTTTTCGAAAAAAATTAAGTTTATTTATTAAGTTTTGAGAGAAAGAGAGAGCGAGTTGGGGAGGGGCAGGGAGAAAGCAGGCTCCATACTGTTAGCACAGAGCCCGATGCAGGGCTCAAACTCACAAGACATGAGATCATGACCTGAGCCAAAACCAAGAGTCAGATGCTTCACTGACTGAGCCACCCAGGTGCTCCTCTTGCCTTGGTTTTCTGATGCAGTCAGGTTCCTTTGGGTCTGTGGTTGTATCCTGGTCCCAGTTTGCTTCGTTGGGACCTGCCTATCTTGCCTGGATCCTACTGATGTTTTCTCACCAAAGGACTTTGCCTTGCCTCCTATACATCCAACTTCTTCTGTCTTGCTCTAAATCAAACAGACCGGGGCTCCTGGGCCTCTCAGTCAGTTAAGTGTCCAACTTTGGTTCAGGTCATGATCTCACACTTGATGGGTTTGAGCCCTGCATCGGGCTCTGTACTGACAGCTCAGAGCCTGGAGCCTGCTTTGGATTCTGTGTCTCCCTCTCTCTCTGCCCCCCTCCCACTCATTCTCTCTCTCTCTCTCTCTCTCTCTCTCTCTCTCAAAAATAAATAAACATTAAAAAAAACATAAAAATAAAAAAAAGTAAATCAAACAGACCACCTGGAGATACTCCCGGCAAATTCTTAAGTCTTGTTATTTTTTTTTTAAGTTTATTTATTTTTTTGAGGGGGGGAGGACAGAGAGACAGGGAGAGAAAGAGAATCCTTAGCAGGCTCCACACCATCAGCATGGAGCCCGATGTGGGGCTCAATCTCACAAAACTGCAAGATCATGACCTGAGCCGAGATCAAGAGTCTGACGCTTAACTGATTGAGTCACCCAGGCACCCCTTAACTCTCATTATTAAGTGATACTCAAAGTGTCTGCCCCAGACCAACAGTGTCAGTATCACCTGAAAACTTGTGAAAGAATGCAAATTCATGGCCTCACTCAGGCCTATCCAATCAGAACTTCTGGGGTTGGGGCCTAGCAATCTGTGTTTTAATAACATGATCACTCTGCATGCCAAGAAAGAAATAATTTCTCAGAGGATTGAGTGATCACAGTGGACTAGAAAATGATCTGGGAAAGGTGGGCTGAAGAAGGCTGGTGGGATTTAGATTACAGGCTGAAGGATATTCTAGCCAGAAGACACGTAGACCCAAAAATATGCATTTGTGGAATGATAGATAAACTAGACTTTTCAAAGCAAGGAAACCAGCAACATTGGGCTCCTAAATCTCATTCTATGAGGTCATGGGCGCTCCTAGTGCTACTTTCATTTGCTCAACCATAATCTGCTTCCTGTAGCACTCAAACCCGTTGGACACCAGGCATCCACCTACTGACTTGAGCCAATCAGTTACTTCTCCCTTGGGTCATCTCTGCTGGTAAGATGTGTACCTTCCAAATAGTTTTTTTCCTTCTCTCACACAGTTGCACTTTGGGGTTTGGTTTTTCATATCCTCAGAGATTGCACGAGGTAAGAAAACTCAGGCTTAGGGCTCTCCTAGGATCAGTGTGTGCTTGGGGTGGGGTGTAAACCATAAGCTCCAAAATTCCACACACATTCCCTCCTTTGGGGCCCAGACATCCCCCTATTCATGGAGCCCCAGGGCCTGCCTGAGGACCCCAGGGCTTCCTGAGGTGTGCATGCAAAATAGACCCAAACAGTGACACCAAGTGACACTTAATTTTTATTTGAGTTTGAGTACCTCTTTAAAATAAATGCACATAACATTTAGAAGCACCCCCAAGGGATTCATTTTAACTATCTTTTCATGGAAATAGCTAACAGATATTAGAGCTGAATATTTTAAGAAACAATTTCAAGGCAGGTTTCTTGGGTTTGTTTTTCCTTTCTCAAGGACATTGTTGTGCTCTGCGTAATTGGTAAATTAGATATTATGAAAGGGAAGAAGAAAAAAAGATCAACGAGGCCTGTGAAATGCCAAGAGGGCAGAAGTACTAGCAACTGATGGTGAGGGTTATTTCACGGGCTTGCATTGTGTGGGCACACTTCCTTTTCTAAGAAGAGCCCGTAAATTATGCTGCAGAAAGACAAAACAGGCAAGTGAGAGCATTTGGGTGTTGGTGGATGCTTTGCAAATACATATTTAAATTTTTTTTAATGTTTATTATTTATTTTTGAGGGAGAGAGAGAGATCAGGGGAAGGGCAGAGAGAAGGGAGACACGAATCTGAAGCAGGATCCAGGCTCTGAGCTGTCAGCACACAGCCCAATGTGGGATTCAAACTCACAAATCATGAGATGTGGGATTCAAACTCACAAATCATGAGATCATGACCTGAGAGCTGAAGTTGGACGCTTAACCGACTGAGCCACCCAGGCGCCCCTGCAAATATTTTAAGTGCTGCATTTTTTACTCCTTTTCTTTTCCAGGGCTATCACCTTGGTACTATCATTTATGTGATATTGCCAGGCAGCTCTCTGAGGAATGACACCTTGTTAGATGGGGCTCCGCTGGCAGAAATGTGCCAGTGACAGACATTCAGACTTCCATGAGAACTCTCAACCACAGAGAACCAATATGATCCCCAGGGCTGGAATCAGTACGAGATCCACTGTGTACTCATCCAGTACTGCCCTATTTCCTGTAGTAGTCACAACAGGGCTTGTGTTTCTAATGACTCAGCTTTAATGCAACCAATGTAGCTCCTTTCAAGAACATTGCAACCACTTTTTGCAAGGAAATAGAAGCTGCTAGAGAGGGAACCTCAGATACATGTGGGGAAGCATCAGCACATTGGGCAATCAGAGTCATGGCTGTAAAAGGAGATAAGGAGTCAAAGTCAGTTTAGGTTTAAGAGGACTCATGATGTCATATATTCGGAGCCAGTTCCCAAGGCCATTAATCCTTGCACAGAAGTTGTGATTTGTAAAGGATAGTTCCCATTTGCCCCAACTGTGCTCACAATCAGTGGATGAGGATCCAAGTGCCCTGACAAATGAAACAAACCCAGGCTGTAGTCAAGTTTACTTTGGGTTCATTGTGATGATAGGTTTTGACTCCATTCAGTTTCAAACTTGAAGAATCAGCAATTTTAATAATTTTTAAGTTTATTTATTTTGAGAGAGACAGAGAAAGCATGAGCAGGGGAGAGAGAGAGAGAGAGAGAGAATCCCAATCAGGCTCTGCAGGGTCAGCGCAGAGCCCAACGTGGGGCTCGAACTCAGGAAACTGTGAGACCATGACCTGAGCCGAAATCAAGAGCCGGAGCCACCCAGATGCCCCAAGGAATCAATAATTTTAAATGGAAGGATGAGCAATCAGATATGAAGTATAGACCCCTCTAAAGGTAACTTGATTTTTATGTGTCTACCTGTTCAATCAGACTGTGAACTTCTCTGGGTAGGGGTGTGTTTCATTCACCTCTGTAATGCCAGGCAATAGCCCAGAGTCTGCCACATAAAAGATGCTCAATAAGAACATGTGTATCAATTAAACAAGTATATAAATAAATGAAGTAAAGAATATTGGGAAGAAAATATGCAGAGACCTTGCAAATGTTTTGGGCTGTCAGGAACTATACAAGAAATCCCTGAGATCTACCTGATGGTAGATTGAACAACTGGGTTAAATACTTGTTCTTATGACCCTTGAACTTTTGGGGAGCTGGGAAAAGTTTCTGAAGTGGAAGAATTCTAGCCAGGATAAATGTGATTTCCCCACTTTAATTCTAAGTAATGTTTTGCAAATTTGTCGGTTTCAGATTTACTGTGGGCTCCCTAGGATATTGACCAGGCTTGTCAATATCTGGTCGGAAGAAAGCTCTTACACTTAGGATTTGTTTACTCCTTGCCTTATTCCAAGGTACGCGAAAGGGTGTACTTAAGGAAAAATGTAAGCAATAATAGGAATAATCTGCTGAACAGGGAAATGGATTAATTTATATGTTGAGATAATAATCTTTAAAATTCTTTGAAGGGAATGGTTCCTTTTTTTTCTGGTGCCAGTCTGGAGGTGGGGCGGGGGAGGAGTTCCCCACAGGAGACATTGTGTAGGGGTATTAACTGATAAGCAGCTTGTGCAGAAGCAACAGTCAAAAGGTTAGATATTTTTTATAGTCACCCATGCTAAAAGTTGAGAGCGTAACTTTAGAAATAAAAATTCAGTGAGAGCTATTCACCAAGAAGCTAGACACTAGGCTCTAGAACGAGGTGCAGTACTGCCTAGTGGCTAAGGTCCGAAGACCTGGAGTTGAACTTGTTTTGGAGAAGAAGTCCAGCTCTGCCTTTTACCCGCAAAGAGAACTTATGAAAATTCACCTCCAAAAGACTTAGTTTCCTCAACCAAAACAAGTATAATCATGTATTTCCTAAAGAAGCCATGATGTTTAAGGGAGGCAATATGTGAAAAGCTCTTAGCCTACTGACTGGCAATATAATTGCTCAAAAATGTCAGCTCTTAATATCCTCCTTCTGGTCTCAGTGATCTTGGTTAACATGTAGAATATCCAACATAGAAAAGAAGTAAATAGTGTATCCCGGGAATGTTATCTTTGCCCAGTTCTGCTATAAAAGGAGCATATTATAATTTATAATTTAAATTTACCTAGGCTGCATCACCTATTGTGTTGAACCATGTTCTCCAAGCATAAAATCTTCCCTCCTGGGCATAGATACTGAAAACAATTTATGGAAAATACTTTCAAGGCTAATTCCTGTGAATCAACACAGTACTTTAGGAGATGGAAATGCAATTTATTTTTTCTCAACAAGTAGCCTTAGAGTAACAAGTGTCCTTGGGTAACACTGAGCAAAAATCTCTCCAAGGCTCTATTGTGACTGGGAAGGTAAGAGCAATGGAAAAAAAACCAACAACAGTAGTGCAATATTCTATGAATATCACTCATGCTAAACCTTATTGACTCCAATTTTCTTGGAAAGTTTTATTTCATTTTAAAAGAATCAACCTTGGATTAATGGCAAACATGCCTGTTCTGAATTGCATCTTGTTTTTGTTAAATTGGGCTTATCTTCAGGTTTTCTGGTTGCACTGTAAAAAGCCCTAATGTCTATTTGTTATGATGGTCACTGGTTTGGTGTTTTGTGTAGGTTATCATAGTGTATTTCACTGAATCTACAATGCCGTTGGTTGTAAGACATGCCATTCTTTTATGTAATGGTAAAATGCTGCCATTTTAAGTGAGGGCATAAATCTGTCTTATCACCTGGAATTTCTATTGGTACCATCTGAAAGAAGTCTTCTAGACTTATGTGAATATAGATTTTATCATATATCACACTTGCGCGTGCATAAAAGGGGGAACATGAGTGAAATAAACTGATTAATATATTCCTAAAACATCTTCACATTTCGAGAAAGTCTTTTGAGTCACTTCTTGGCTCAAAGTTACTGGTGTCCGCACTTACCTTTCCAGTCATAATAGAGCCTTGGAGAGAATTTTGCCCAGTGTCACCCAAGGACACTTGTTACTCTAAGGCTACTGTTGACCGGAAAAAATAAATTGCATTTCCATCTCCTAAAGTACTGTGTTGATTCACAGGAATTAGACTTGAAAGTATTTTCCATAAATTGTTTTCAGTATCCATGCCCAGGAGGAAAGATTATGTGCTTGGAAAACATGGTTCAACACAATAGGTGATGTAGCCTAGGTAGATTTAAATTATAAATTTTCCTTCACATAGTAATGTCCTCTGTGCCAGCTGGCACAGTGATGGTGCAAAAGTTTTGTACAAGTGCACTGCTCTATCGTCTTCAGAATTTTCTTCCAAAGCATTACACATATTCTGTAGGTGATGATTTGACCATACAATGTCCATGGAAGATTTTTAGACAGCAACCAGGACTCGTATTCCTTACTCAGACGGTCTTTAAACAGCCTGTTGTTTGACCTGCCAGAGTTGTCCAGTCACGTCACTAGTAAAACAATCAGGTTTTCCCATGTACGGATAATGACAACTGCATTGCGAATGCGGCCTGACAGCAATGGTAAGATGCCATTTATTATGGGCTATATCCAAATTTCAGAGATTGTAAAATATGAAACATTGCATCTTAATATCAATAAAGCATAGTAATGACAATAATGTTTTTAAGCAGCCTATTGCTAATATTAGACTTTAAATATTTCCGTGGCACTGCACGTGTCTCCTTCCATGTGGCTCTGTAGCCTAGCACACAATTCTATGCACAAAAGGACTCAATAAATGCTGAATGCCGGTGCCTAGATGTCTTCCAGATTTTTCACCTTTGTATTTCCACTGAGGAGCAATTTGCTGTGATGAACGATTGGAGTTGAGGACTGCAGAGGTCTGAATGTTTATTCCCCAACCCCCAACAAATTCATATATTGAAATCTGAACCCCCAAAGGTGGTGAGTTGGGAGGTGGGGCCTTTGGGAGGTGACTGAGTCATGAGGGCAGAACCCTCATGGATGGGATTAGGAGTTCTGAGAACTCCCTTGCCCCTGCCACTAAGGGAGGATATAAGAAGAAGGTAGCAGTCTGTGATCCAGAATATGACTCTCACCAGAACCTGACCGCACTAACATTCTGATCTGGGATTTCCAGCCTCCGGAGCTATGAGCAACAGATGTCTGCTGTTTATAAGCCACCCCGTCTATCTATGGTATGCTGTTTTAGTAGCTTAAGCTGACAAAACTAAGGAAGGTGGCAAGCTTTTAGTTTAAGTCCTTCAAACAAGAGGAACCACATAAAACACACACAAACACACACACACACACACACACACACGCATACACGGTTGAGTGCATTCATCTGATCTCAGAGTCAGGCATAAGGAATTTATGCCAAAGACAGCCAAGTGGAAGCAAAACTTCTTGGCTTGTTTTTCAGAGGTGTCTGTTCTGTACAACCCTTGTATCATTCATTATCTCCTCCCTGACCCCATCACTTCCTCCTCCTGTCCTTACTCTTCCCCTATTTTGTTGTTTTTCTTCCTATGTCTTTCAATCACTGTCTAATATTATTACATAGTGAAATATACTGATTGGAAATACACTCTATCAAAGGAGAAACCCATCTTTGCCAAGGTTAAGTCACATTCATGCTCCATCACGTTTATTTTTTGTATTAACCTAAATTAATTATGTTGATATTTTGCTCACCATTTTTGCACAGAGAGGCAAAATGTCCTGTAATATTTCTGGAAGAACCCAAAGGAGAGCAATTTCATAAGCTTACATTAGAAAATTTCAAAGAATTCTGGGTTCATCTGCTGAGTATTCATCACTCAACAAATACTTAGTTGACCACCTAGTATGTGCCAGATACACTGTTATAAAATTCCAATTATGAGCAAAAAGAGATGTAGTGTCCTCTGTCATGGAGTTTATAGTCTGGTGATTTCAAGTTCCATCCCTAATCTGATGAAACTCAATATTTCCACCTGAATACCACCTGAAGGTCAACTTGTCCAAGACTGAACTTATGAACCTGAATTTATGGTCACTCTCCACGATCTTTCAATCAAGAGAAGTAAATGTATCTATCTGTCTTCCAGACTTTTCTGTTTTAGTGAATGTTACCTTTATCAATACAGGGTCTCAAGGAAGAAACACAGAGATAGAGATTATGCTTCCCTTTCCTCACTCCAGTTTTGGATCTACCACCAAGTCCTGCTGATTTTTACCTCTTAATATCTCAAAGCTCTGTCCACTGCTCTCCATTTCACCAACCTCACCATCACCCTAAATTAACCCACTACCATGTTGTATGTGAACTGCTACCAAAACTTACAGACTAATTTCTAGACATCAGTGCTGACCGCTAGCCAATCCACTGGAGCCAAGATGGACACAAATGTGATCATATATTTTTTTCATTCATTGCTTTATCCTCCAAATCTAGAAGAGTATCTGGCAATGGTAAGCACTCTCAATATTTGCTGAATACATAAATAAACATCTCCTTTCCCCTTAAGATGTTAAAGACCAATACCTTGACATGGTCTATGTGATGCTACATCACTTGTCCCAGTCTAGTGCTCCAGAAATATCTCTTATCGGTGTTCCTCCTCGAGGCTTCTTATTCTTTGTAACACACACAGTAACTCTGTGCTTCAACCAAATAGGGCTTTAAGCTTCTCAAAGAAGCCCTGCTCTCTGCAGTCATAGGATCTTGGCACATACAGTCTCTTCAGTATGGATTTGTAGTCCTCCTTAACTTAAGAGTTCTTACCCTTCCTTCAGCTCTTAGGTCACATGCTGCCTCCTCAAAAAAGCCCACCTTTCTGCACCCCCAGGTTGCAACAGGTTTCTTTGTAATTTACCAAAAAGACCCAACTCCTTTCTTTCACAACGTTTTTCTCTATTTAGAGTTATATATTCATCAGCATAATCAATTGATTCATGCTTATCTCCTCATTGAAATGGTAAGTTCCAGGGGCGCCCGGGTAACTCATTTGGCTGAGCGCCCACTCTTGGTTTCAGCTCAGGTCATGATCTCACAGTTCATGGGTTTGAGCTCGGCATTAGGCTCCATGCTGACAGTGAGGAGCCTGCATGGGATTCCATCTCTCCCTCTCTCTCTGTCCCTCCCCTGCTCTCTCTCTCTCTCTCAAAATAAACAAATAAGCTTTCAAAAAAAGAAATGGAACCTCCACAAGCACAGGGAACCCCTTCTTTTGCTCGTGAGCACTTAGCACCATGCCTGGCCTGTAACTGGAACACTATAGAAGTTTACTAAATGAGGCAAATTACTTTCTTGAGAAACTCATCATTAATTGTAACTAAATGTATGATATTTTATAAAACTTCTAAATGTTATTGCAAATAAAATCACAGTTTAGGCACAGTTATGGTGTTCCCTACCTTTGCCATCACTTCTTTCCTCCTGTAGAGTGCAATCTGCTATGGAAGGTGTTGTGTGTGTGTGTGTGTGTGTGTGTGTGTGTGTGTGTTTAATTGAATTGTTTATCACCTTCGGGAAGACAGCAATGAAAGTATTCATTTAGAATACAAGCTGTAAACAGAATCCTGACTCCTTCTATGTTTATGGAGTTCAAACTTAAGAACTTTCTCATCTATAACTGTCACCAGGTAGCAAAACACTTTTAGTTCACATTTCAGGACCTAAGAGAAAATGTACTGAGTAAAAGCAAACAGAATCAGCCATGAAGTTGAAGGGCTTGATTTTGCACTCTGCCAAGTGTCTGAGGGGGGAATTATTTAATTCAGCCAGTGAGTCAACAAGTCAGTCTAATTCTCTAAATCTGGTTATTTTTCTTTGCAAAATGTACTTGTTCTCTCTACCACAAAAGCATATTTGCAGAAGGCGTTGACTATGAAATTCTCTTTGCCACAGTTATTGAAAAAGAATATACAAAGCCCATAATAATTAGACAATTGATGTTTTCAAAATAAGATTAAGGCTCTCATTCCCATTCAAAGTCATTCTTTGTCAACTAAGCTATAAAAATTCTCTCTACCCAGAAAAGAACCAAGTTTAAGAACTTGTAAAGTTTCTCTAAAGTAAATCCTGAAAACTTATGACAATTTTGTCATTTGGTGATGTGTTCTTGCTGAAAATATTTGGAATTATTAAATATTATTTTACTGTATTTCAGAGTTGAAAGCCCCAACTGTTTCCCCAACCCTCCATATGTATCAAATTAAGAAGATTTTTTTATGTGAAGGTAAAGAACTATGTATTTTTCTTTGTGGGCATCCCAGGTAATCAATATGCTATGTAATAAGAATTTCCATATCACTTGACAATTTAAAACATACATTGCCTAATTCGATCCTCAGAATAATCCTATGAAGACAACATTCTTATTCTCTCCTGCTATTCCCACATGGCAAAGCTGAAGGTGTCCCATCATTATCAGATAGTAAATGATAGAGCTGGTATTCCATTCATGTCTTCAGATTTCAAGTCCCATGCTCTTTTGCTCTATACCATCCTGAAGAGAAAAGCTATCAATATGTTTAAGCTGTTGAGAGAATAAGCCAGAATAAATTGCTAAAACTTCCAGTATCTTTAAGCTTCAATAAGGGAAGTCTGTGAAGGGTGATCGTAATTTTCAGAATAAGAAGAAATTTCCAGAATAAGAAGAAATAAATTTATCTAAAGATTAAGTCAAGACCAGTTCATTTACTGAGCTCCCAGTATATGCCAGGCACTGTTCAAGGTGCTGGGAATGCAAAGGTGGGAAAGACATGGCCCTTGGACCCTGCAATCTCATAGTCCTTAGGAGGAGATGAACGCATAAGCAAATAGTGCTAAATCAATGTGGTTAATGAAGTGAAAGGAGTATGTAGAAGGACTTTGAGAACACAGAGAAAACCATCTACCTTGCCCTGCAGTATGTCAGAGAGATGTCCTGACTGAAGATAGCCCCAAAGGTCACCTAGACATATTCTCATGATGCTTTTGGACTGTCAGGTCTGCTTTCACTTGTTTTTGTATCCCCAGCATCTAATATATGACTGGGGCTCAGTGCAGTCGTGTGTTTAACGACACTGAACTGCTAGGGTCAGAGATTCTGAGGACACTCATGAAATGCTGGTCCCCTCCCTTGGAATATGACTCTCAGGCCACATGATAAATGTCTTCTCAGTTTCTTAGTTTGTCTGATCTTTCTTACCATGAAAGATTGTCAAACAGTGATATCTTAAAATTTTTTTTAACGTTTATTTATTTTTGAGAGACAGGGAGAGACAGAACATGAGCGAAGGAGGAGCAGAGAGAAGGGGAGACATAGAATCTGAAGCAGGCTGCAGACTCTGAGCTGTCAGCACAGAGCCCAATGCAGGGATTGAACTCACGAAGATGTGAGATCATGACCAGAACTGAAGTCGGCCGCTTAACCAACTGAGCCACCCAGGCACCCAACAGTGATATCTTAAGGAAACTTGTGACATTCCTTTCTTTTACAACTTTGGGCCACAGATTTTCTCCTTTTCCAAAGGTAGCCCTACATGAGAGGCAAACTCTCAAGGTTTCCTGCAGCCCAATGATCTGTTGACTCTTGGTCTGGATTTCCCTTACTCAATAGAAAAAAATGTTTTTGTGTGCTTCTTGCATTGAATGGCCTCACATGTTGTCAATGCAGTTGATTACACCATAAATTAAACGACCTCCAATTTAATCAGTTGCTAATTCCTGTCCATTCTACCACAAAATTGACTTCTGAATCTCTCCTTTCTCTCTCTCTCTTTTTTTTTAAAATTGATAGTACCTAGTCATCCTCCTTTGCCTAGAGTTTTGCATTAACATTCTAATCCCATGGCCACAGAGCTTCCAACGTGATCTCCGGACTTTCTTTTTCAAAAAACTTTGATAGCTCTTCACCGCTAAGGGGATAAATTCAATGCCCTTTTAGCATAGTTTTCCAGGCCTTTATGCCCTGAAAAGTGATTGGGTTGGAATGAATTACAGTGTATTGTTTGTAACCAGGGCAGTCACAGCCCATGATCAGTTAGTTCTTTCTCTAAGTTGAAGTCAATTGATAAAAACAGTCTTGCATATCTGAATTCCTTACCCCACCAAATACAGAGTTGCAAAACAGTTACAAGACGTCTCTGCCTGGATGCCGAGAAGATTTTCTCCAAAAACAAACAAACAAAAATTTTTAAAAACCCAAAAAACAAAAACACAAAAACAAAAAAACCAACCAACCAAACAAACAAACAAAAAACCCCCACACCATTACTCTCTTGGAGAAGTGGAAGCTATGAAAATAACAGCTTTTTCAACTGATGGAAGGCCCTATGCATCCTATGATGGTGATTTAGAAACAGTTATTTTACTAGAATTGAGATTATAACCATTTTCATGCATCAACAGAGGCTCAGGTATCAGCCTCTTAAATTCTATTGTCAACTCTACTGTCAGTTGAACCTTGCCTTTAGGTTCTCCAGGGTCTGCTGGAACTTTAACTGCTGAAAACTTTAGAGATATTGGCTCATTCAAAAATCCTATATATTCATCAGGGTAGGGCTCAGTGGTAGAGCTTTTGACTGCAAAAATACTATACAGGACTTGCTGTGCTGGTTTAAACACCTGTGTGTGTGTGTGTGTGTGTGTGCATGTGTGTGTAAATCCTGTTCTTTACACTCCACTAATGTGACCACTGCCTCCAACAATAAGAGAAACGTGTCTGAACTGTAGTCTAAGCAGTTGTGGTACATCGTACTGAATTCTCCACCTTCTCCCCTCTCCATCAGTCTGGTTTACCTGTAGATGACAAAGAGATTCTTTCAATAAGGAGGAAAATTGTCTACTGAGTCAGACAAAATACATTGATTAAACTCAAGCCTCTTATTTTTGAAGTTGGAGTTTGTCTGGCACAACAGCTGGGGCTTAATTCAGAGGTGATGACACAGTGGTTTGGGTCTTGAAAAGTGAGTTATTAAAGTTCCCTTCTGAAAAATATCTGTTATTTCTGTTCGTTTCTATGCCTTGGCTCTTGTTTTTTTTACTGTTCCAAGGTAATAGAAAAAAACCAGTAAAGGGTAAGATCAGTTCATATAGCCCTGGGAAATGTAGAAACGAGTGAGGTCTCTTCTTGTCTGTTATGCTCCTATGCTCTGCCAGCAGGATAACTGTGATGGTCTAGATTTGATGCCTGATTCCTCCATAAATGTCTGCGAAGTTGATTCACCCACGGCAAGAAGGGGTTGTTGGTTGATATTGGTGAGAGAGTATTTGTCTCTGATAGTCGCTATCCTGTGATCCATTCCTATAACCCTAATAAGGATCTCTCTTTGGATAATGAAGGAGTCTCCCGGCCCCCTGGCCTCCTTCACAAATGGGTAGAAAAGATAAAAGAAGGGGAAGAGAAGGAGATAGAAAAATGCAACTTGGGCCCTAAGAGCCTACCTCCGATTCTCTCTCACTGGTGCCTCTATGGGCTTCTCTTATCAAGCTTCCTGCGGGACTCAGTGGAGTTTCAGGACTAGGGCTGATGCAGCACTTCCCAGGGAAACAGCCTGCAGCTTTAGTTTAGGGGCAGGGGGAAGAGTGGGCATAATGGCGGAAAGAGGAAGCAGATGTTTGTGTCAGATGGTAGGTCTGCTGAAAGGTGGAGCTCATGATTGGCACCAGAGGTAGAGCAGAACTTGAGGTGGTCAAGAATGAAAAACACCCTTGTGTTGACCACAATAATTATCAGGTACTGAATAACTTACTGTGTGCTGGGAACTTCTCTAGATGCTTTAAATGTGTTAACTGATGGAGTCCCTCAACAACCCTGTGAGTCGGTATGATTAATCACACAGTACATACGAAGAAATGGAGGTTAACTAAGTGACTAAATAGCTTGCCTAAGGTCTTATGACTAATAAGTGGCAGAAACAGGATTCAAACTCTCATATGACTATATTCTTAACCACTGTACCTTACACTGATCTTACATGGCCATGATCTGATTTTCCCCTTTATCAGAAAATCGGGATGATAACAGACGTTGCTTAAAACAAATGGGGTTTAGAAATCACTCATCAGAAACTCTCTGGCCACCTGGATATAGATATGCAAATATTGGAAATAACTAAGAAAGAATCTGCAAAGTGTGTGTATAACCATGAATATGAGCAGACTGTGGATGTCCCTGGGAATGAGTTGTCACGGTCCACCAGCCTTTTGCCGCTAAATTCTGATCACTCTGATCCATCCAGAGGCTCCTAGTTAACTCCATTAACTCCTTTATTCACTTATCTATAAATCCATTTCCTCAACAAATATTTATTGAGTGCCTGCTAGATGCCATACCTTATTTCAGGTATGAGGATACATCAGTAAACAAAAACAGTTAAATATGCCTTCATTTATGGAGCTCAAATTCTAGTACAGAAAGACAGGAGCAAACAAAATAAGTAAAATAAGAGGGATATATATATATATATATATATACACACACACATACATATAAGGATATATATGTATATATATATATATATATATATGGGTATATATATGTATATGTGTGTGTGTGTATATATATATATATATATATGAAAACAACAGGTGCTATTGAGAAAAAATAAAATCAGAAAGCACTGAAAGGGTATTGTACTTTTAAATAAGATAGTCACGGAAAGCCTAACTGAGAAAGTAACAGTTGAGCAAAACCTAAAGAATGTGAGAGCCAAGTGTATATCTGAGGGAAGACTATTATAGGCAGACAGACTCGATAGTCTTAGATGGCAGTGCGTGTCTGTATATATAGGGAACATTAAGGGAGACACAGTAGCACTGGAAAAGAGTAAGCAAGGTTAAGAGTAGTAAGAGTATGGGCCAGAGTAATAATAAGGGATCAGACCGTAACCTTAAAGGCCATTGTAATGACTTTGGCTTTTATTCTGAATAACCTGAAAAACCACTGGGACATAAGCAGACAGGTGATGTAGTCTTACATGTTTTTTTTTTAATTTTATGTATTTATTTTGAGAGAGAAAAAAAACACACACACAAGTGGGAGAGGGGCAGAGAGAGAGAGAGGGAGAGAGAGAGAGAGAGAGAGAGAGAATCCCAAGTAGGCTCCGTACCGACAGTTAGATGTGAGGCTTCAAACTCTTGAATCTCGAGATCATTACCTGAGCTGAAGTCGGACACTCAACTGACTGAGCCACTCAGGCACCCAGTCTGACATGTTTTAAAAAGACCACTCTGACCTCTGTGTTGAGAATACACTACAGGGGGATAAGGATGGAAACAGATCAGTTAACTTGAAAAGGCTTTTGCAATAATCTAAACAAGAGATTATGGCTGTATTAGTTTCTTTTTGTTACTATAACAAATTATCACAGACTTAGTGTCTTAAAGCTATCCAGATTTATTATCTTACAGGTTCTAGGTCAGTAGTCAGGTACAGGTATCACAGGACAAAAATCAAGATGTTGGCTGGCTCTGTTCCTTTCTGGAAGTTCTAGTGGGTGAATTTATTTCCTGCTCATTTGGGTTGTTGATGGAATTCAGCTCCTGTGGTTGTAGTATTGAGGTCCCTGTTTTCTTGCTGACTGTAAGGTCAGGGTTATCCCAGCTTGTAAAGGCCTCTCTCCAGTCTTTTCACATAGCCCCTTACATCTCAGAACCAGCCACAGCGTGTTGGATGTTTCTCATGCTGCCATCTCTCTAACTCCTCTTCCACTGTCACATCTTTCTCTGACCCACCTAGGAAAGATGCATGTGGTTAGATTGAACCAACTCAGACAATCCAAGTAATCGCCCCATCTCAAGGTTCACACTCTTAATCACATCTGTAAAATCCTTTTGCCATGCAAGGTAACATATTCATAGGTTCCAGGGCTTAGGGTGTGGATATCATTGGAGAGGGGGTAATTATTCTGCCTATTACAGTGTCAGTTTGGATCACAGTGTAGTGGTAGTGATGGTGAGAGGGAGTAGATTCTGGAGATATATCTATACATCTGTATATATATATATATATATATATATATATATACACACACATATATATATCTGGATAAATTGCAGATATATATATCAATATATATCTATCAATTTATATCTATCTATCTATCTATCTATCTATCTATATATATATATCAATTTACATGTGATCCAGATCTGGACCATTCATTCTCAATATCTGAGTGTTTGTTCAATAAAGGACAAATAATGTCCAACAAAGAGAGATGGAAGATGTTTGGGAAAAGAGGAACTGATGAAGGACCTCTCCTGCTAGTTGGGAGAGGTGGGCGCTGAGATGTCAAAGCATCCAGAAGGAAGAAAGATACGTGCTCTTCCTAAACAAGACAGAATGAAGTTGATGACTTTAAACACAAACATCCTCTGAGGTGGTAGAAAGTGATAGGTGAGGGAATGCAGGCTGGATTGAAATTCCAAGAGTGTGGACTCACCTTTGTTCATGCGCTGCGTTCCCTAATTACGTTATTTACTTCAGTTCTGTAACTCAGGTCCTTCATATTTTAAGAGAGAATTTCAGGCTATAATTACATATTTCCCTTGGAGGTGGGAAGGGTGAGGAGTAGGTTTGGGGGACTCTGGCTAAGTCTTGGATGGATGGAGTCTTTTAGTTTTTTCCACCTGCCTCAGAGTTTCTCAGGTATTTTCTTCCAAAGCGATGCCTTTTCTAACAATACCCTTGTTCCTATACATGGATAGAATCAGCTATGAGTCTTCCATAGCCCTGAGAAGAGGCATTATCGCTAACAAAACCACTTGATTGCTTCTCATTGTAAGCCCACATTTTGTCTCTCCTGATAGGAAGATGCTCCCCTGGAAACCGGATTTCTTAGTAAGTATGAAATCCACCGAAGCATGGTACAGCAGGCTGGGAATATGGGAGCCGAACACCTTCCCATTGTGCTGTCAGGCTTGTCTTGACCAGTGTCTAGGAGAAATGATGTGAGTCACCTTTGGCAGAAGCTTTAGGAACCCATGCGAGGCTCTTTTTTTTCCCTTCTGCCCTGGTGACTGGCACTATTCTACATTAGTGGCAGCTCCATCAGCTTGAGACTCAAAGTGAGGCTGATGGTAACAGCATAGCCCCAAGCCATCCTTCTAGAATTGTCACAAAAATGAGAAATCGACCTTTAGGCTACTGGGGCTGGAAGATTGTTTATTACTGTGGTGTACCCTGGTTTATCTTGATTGGCACAAAACTCTTCTACTGAGTGCAGGATTGTGTAACCCACCAACTCAGCAACCAACTAAAGAAATGCTATAGATAATGCCCCCCGCCTTTGCTGCTTTAATTTCAACATAAGGTGATATATTTGCAAAGACTATGGTGACTTTCGCTTCATTTCCCCCCTTCCCTTCCATTATTCTTTCTCTATCTTCTACCATACCTCTTCATCTATCATGTTAGAGATGTTAAGACTCTTTCTTTTATTCTGTAGGAAAGCGTCACCCATGCTTGGCCCAAGGATCTGCAAAATTACATATCATCTCTTTCATTACAGGCATTGAGACATTTTTAAACGCATATTATTCAACAAATGATGGTCTCAGTTCCAGTGCATAATAAGAAAATGGAAAACCCAATGCATTTTCTGCCTATGCCTGTAGAAACAGACAACCAGTGATTTATTTTATCATAATAAAAAAGTATTTATGCTGTGATTCATGTCTCTAATGCGGTGTCATTATTCTGTGGCTGTGCTAACTATAGAGGAAGAGTTGTTTATAGTCACAGACAGAGCGTCAGACTGAGACCCAAGAGTTATTCCAAGAACGGTGACAAGAACAGCGTGTGTTAGAAGAAACTGCCCAGCTGGAAGTAGGATTGTGCGAAGTAGAAGTAACCTAAATATTCTTTCTATTATCCTCTGTGCTTTTCTTCTCTCAAGGGAGAATTTCTTTTGTGTGGTCTTTATCGGAGCAGCTAGCTCTTTCATATTCTACTCCTTAATGGTGACTTTTAAAAATATCTAAGTTTGTGATGAAATCACTCTCTAAAGATCCCTTTGGGATTTCCACAGAAAAAGGAAGTACACATAGCTAGCTTGAGAGTATACACAACAGCCTGGACAGGTCTGAACCAGCCACAGAACATGAACATTCAGTGTGTATTCTTCCTACTTGACCACTTCTAACAAAGCCTTAGTATTCTCTTCCCTTGAGACAGATAGAATAACTATGTTTCCAGAATAATGCTAGGCGACTTGAGTTTTCTTTAGAAAGTCATACATTTGGGGCACCTGGGTGGTTCAGTCGGTTAAGCATCTGACTTCAGCTCAGGTCATGATCTCACGGGTCCACGTCGGGCTCTATGCTGACGGCTCAGAGCCTGGAGCCTGCTTCAGATTCTGTGTCTCCCTCTCTCTCTGCCTTTCCCCTGTAGGCAGAGGCCATGACCGAAGTTGCTTTGACCCCTTCTCAATTTTCTACCCCAATGAAAATGAGATGAGGGTGTAAACAAACATTGGTGTTTATGCAGCTGGTATCCTGTTGGCATCATTTTAAACTTTTTGATTAAAAACAACGTGGGGGTTTGTTGTTGTTTTTGATGCTGTTTGAAAGTCGGGCATCTCTGAGAGGCAAGGGCAACAGGGTTATATATTGTATATGTTTGCTGACATGACTTTGCCTTTGACCAGAGTGGCGCAGGACTAACTAATTGACTCAAACTTGTGTTAAGAGTGTATTTGATGGGGCTCCTGGGTGGCTCAGTCGGTTAAGCGTCCAACTTCGGCTCAGGTCATGATCTCATGGTTTGTGGATTCAAGCCCCGTGTCGGGCTCTGTGCTAACAGCCTGGAGCCTGCTTTGGATTCTGTGTCTCCCTCTCTCTCTGCCCCTCCCCCTCTCACGCTCTGTCTCTCTCTCTCTCAAAAAAAAAAAAAAAAAAAGAAAAAGAAATAAAATGAAAACATTAAAAAAAAGAAAGTCATACTTTTCAAAAGAAGGATATATAACAAACACCCATATTATCATGTCCCCAATTTAAAAACTGTTCATAATTTCTATATTTCTTTCTGGCCTTTGTATGTGTGTGTATTTTTTTTAAACACGTTTTATGTGCATCTTTTATTTTTAGAAAAAAAATGGTAAGATGTAAAATTCCCCTTTGATCTTATCTCCAAACCTGTTGTTTTCTCCATTTCCTAGAGACAGCCACTATGATAAGTTGATATTCATCCATTTGAGTACCTTAACATACATCAATAGAAATCCAGAAACAAGATGTAATATTTCTAGGGATTTTGAAAAAATTATATAGTCATTCTATACATTTCATTCTGCAGCTGTTTTTTTAAATTTATATTTAATAAAGATAATAATATTATAAACATAATAATAAATATATAATAAATATCATATTGGGGCACCTGGGTGGCTCAGTCAGTTGAGCAACCTACTCTTGATTTCAGTTCATGTCATGATACCAGGGTCGTGGGCTCGAGCCCTGCATCAGGCTCCGTGCTGCATGTGGCACCTGCTTAAGATTCTCTCTCTTCCTCTGTCCCTCTCCCCTGCTTGCTCTCTCTCTCTCTCTGTCTCTCAAAGAGATAATAAATTTAATATTAAGTGTTTTAGACCTCTTCTTATTGAGTCACATACCGGGGTCCCTTTCTTTTATATAGATAGCAATGCATTGCATGAAGATGCAATTATTATATCCATTTCTTTATTAATTGGCATTTGGGCCATTCCTAAACTTTTTGCTGCTTCCAACAAGGGTGTGATACACATCTATTTGTGTGTCCTCCTGTGTGCATGTACAGATGTTTCTGTAGGGTGTGTGCCCAGAATGGGAAATGCTGGGTTACAGGGTTAACACCTTTCTCATTTTACAGTCATACTGGTGTCCCAAGTGGCTGTGTTCCAGGTTACATTCCCACAAGCCCAGTATAGGATTATCTGTCTACCCATCCTCCTCCTGTATACTGGTGATTGAATGTTATACTTTTTAATTATGGTTAGTCTGGTGGGTAAAAGATGCTCTCTCATTGTCGTTTTAATTCATGTTTCCATGATTACTGGTCAGACTGAGCATCTTTTCATATATTTATTGGCCATTCGTGTTTCCTCTAAATTCATTGCATGTCTACATTATCTCTGCCGATTTTTTCTGGCACACAAAATAAGAACACTCAAAAAGCATTTATACATAAGAAGAAACCGAAGAAGAGGGAAAATAATCTTCAGTCTTGTTTATTAGTGCGATTCTCCTGCATTTATCTGTAAAGAGTGACTGCATTGTACAATTTCATCCTAGGAAGAGAACACTACGTCATCACACTCATTGACTGCCTAGCTATGCTATTTAGTCACAAAGCACCTTCAAAATGGAACAAAAAAAAAACTGTGTAACCTCCTTCAGAATTAAAACATTAACATGCTTTAAGTACACGTCACTGTGTAATGACGAAAACATGGGCTTTGAAGTCGGAAGGAGGTGACTTCCTCGTTCAGCTACCTCGTCAATTTCTTTCTAGGGAAAACTTGGGAAGAGCACTTAGCATCTCTGAACCTCCGGGATATTTTCTTACTTTACTTGGTCTTTCCAGCACCTGGCTCAGCGTTCCCTCTCCATCCCCTTCTTTGTAATTATTCCTGGTGACTTTACCATCCATTTTCATGATAATTCTACAGCCTGGCTTCACAGGTTTTTTTTAAGTTTATTTATTTATTTTGAGATAGAGAAAGCACAAGCAGGTGAGGGCAGAGAGAAGGAGAGACAGAATCCCAAGCAGCTCCCAGCCATCAGCACAGAGCCTAATGCGGGGCTTGAACCCACGAACCATGAGATCACGACCTGAGCCGAAGTCAAGAGTCAGAGGCTTCACAGACTGAGCCACCCAGGTGCCCCCTGGCTTCACAGTCTTAAGCTTTTCCATTTTGACACCCTTTGTCTCTCTGATAGTTTTGCCAAATACAGAATTTTGGGTTGACCCATCTTCCCCCCAACCCAGCAACTTAATATGTCCTCTCTCTGTTTTCAGGCCTCCTTGTTTTTATCATAGAAAGCAGTTGTTAATCTTATTGAGGCTCTTTGTGTGTGATGATTGACTTTTCTCTTGCTGCTTTCAAGATTCTCTCTTTGCCTTTGACCTTTGACAGTTTGCTTATGGTGTGTGGAGGTGTGGATACCTTTGAATTTATGCTACTTGGATTTCATTGAGCATGTTGGATGTGTATTTTAACCTTTTGCATGAAATTTGTGAAGTTTTCAGCCATTATTTCTTCAAATAGTCTTTCATTCTGTTTCCTGTCTCCTCTTATTTTGAGACTTCCAGTATGTGTATGTTGATGTGTATGATGGTGTCCCACACCTCTCTAAGGCTCTGTTCAGTGTTTTTGTTTGTTTGTTTGTTTGTTTTCATGTTTATTTATTTTTGAGAAGGAGAACAAGAGGGGAAGGGGCAGGGAGAGAGGAAGACAGAGAGTCTGAAGCAGGTCAGTGCCAAGTGCGATGTGGGGCTCAAACCCACAAACTGTGAGATCATGACATGAGCTGAAGTCAGACACTCAACTGACTGAGCCACCCAGGTGCCCCTGTTCAGTGTTCTTAAATTATATTTTTCTTTCTGTTCCTCAGACTTGAGAAACTCAAATGGCCTTTATGCAAGTGTGCTGTTTTTCTCTGATACCAGCTCAGACCTGAGGTTGAGCTCCTCTATGACATTTTTCATTTTCAGTATTGTACTTTTCAACTCTAAGTTTTCTATTTGGTTCTTTTTTGTAATTTTTTTTAACATTTATTCTTATTTTTGAGAGACAGAGCAGAAGCATGGGAGGGGCAGAGAGAGAGGGAGACACAGAACCCGAAGCAGGCTCCAGGCTCTGAGCTGTCAGCACAGAGCCCCACGCGGGGCTCGAACCCATGGACCATGAGATCATGACCTGAGCTGAAGTCAGACGCTTAACCGGCTGAGCCACCCAGGCGCTCCTATTTGGTTCTTTTTTTAAAATCATCTCTATCTCTTCGTTAATATTCTCTTTTTGGTGGGACATCATTCCCATACTTTCCTTTAGTTCATTTCTCATGGTCTTCTTTAGTCCTTTCAATATGTTCAATGTAGCTGATTGAAAATTAGGGGAGTAGGTCCAATGTCTGAATTTCCTCAAGGACAGTTTCCATTGACTGTTTCTTTTCCGTGTATGGGCCATATTTCCTTGTTTCTTCTCACATCACATAATTATTTGTTGAAAACTGGAAGTAATAGACTGTGGTAACTGGAAATCAGATTCTTCCTTCTCCCCAGGGTTTGTTATTGTTGTTGCTACGTGTTGTAGTTGTTATTGTTTGCTTAGTCCTTTTTATAAACCAATTCTGTAAAGTCTGTCTTCTTTGTCATGTGTGGCCATAGAAGTTTCTGTTCTGTGGGCTTAATATTCAGCTAATGATTAGACTGAAATTTCCTTAAATGCCTGGAGCCAATAATTCTCCTGGTCTTTGCAGACGAACTCTGTATGTGTTTTGAGCTGTGCCTTCAACACTTAGCCAGGTGTCTTATGATGTTATCACAGCTTTCACTTTCTGCTTGTACAGATCTTCAATGCCTGCTAAAGGTGAGCATTTGTAGCCTTCGCAGATCTTTCCTGGACGTGAGCACACCCTTGGGATTATACACTGCCCCGTGCATGTGCATGGCCTTATAGATTCTCAGGGAAAGTGCTGGAGCTTTTCAAAGTTCCCTATGACCATCTTATTCTCTAACTTTTTTTTGTTTTTTTGGCTAGCTTCTTGTTTGCTCCAATTGTCATCACTACCTCGGCAGCCTCATTGTTCAACAATTGCTGCTGATTATTTTCACAAAGGCCTCCAGGGAAAAGGCTGTTTGCACTTAGTGAAGTCTGAGTCAAGCCAAATAAAGACAAGCTCTGAGAATGGGGATTTCTATGTATCTGCCAGACAGATCAACTAATGACAATTCTCTGAAAATGGTGTTTTGAAGGGGTTCCTAACACAATCTACCCTGTCCAGTGTATGTGAGGCTGTTGGTTTTCCTTATGATTGTGTGGCTGCTGGAATGTGAACAATGAAAATAAATGTTCTTCAGATAGTTGCAAGCCTTTGGTTAATTTCCAGAGTTCTGAAAACATTGATTTTGACTTTTTAATTTTACTTATTTATTGAGAGAGAGAGAGAGAGAGAGCGAGAGCAAGTGTAGGCAGGGGAGAGGCAGAGAGAGAGAATCCCAAGCAGCTCCACGCTGTCAGTGCAGATCATGATCTGATCTGAAATCAAGAATCAGATGCTTAACCGACTGAGCCGTGCAGGCGCCCCTTGACATTTTTGCCAGAAATCCCACTACTTTTATTGGGGGAGGGGGATTGGCTTTGTGGAGGTCCTTACATTCTGCCTTTCTTACTGGCATCATGACCGTTCGTCTAATATTGATTGATTGCTACGTCTGTGTCCCCATTTCACTTGACCTTCACCCGATTTTCCCTCGATGCTTACCTCAAACTCAATATATTTTAAATAGAATAGTTTCTTTCCACAAATTTGCTCCTTCTTCCCATGTCCCTGTTAAAAGCTTCACTTCAAGGCCAGAGAAAATTAAGTTGGCAAAGCAGATGGAGGAGTCATTAGAATGATAGTAGAATCTAATTATAATTATCTGTTTTAATCTGGCCCTGCTGGGTGTGAAAAGAATAAAAAGATTAGAAGTTGAAAGTTTAGGAATGTGACTCACAAGATTAACACCAAACTCTCCCCTGCCCTCATACTCTCTGACTCAATTTAATAATTCTCTCTCCTGTCTGATTTTTTGCTCCATAGACCAGGTGACTTGTGACCCATCTCATTAAATCCCAGGAACATAGCAGGTGTTCAATAAAGGACTTTTTAATAATACTATAAAATTTAAGTAAATAGCATAAACTATTTATTATTTGACTGTGGTTATTTATAGCCATATATTTTATTTTAATTGTTTTTTATTTATTATTTGTATTTTATTCTGTCTCTCTCAAACCAGAGATCTAGCCTCATTCCCAGCTAGAAACTTCCCCCAAAAGTCATGAATATAATTACCTCTTTCAATATTTCATTGACATGTCAACCTGAATTATATACCAAAAAGAGCCAAAATTAGAATTTGGTATAAGACATAAGTTCTAATACAATTTCATGCCTCCTTATGGGCATTCAGTAAATATTAAATGTGCTGGGAGTCCAACTAGCAAATGATGCAAGTTTGACTCCCAACATCTTTGCTATTATCCAGCTTTGACATTTCATAGAAATTGACACAGACCACTGGAAATCAAGGACAGGCATCTGCCCAGTGAGATAAACGACAAAATTATTAAGCAGGGAACTTGGTCCATGGTGCTTACGTAAAAAAGCAAAATCTGTCACTTAGGTCTTTAAGAAAAATTTGCATTGAGAGTCTGAAGACAAACTCATACGACATAAATATATCTAAACTGTTTTTATGGTGGAATTTTTTTCACATTTCTTTATTATTTCCATGTATGTGTTTGCTTCTATGCATGAGAGAGAGAGAGATTTGAATATGTTTATCTTCTGTATTTTCTGTTCAAGCTAAAAGCTATAAAGGCTGACAATAGAACATAAGAAAAGAATGGAAATTCATTAACAGACACCTAGTATAAAATACTTAAAAGATTTAAACACTACTTGGATTTATTTTGTTTCCTTATAGCTAAGTAAAAAAGAAAAATACGTTTTCTGAGGAAATAAATTCTTGGAAAATAATAAGTTAGTATTTATTGCATGAATGAATGAATGAATGAATGAATACTAAGCAAAACTTTTTGCCTTAAAAAGTAAGTGAAAGAATGATACTGCATGTTGGTAATTAAGTAAATAACATTTTGGTCTTTTGCAAAAACATAATCAAATACACTGTTTAGTATGTTACTTAATGTCCTTTATTAAACGATATATTTCTTCTTTTTAGCCCCTTATAAAAATTAGGGCTATAGTATTATATATTAACTGGCTGAAGACATGTCTTGCCAAGATCCAAGCACACTGTTTTTTAAATTAATTTTTTAAAACTAGGTATAATTTACAAATTGTAAAGTGCACAGATCTTAAGTGTATACAACTTGATGAATTTTTTACCCACGCTAAGATATAACACATTTACAACGTTTCATTAGACTCCCTCCTGTTCTCTCTCAGTCAAAAACCTTGCCCAAAGGCAACTGCTTTCCTGACTTCTTGTGATGTAGATTAATCTTGCCTCTTTTGGAATTTTATATAAATGGAATCATACCTTATTTACTCTTTTGTGTGTGGATACTTTTACTCCACAATATTTATATTGTTGTGTGTAGCTGTAATTTATTTTTTTTGTTGCTGTGTTATGCTCCACTGGATGAACATAGCCCAAATTACTTATCCAATCTACTGCCGATGGATAGTCAGCTTGGTTTTCAGTTTTTTACTGTTTCGAATACTGCTCTATACATATTCTTGTACATATCTTTTGTAGATATAAGCACACATTTGGGGGGGGGTTGGACCAGAACTGCTGTGTCAGAGGGTATGTGTATATTTTGCTTTAGTAGATACTACTAAACAGTTCTCCAAAGTGACTGTACCAAATGTTCATTTCCATCAGCAATATATGAGAATTCTATTGCTCTACATCATCCGCATTGTTTTTTAATGATGTAACTCAGGAACATAGGTCCTCTTTATTTGTTTGAGTTTTATTAGAAGCAAGTTTTTTTAAAAGTCACATTTCAGGGGCGCCTGGGTGGCGCAGTCGGTTAAGCGTCCGACTTCAGCCAGGTCACCATCTCGCGGTCCGTGAGTTCGAGCCCCGCGTCAGGCTCTGGGCTGATGGCTCAGAGCCTGGAGCCTGTTTCCGATTCTGTGTCTCCCTCTCTCTCAGCCCCTCCCCCGTTCATGCTCTGTCTCTCTCTGTCCCAAAAATAAATAAACGTTGAAAAAAAAAAGTCACATTTCAACTCATTCTAAACCTATTTCAGTTGATGGTGGTAAAGGCATTCTCCCAAGCATAGTAAAACCTTGGATTGCGAGTAATTTGTTCTGCAAGTGTTCTGCAAGATGAGCAAACATTTCTAATAAATTTTAACTTGATAAACCAGCGATATCTTGCAATCCGAGTAATAGATGATGCCAAACATCACATGATCACAACTGAGCCAATGATTCTTGAAATTTGCTTTGGATTACAAGCATGTTTCTGGAACGAATTATGCTCACAAACCAACGTTTTACTCTATGTGACCCTTTTATAACTGAGAAACCCAGATCCCTTTTTCAATGGAAGTGATGATACAGACTTCTACAACAGATTGCTTTGTCCCCCAGGTCTGTGAATAAGAACGAAATCCCAACTGAAATTTCTGTTTAAATACCCAGTCCATTCAAGGAAAATAGATACATTGCTTCATATGCATGAAATAAAACAGCAGACCAATCACCTCTTTGTGATACCCAAGTAAACAGTTTGGAAAGCAAAACCTCAAGCATGACGTTCTCTGGATTGGGCCAGGATCTCCTTGATGCAGGTCTCGGCTCTTCTGTTTGCTTTTTGTTCATCTCTCAGGCAAATCCTTTTCAGGGTCAGTAAAGAATATGCAGACTTCACACTTTGCAGCTTCTTGAGTTCTTATCAGGTCTCATGGGAGTGGTTGAAGAAAACCAAGCACAGGCTCCATCATGCTGGGATCTTCACTTAGAGTCATAGCAATTTTCAGTATATTTCATAATGAAAGCATTATTTTTAATCTGGAAGTTTTAGGTCATTACCACCAATCAGGCTCCTTATAGTCTAGCTCCAACTGTTAATAAGTACTAGTGTTAGCATAATCATTATTTTTGCTCGCTTTAAACAGTATACACTATAAACGAGTGTATCTAGTTAATGCTTTGAAATGTATCAGCAAAATTAGACAGCATTAAAAGATAGTTCCTTCTGAAGAAAACGTGTGGCTTCACACAAGAGTGGAAAGGTAAAACTGATTAACAGAATAAACATGATTTCATGGTTCATGGAAAACAGAAAAGCAATGCTAAATTTGGACATAATTCATAAACTTTTATATTGCTCCTGTAATCTGTATTTTCTCTTAATGATTGATGATTATAAATTGGATGCTTATGTTTTACTTTATAAATTACATCGTAATGTGTAGGATGATCAGGCCATACACATGTAGACAGTTACAATGGCATGAAATTGTATTTTGGGGCTTGTTTCATTCAATCAGTTAACACTTGTTCATCTATCAAATGCCACTCGGTCATGTCCTGTGTGTGTATAACATTGGCCTTGTCAGTATAATGTGGTAAGTCTGTGAAGAATCCCTTCGTTTCCTCATGAGCTTGGCTTTTAAATAGAAGTTATGTCTTCCAAGGCTCACCAGAGTCACATAGTATCCAGTAGTACTGAAGGAAGAATGGTTTAAGGAGTATATCATCTTTAATACTTCTACGTGCTAAATTCTGCCTTTGAAAATCAAAACAGCTTCAAAAGATACACACAATTTGGGCTTCAAAATGCCCAGCTTGCGTATGTCCCATAAAGATCCCAGTTAACAGTTTATCTCATTAACAGCCCTTTGTACTCATCAGTTCAGGCTGTGTTTTCCCACTGGGACATCATTTACAGTGCCCTAAACATATTTTCACAACATTCACCTGACAACATCAGCTGAGAGAAAAATCTTTAGACTGCAGGGAAACATCAGGAGGCCATGAATTCTTAAACAACACACCAAATTACAAAAATGGTTTTGTGGATCTCTTTGAAAATATCCTTAACAATAATTAACCAGGAGAAGAAACAGTAGATAGTTCAAGGACTTTGACTCAGTTCCCCTCCCCAATTGAGAGGATACTGGCGGTGTTTGTGTGGTGGTCAAGCTTCATGCTTCCTGTCTACCTTGGGGTGAATGGTCCTTTCAAGTTCACATAGAAGCAAAAATAGACTAATCAAGTATCATCTGGTGTAAGGTCTCCTTTAATGAGCAAATCCAAATGATTTATAATTCGTGTATGTACATGCTTTTTTAATGAGTCCCCACCAAAAAGCAATCCATTCCCTTAATAAGTAAATGAATAATTTCTCGTCTAATCTTCTTTAACACATTCATTTGTTCAATAAGTTCCTTTCCCATTGCTTTATACAGTGACCCTTCAGCTTTCGTCTGAGTTTCTGTATTGTATGTTACTCAAATTGCATTTTATTAAACTGAAAACATGGAGATGCACTTGAAGTATGCATTTAATCTATGGGAGTATCCCCTGAAGATGTGATTGACACCCAGTTATTGGATGGCATTTCATGGTGATCTAAGTCCTTGCTACCAAGACTGACTCAAATAAACGGTATTCAGACCATCAACATTAGTATCACTCGGGAACTTGTTCCAGTCTCTAGGGCCCTTAATCACATCTTCTAGATGGCAATCTTGGGGGGAGAGAGAGGACCAGTTATCTTTATTTTAGCAAATATTTTAGGAGAACCACCTGCATGCTAAAATGTAGGAAGCACTTGTTTAGGACGTAGTTTTCATTGTTTTAGAATATTTATTCTGCCATAGTGCCTCACATCTCTTTACCTTTGGATGGGCTGTTCTATCTGAAATTCTTCTTCCTTTTTCTTCTATAGAAAAAAGCCCACGAGCCCCTTTGGTAGCTAGTGCTTACCCACTGTTAGTAAGTTTCTTCAGGGAATCATCTCCACACCCTGAGATGCACCTTTCCTTCCCTTGAAGTTAAAGTAGATGCCTTTATGCTCACTCCCGTGGCATTCTGTGCACATGACAGTAACCACATAAGCCCATTGACAATTATAACACAATGTAAGTTCCTCCCTCCCTCCTTCTATGGTCAACTTCTGGAAGGCAAGCATTAAATCTTATTTTGTTTGGTATCTCTGATGCTGAAATTAAAGCTTGATTTTTTTTAAAAAAATTTTTAACGTTTATTTATTATTGAGAGACAGAGAGACACAGAGCATGAGCAGGGGAGGGGCTGAGAGATGGAAAGACACAGGATCCGAAGCAGGCTCCAGGCTCTGAGCTGTCAGCACAGAGCCCGACACGAGGCTTGAACCCACAAACTTTGAGATCATCACCTGACCCAAAGTTGGATGCTTAACCGACTGAGCCACCTAGGCACCCCTAGAGCTTGATTTTTAACAGGAAGCAGAAAGAATCAGTAAACTGGAAGACAGAACAATAGAAATTCCCTAAAGAGAACCAAAAGAAAAACAAACTAAAAACAGTCATAAAGTTCCGGGGACATGTGGGACTATAACAGAAACTGTAACATTTATTTCACGAGAATCCTAGGAGAGGAGGAAGAGGGTGGAGCTGAAAAGAACTAGAAGAAACAGTGGCTGGAAATGTCCTATGTTTGGCAAGAAACACAAAGCTACAGAGTCAAGAAACTGAGCAAACCCCAAACAGGAGAAGCCCAAAGAAATCCATGCCAAGACATGGCATAATTAAACTTCTGAAAACTAAAACAAAGAAACAACAATCTTGAGAGTAGACAGAAAAAGTATACCTTGCTTATAGGGCAGAAACCATTTGTATGCCTGCAAATTTGTCTAAGCCATGGAAACAAGAAGGAAATTGAACAGTCTTTTTCAGGTGCTGAAAGAAAAGAACTGGGAACCTGTGTATGTTCAGAGCAACTTTATCTGTAGTAGCCAAAAATCAAACACAACCCAAATGTCCCACAATGGGTGAATCACACACAATAAGTGGTACAATCCATACTATGGAATACTACTCACCAATAAAAAGAAATGAACTATTGAGACTTGCAACAACTTAGATGGCTATCAAGAGCATTACGCCTAGTGAAAAAAAAAGAAACTTCAAAAGGTCAGATGCTGTATGATCTCATTTGTATAATATTCTTTACGTGACAGCATTATAGCGAAAAGATTCATGGTTGTCAGAAGCTAGGGATTGGGGAAGAAGGGGAGCAGGTGTACCTACAAAGGCGTAGAGTGAAGGAGGGTCTTTGTGGCAATGGAAGAGTTCTGTATCTTGATTGCAGCGGTGGCTACATGAATGCACACGCATGCTAAAATGACAGAGACCATGCACACACATTGTATCAACATCAATTTCCTGGTTTTGCTATTGTACTAGAATTACATTAGCTGTAACCACTGTGGGAAACGGAGTGAGTGTATGTGGAACTTCTCTGTACTGTCTTTGCAACTTCCTGTGAATCTATAATTGTTTTACAACAAAAAGATTTTTCAAAAAACCATTAGGCTTAATAGTTGGCAAGAGACAACGAGAAAGGGAATGGAATTGAGGATGATGGCAGGACTTCTAGAACCCAAGTGTCCAGAGCCAGAGACAACTCAAGAATGCGTGAAAACTGACTTGAAACTCAGAGAAGGAATCCTAGAGAAAGTTAGGGGAGAAATTTTCTTTCTGTAAGTCATAGGATGCAGAGAAACCCCCGACTGGACTGTGAAATCCTTCAGGGCCATGATCATGATGTGTTTGACAGTTGTTCAAAACAAAGAAAAATTATTTGTGGACTGAACAAATGAATAAATGAGAGTACCAAGTCACAGGGAATGGCTTGTTGGCTGCAGTCGCTTTGGGGAGGATGGAGAACTCCAGCAGGTTTCATAGAGGTGCCTGTCAGAAGCTACCCTTTAACCTTAACCTTAACCTTCTAGATTGCTGAATGTATGGTTTCTAGCATTCCAAACCTGGAGAGTGGGAAGGAAGAAGATCAGGTCCTGAGTTAATATGGTCAAAGAAGTTGATCTCTGGCTAGACTTGTAGTATCAGGATCAGGAGTCTGTACATTGAGATGCTTGTTATCCTTCTGTAAGTTCTCCATTCCCCTTAGATTCATGGAAGAGTTATTTAGAAAGTTTGAATTTGTCACGAATATTAGGAGGTGGAATGAACTGCTTATGTCCTGCAGAGCTCAGGAGACAAGTATAAAGACTGCCTCATAGAGGTGTGGGAGATTTTCAAGCTGCACATCAGGAAGAAATCTAGGGGAGACGGTGCAGTTAATGAGGTGGACCCTCTGAGGCAGAGATAGAGAGAGAGAGAGAGAGAGAGAGAGTTGTCAGAGAAAGCTGTGATCTCTGTTTTCATCCCAAGAAACCTGGTCATTTCCACTGGCCCCAGGAATTGTTCAGTGTATAGATGTATTAACATCATCTGATTTTCTTAGGCCTGTCTACAATGAAAGTACACAACAAGAGGATAAAATATACTTACAGCACTGTTACCCTTCTCCAGCAGGGATCAGCATGCAATTCAGAGAATAACAGATAGCAAGAATGTCCCATAAAATAGTCAACAACCTATAAAATCACTTCATGAGGAGTGACAAATAAGGCTTGATTTAAAAGCCACAAAGCTACAGTGGCCACTTGGATTTCAAAGCTAATACAAAGTGTATTAAAAATCCATCTTAACACATTTTTGAAATAAGGGGTGCCTGGGTGGCTCACTCAGTTAAAAATCCGACTTCAGCTCGGGTCATGTTCTCATGGTTCATGAGTTCAAGCCTTGCATTGGGCTCCATGCTCACAGCTCAGAGCCTGGATCCTGCTTCGGATTCTGTGTCTCCCTCTCTCTCTGCTCCTCCCCTGCTTGCACTCTGTGTCTCTCTTTCTCATAAATAAATAAACATTAAAAAAAACATTTTTGAAATGAATACTCAATCTACGTAAATTCAGTCAGTCAATGCTTTTATAACAGTCATGTGAACTCTAGGGCATCAAACAGTCAGATATTTGTTGAATGCCTACTGAGGCAAAGGATTTTATGTCTCAATGATCATAGGAAGATGTAATGTTACTTGAGTTTTTCAAAAGTGTGTGTGTGTGTGTGTGTGTGTGTGTGTGTGATGAGACCTTCCAAACTTACTCCAACCAAAATATTCTTTCCTTTACCTCTGCAAACCTCTGCCCGCACAGTCTTAAAACTCATTTATATGCGACCTTAGTCCATTTAGATACTCATTCATTCTCTGAGATTGTATACAGCACTAACTATATGTCAGGGATTGTGAAGTGACAAAGGGTTCCTAAATGACGGAGACGAAATATTAAGGAAGAAAAGTACATGTGAGCAGGTGAAGGGAAATGCAGGCCAGGGGACAGGACACTGGAGGATGGAAGCATGAAAGGGGAAGAGACAAAAAAAAAAGGTGATATGTTTGGAATATCCAACAGAAGAGGGTTCTGAAGTCTGGAAAGAGATATACAGGTAACAGCAAACGTGAGTAATCCAGTGCCCATCTGAAAGGACTGTGAGTTTCCTGAGGTTGGGAATTATGTCCTCTTTGTCCCCTCCTGATTAGCCTATGCCTAGAATAAAAGTTTATGCATAGTAAATATTCAATAAGTATTGATTCAACAACAACAAAAATGAGTGAAGAAGCAGCACCTTTTTTTCCGGGGAATACAGAAATGTTTACATACCATCTGACATGGCATATTGTATGACACTGCCTTCCTACAGAACTTGTCAAGACTTTTCAAAACCCTTGGCTGGTACCCAAACAAGAAAGTAAAAAGGGATAGAAACACCCCTGAGCCCCAGAGTCCTGTACTTCCCCTGCTCCTTCACAGTATTGCTTTCAAAGTCTTTAGAGAAATTCTTCAATTTCTTCCAAGGTAAGTGGGTAAAGATGGAAAACTATGACTTTCAAAAAGAAAATGATCATAGCCTAGTATCTTCTGTCTTCGAGTTTTTGTTCTTTTTTAACTTTTATTTATGTATTTTGAGAGAAGGACAGAGAGTGGGAGGGGCAGAGAGAAGGATAAAGAGGGAATCCCAAGCAGGCTCCACACTGTCAGCCCAGAGCCCGATGTGGGGCTCAGTCATGAACCATCAGATCATGAGCTGAGCCAAAACCAAGAGTTGCATGCTTAACTGACTGAGCCACCCAGGCACCCCAACTTTGAGTATTTGGAAGACTACTATGGAAAATTAGAATGTACAGTAGGTATTAATATACATATTAATATATAGTAGGTTTTGGAGAAACCTCAGGGCTGAATATTGGCATTTAGCAGTTCCCACCTAGAACTAGAAGCTGGAAAAGAAGCTGCTTGGGATATTTGAGATACAGGTCACTCTTCCTGCCAATCAAAAGACAGTTACTTCCCTTTGCTCTGTGTCTGTGTAAAAGTCACTAGAACAAAAGAAAAGAAACTCTCTTAGTAGAGAATTTTGAACTGGACCATATGACCAAATGGATGTAAGCCATACCTGCTAGATCCTTCTTGCCTTTTCCATCCCACCCCATCCTCTTTGTGATACGTTTTCTGGAAGATTTTCTTTTTAGAGAGGGGCAGAGGCAGAAGGACAGCAAGAGAGAATGTTAAGCAGGCTTCACACTCAGTGTAGAGCCCAAAGTCTTGGCAGCTCATGACTATGAGATCATGACCATGATCAAGAGTCGGATGCTTAACCAACTAAGCCACCCAGGTGCCCCTCGGAAAGATTTTCTTGACTTCACCTTCCATTGTCCACATGTGAGAAAAAAATTCAGCAGTCATTGTCTTCATTTATTTCGTAAAGCTGGTGCTTGCTCTTTCTTCTTTTTTTGCTGTCTTCTTTTCCTGTTTCACCAATAAAATAGCATTGTTAATCTTTTAAAAATACTAAGTGCTTTTGCTTTTCAACTTGTCTCTTTTCTCTGAGGTTTATTTTTGTTGTTGCGCATGTATCCTGATCTCTTTGCTTTACTCAAATACCCAGTGATGTGTGGTAAAAGGAGTCAAAAGAAAAACGAATAAAAAGCAGATTTGGAGATTTCAGTGTATTCGATTCGAGAGTAGAGAGCTATTTATTTATTGATTTATAAACGTAATTCCAGCCACAGTCCTTGCTGGTCACTGGCTTGTGACAGGCTGGCCACAGAAGGATTTTATCTGGAGTAAAGAACTTGCAAATCAGTGTCAGATCTCTACTTCTTTCTACAAGTTCTATTAATGTCTCATTTACTAATGATTGTTAGATGATTGCACTAGTTTAAAAACGTCTTGCTTGCTAAAGATGGACTAAAAGTGTTTTGACAGGAACATTAATTTTGCTGAGATAATCCAACTTTTAGTGGTATGGCAAATAAATATAATGTGTTAATGATGCCAGTTACCTTTTTCCTATATTGCAAAACTGAATCATCAGTCTTGAATAATAAAACGAAATAATCAGCTACATAAGAAAGAGCAAGCTTGTCGGGGCGCCTGGGTGGCGCAGTCGGTTAAGCGTCCGACTTCAGCCAGGTCACGATCTTGCAGTCCGTGAGTTCGAGCCCCGCGTCGGGCTCTGGGCTGATGGCTCAGAGCCTGGAGCCTGTTTCCGATTCTGTGTCTCCCTCTCTCTCTGCCCCTCCCCCGTTCATGCTCTGTCTCTCTCTGTCCCAAAAATAAATAAACGTTGAAAAAAAAATTTAATAAAAAAAAAAAAAAGAAATAGCAAGCTTGTTGGTTCATGTTCAAAATTTAAAACCAAAATACCTTAGTGTTTCCTGTTCACATTTGCTCCCTAGTTATACCACTGTGCTCTCCAGCTGTACATCATAACCCTTGTTTTCTCTAACGTGGAGTTCTGACATTCTCTAAAACCCTCCCCGGAAAGGGTGCTTCTGTGGGAGTACGGGCTTATTGTGACCCTGGAGTACTCTGAGAGGAGATGGGGTTTGGGGATCCTGAGATGCTGACTCTGCTCTCTCTCATGAAGATGAGGATGTGGCCTTGCTGTTGTGGAGTGGGTTTTTTTGTTTGTTTGTTTTCTGTTTTTGGTCAGAATTTCAGCAGAATAAAGGGCATAATTCAAACTGGGCAATTTGGGGAGAGTTTAATAAAAGGAATATTTACAAGTACATGGGCACAGGGGATAAGAAAATCAACAAAGGGTAGCGTAGTTCACTACATCTGGCAATAGTGAGACCTATAACCACCCTTTGGCCTAAAAAGTCAAGAGGAGGGCACAGTTGTTGGAACTCAGAGAGGAGAGCTATAGGAAGAGGGCTTCCTGACAGAAGCTGTGGGCTTCAGGAGAGAGGAGCAGTTGACCCATGGTGATCCTGTAGAAAGGAAGACCAAGAAATAAAATATCCCATCCTCATTCTCCCATTTTCCCATTTCGGCCAGCGTCCATTTGGCTGAGCCCAACGTGAAGCCAGAGGGTAATGAAGCCCATTGATACAGTTCGTACAAGCCAGTTTCCTGGGGAGCAGACCAGGGCGGGGTCAGAATGGATGTGGGTCAAGCAATGGAAAATACCCGGCACATCATAAAAAGCTCATGTTTGTAAAATAAATTTCTTAAATAGAGTAATTGGTGTAAGTTCTTCTGGAATGTAACATAAGGACATAAAATTCAGAAGGTAGTAGCATAGCAAGATCTGGCTTATTTCTCAATTCTGGAAGGATTCTACCTGCATGGAGAGTGACATAGGCAGTTCTGTATCCCATAGTAAAGCCAGAATGAAAGGAAATCCATGTAAACATAAACTGCATCTCTGCTCGTGCTCTGTGCGGTCACCTTTTTCTATAGCCTCGGTAGAATAATTAGGAACATCTATCCTAACTGTATGTTTGTCTGTGCACTTTTTCCTACCCATCAAATCACAACCTACCTGAAACACTACACCTGCATATTTCTCAAACACATGTTTCATAGTACATATATAGTTGTCCTTTAATCATGGAAATAGATATTATTCAGTTTTGCTACGGGTTATTCTTTTTTTTTTTTTTTAATTTTTTTTCAACGTTTATTTATTTTTGGGACAGAGAGAGACAGAGCATGAACGGGGGAGGGGCAGAGAGAGAGGGAGGCACAGAATCGGAAACAGGCTCCAGGCTCTGAGCCATCAGCCCAGAGCCCGACGCGGGGCTGGAACTCACGGACCGCGAGATCGTGACCTGGCTGAAGTCGGACGCTTAACCGACTGCGGCACCCAGGCGCCCCTTGCTACGGGTTATTCTTTACAAAATACAGGTGGAGTATAATTCCTCTGACGACTGCTGACTCTAGCATTTAATTTTCATAATTAATATCCATAATCATTGAATCATTGAATGTCAATAAAACGATTTGAAATATCTTTGGATGCAGAGGGAATCCTGGAACATGACCAGATGAAGACAGGAGAGATAGCTGGGAAAGAAGGAAACTGATAAGGAAAGCGGAAGTATTTAAAGGGGAAGTGTTACATTTGTATTCCTGTCGAGCCACTCCCAACATGGGGACATGGGCGCATTACCTTGGAGTGAGAGTTATTGGCCGGAGCCAGATCTAAGATCCGTGGGGCCTGAAGACTATTGTGTCATTATCACATTACAATCTCTGGCCTTGCACTGGCATAGCAGTGCCAGGAGTATTTCTGGAAGCCATTCTTACTCTTGACTGGCTAACAATACCTTAACTCTACATGGCACTGACTGTCCCATGTATATTCCCACATAAATATACTTCACTAACTCTATATTAAAATTAAGCCCAACTCAAGTTCCCTCTAACAGAATTCCCCAAAATGTCTGTGGCCACTCCATTGCTACCTGGCATGAGTGCAAATGTGACAGAAGGAAAGTTGTCCTGAAAGCAGTCAACGGCTTAACTGACTATGGTTAAAATAGCTTATTTTGCAATTTTTACTAAAATACGGGATGTGAATATCTTGCTCAGGCCTCTTCTATGGACTTGGAACTGTGCAAGCTTTATTAGCTTCATGATAAATCCACATTTAGGTAATTGAAATAAACTGGACAGGACCTCACCCTCCACCCACCGAGGTAATAGGAAGAGGATCCAAGGCCAAGTTAGTTCTGCTGCTTTTTCCATAGAATGAAGGTAGAATCTGGAAATTCAAGTTCTCAGTCCTTCCTTTTCACCACTCATGGTAACTTAGACCAGTGGGTGTGCGGAGCGCCTGTGGCTAATGGCTATGATAACTTTCTCTTGTATTCATTTATTCAACAAGTATTTGCTAATTGTCTATTATGTGCTAGCTACTATTTGATGTGATGGGGATAAAATGGTAAGTAAAACAGACACAGTCTCTTGTCGTCAGTGATCTTAAAGTCTAATGGAGGATATAGACAACTTACTTACCATTGCATCTTTATGCAAAACAGGTATGTGAAAAGTCATGGAATAATTCATCTACCATCCTGTACATACCTTGGCACCAGAGCACTGGTGATCCCTGAAAAGTACTTCTCTAAAGCTCCATCCATGGCCTTGGTATCTCTGATCTCTTCTTATTCCTGAAAAATGAGAGAAAAAGAAGGCAAGAATTTCAAGAAGTGGATAATGTAGAAATGGAGAAATCAGCTTCTCTCCAAATCTTTGTTCTTTCTTTTAGAATATCTAGTCTTGTGCTCCTTTGGACTATGGACAACATAGAGGAGGTATAGTCTTCTACACTCAACCAATCATCAGTGGTGGATAATAAGAGAATAGGTACCATGTGAGATGTCTTCTTTTAGGCTCTCATATCATTCCTATCGGAGTGGCTGCAAAGCATTTGTAGGAAATGTAATGGCTCTCATTATTGAATGGCATGAAAGACAAAGACTTCACTCTGTTCACCCATGCCTCAGACTTTTAGAAAGCCATCTAATTTCTTAGTACCTCGTGTGCATAGCATTGAAACAAGGTCAACTATACAAATTTCTTACTTACAGCTGTGCATTAGCACGATTTCCAGAAGGTTTGTCTATGGTTGGGATGAGTTAAGCACCACTCCATGGGCCCTAAAGAAAGAATAACCATACAAAGCTGTACGTAGCAACAGCAACAACAACAAAAAGCAATGAATTAAAGAAGGAAATCCTAGGGCAGGAAGAGATTTAATTAATATTGAATATTGAATCAATATTAACATCAACACTTCCACTGATCAAGCCATGCATTTATCTATTCTCATGGGTCTTTGACTGCTTGACTATTGTCTGTCTTCAGATATACCTTCCCAAGAATGTTGGTATTCTGGAAATGGTGATGGGAATTCCACCGTCAGGTAAAAATTGTACTGATGTCATAAATATGCAAATGATTGTTTCTGCCAAGCATCCTAAGTTTCGGAAAGTCTGTTAAGCTCTCTCTAGGCCAAACCTATATGATCTTAAGAAGCACTAAAGCATGGGAAAAGAACACTGAGTCTGAATCCTGGCTCTGCAAATTTCTGGGTGTATGTGACCTTGGACGAGTTACTGGACATCTTTGAAGTACAATTTTCCTAACCTATGAAGTAAGGTTAACAATAGCTCTTGCAATAGAATTGTTTTGATGATTTAAAAAAAAATTTTATATTCACTTAAAGCATGTGCCATAAGGTAGGTGAAAAGGGAATGGTAGGTATTACTAATTATAAATTTTAGCACAATAATAAGCTATTTTTTATCACTTGTTATTTTGAGTGCTTAAACGTTGGGCTAAGAAAGACTTTCTCATAAGATTATTATGATCTGTAAACGTGAGCCAGCTTCTCTATAGCAATTATTTTGCTGGGAAGTAAGCAAGGTCATAAATCAATAATGACTCTTGCAACCTCAGGACTTATTGATCTTGCTGTTTATCATCTGTAATGTTCCTGGAAAACCCAATTATTTTGGGAAGTTACCCAAACTAGTTTACCCATTATTCTGTATTAGTGTTATTAGTAACAAGTTATGAAAGCATTTGATTGATTTTCTTGAAAAAACAACCCCTTTATAGTACAACAGAGATATTATTTTATCCAATAGATTTCTTAACATCTTATATATTTTTTAAAAGAACAAATTGGGCTGAACATCTAGAGATTCTTTTCGGTGCATGTATTTATGATAAATTCTGCTTTTCTGGGCACTGCAGTTGAGCGTTAAAGAGTGTGTTAGCTAAGAAAATCTCTAGGAATACATGGGCCCAGTTCATCTTATGGGGCGGGCCACTGGCAATGATTTCAAGTAGAAGTATCTTAAGAGTCCTGGTTTTGTGGGTGCCTGGGTGGCTCAGTCGGTTGAGTGTCCGACTTCGGCTCAGGTCACGATCTCATGGTTTGTGAGTTCGAGCTCCGTGTCGGGCTCTGTGCTGACAGCTCAGGGCCTAGAGCCTGCTTCGGATTCTGTGTCTCCCTCTCTCTCTGCTCCTCCCCCGCTCACACTCTGTCTCTCTCTCAAAAATCAGTAAAGATTAAAAAAAAATTGAAAAAAAGAGAGTCCTGGGTTTGTTCCCCAATACTCAGTGTAATGCTTGGTGTGGAGTAAATTCCCAGTAAATGTTTGTTGAATGAATGAGTAAATGAACAAATGAACAAATAAAATCACGAAAGCATAAAGAGTTACCAACTATAAATTCTTGTGAGGGTGGTGCTACTTCCCTTCCCAGTGCAAATGTTGTCTTGGATTTATAGACATGTTTAAAGGTGTATGTCTTTCACACTGGACTCTATTGACAAATTCAACTGCCTCTCTCTGTTCCTTATTTCGGTTTAGTTCATTGGTTGGCAAGCGGTTGTCTCTGACACGTACAAAGCTTTCTTTTGTGATTGTGAGGTACCTTGAATTTGAGCCTAGTATTTGTAAGGCCAAGGGGAGCTATTTATTAAAACAAAATGCGGTATGAAGGAGGGTGGTAGTTTCCCAAACTGGGCTAAGAATCATGTGACATATATGTTAAAAATGCAAATTCCTAACCATCATCTGAGAGTCTCTGAAGGCAATATAACCAAGTGCTTCTTATGACCAGGCAGGTTGGGCAAAGGCTAGGATAGCAGACAAAATCATCTACCTTATCAGAAGACTGATGGGGCTTACTTGGGATAACGATCTCCCTTACCTTCTGTTTTCTGCTATTTAATATAGAGATACCAATATCTCTCCAGACCACATCAAGGAATTTCTGTGAGAATCACAAGAGGTTGAATTTTCAAACCTATATATTTCATGCAAAGTTTTGAAAACTATCCTACAGACACTAACAAATCTATTAAGATTGCAATGCTTCTACTGATGAAGCACTAATTCACAGTTTGACAAGTACTTTGTAGCAACTTTCTTATGCGACCTTTCCAAAATCACTGTGACAGCCCACACTAACCAGTAGATCCCAAAGTGTGTGTTACTGTTTCCCTGAAAACAGGCTAATATATATTTTTCCACTTAAAAAATATTGAGTCTAGAAATGGAAAACAGAACTACTATATGATATAGCAATCCCGCTTCTGGGTATGTATCCAAAAGGAACAAAACCATCATCTTGAAGAAATCATTGTACCCCCATGTTCACTGCAGCATTATTCACAATAGGCAGGGTCTGGAAACAACGTAAGTGTCTGTCACTGGATGAACAGATCAAGAAAATGTGGTGTATACAAACAGTGGAGTATCATTCTACCCTTAAAAAGGAAGGAAATCCTGTCATTTGTACAACATGGGTAAACTCAGAGGGCATCATGCTAAGTGAAATAAGCCAGAGAAAGTCAAATACTGTGTGGCATCACTTACATGTGGAATCTAAAAAAACATTGTTTTTGTTTTAATTTTTAAAAAGTCAAGCTCATAGAAACAGATAGTTAGAATGGTGGTTGCCAGGAGGTGGGGAAACTATGGAGAGATTGGTAAAAGGGTGCAAACTTTCAGTTATGACATGAATAGCTTCTAAAGATCTAATGTATAAAATGGTGACTATAGTTGATGACACTGTATTATATAATTGAAATTTACCAAGATAGTAGAACTTAAATGTTCTCACCAAAATAAAATAAGCGAAGTGATGAGTGTGTTAATTAATTTGATGGGAAGGGCACCCGGGTGGCTCAGTCGGTTAAGCATCTGACTTTGGCTCAGGTCATGATCTCACAGTTTGTGAGTTCGAGCCCCACGTCAGGCTCTGAGCTGTCCTGCTTCTGATTCTGTGTATCCCTCTCTCTCTCTCTCTCTGCCCCTTTCCCATTCATACTCTGTCGCCCTCTCTCAAAAATAAATAAACATTAAAAACATTTTTTAAATAAATAAACATTAAAAAAAATGGTGGGAGACTCTTTCCACTATATATATATATATATATATATATATATATATCTCAAGTAAAAAAATATATCAAAATGTGGAAAAAATGTATATCATTGCTTTAAAGGAGAAGAATTGAGTCTACTCCCAAGTTGCCATTAGGCATTAACTGTTTGAATTGGGCTTATTTCCTTGGCTAAACTAATATTCTGTCTTTAACAAGTATTCTACAGTTATATTGAGAAGCAAATAAAAATAACTGTTGTCATTATATTAATGACCATTTTGGTATTAATAACTTTTTCAGCTCAATATGTATCTGGGCATTTTGGCTAGAGGCAGGAATTTACATTAATAGAATAAGACTTCTGTAAAGTAAAGGGGATAAACACAATATTAATCTAGCCAAGAAAATATACTTGGCCCCCTCATGGTTATTGCCTGTTAGAAACCAGGCACTAAGAAAGATTCTCACTTTCTTTAAACAATAAAAAATATTATTAATACCAATATTATGGAAAAGCCCTGAGCTAAGTGCTGTACATGCTTTATTTTTCTTAAATGTCATGGCAACCTTCTGGAGTAAGTATGATTATTATCAACGTTCTGCAAATTAGTACACTGAGACTAAAAAAGTTATAACTTTGGCACAAGTCTTGCAGTAGTAAGTGACAAAGTCGTGCTATGTACTAATCTCCATCTAACTCCAGAAGCCAAATATGTAATCACTATTATGTACTGATTCTTAACCAAAACGAAATAGAAATTTGATAGTCAATATTTCTGCTTTGCAAGGTAATGTATCTTCATTTATTTACACTTTCCGCTTGATTTAAAAAAAAAAAAAGAACAACTCAAGAAATCAGAAAAGTACCACTATCAGTGGCTTTTAGGCTAAAATTTTTCTTTATTTAAACATCTCTTGCTAACTTCTTTTTTTAATGTTTATTTATTTTGAGACAGAGCAAGCAGGGGAGAGGCAGAAAGAGAGGGAGAGAGAGAATCCCAAGCAGGCTCCACACTGTCAGTGCAGAGCCCAACATGGGGCTCAAACTAACAAACTGTGAGATCATGACCTGAGCTAAAATCCAGAGTTGAATGCTTAGCCAAGTGAATCACCCAGGCACCCCTTTCTCACTAATTTCTACTACAAATGGATGTGCATGCATGTGTGTGAAAATGTATTCATATGGATGCAAAAGTCATAAAATCTAATTATGAAATCTGTTATCTTTGTTCTGAAGCCTTTCTTCTGGGTCTTTCCAGCTTCAATATTTGTCTCAAGAGCTGCTAGACACTAGTAGGTGGTGAATGATGCTGGGTTTGTGCCCACGTTTGAGCAACCTTCCCAAGAGATGACAAGGTGCCTTGACCTGGGTTTAACTATCAGTGTTGATGCACTTTGGATTCTCTGTAAGCGGGTGTTGACATAGAATTTGGCACGAGAGGTACTTGTTAGGAAGGGGAAGGAAGGGCGAGTCAGCAGAGGGAGAGTTGAACAGCAAAGCACACCTGACAAAGTCTAGGGGGACCCACCAGGGGCTCTGGACACCATAGGGCCTATCAGAATTGCCCCTCATTTAAGACTGCCAGATATAGCAAATGACAATATGGAACACCTATTATTACCTTTGAATTTCAGATGAACTACAAATAACATTTTAGCATAAGTGTATCCCATGCGATATTTATCCCATGCAGTATTTTGTCTGACAACCTTTCCCCAGTTGGACCAAAATGTCTGGGTCTTTATACCCCACTTTTGATCAGTCTCTATCTGTGGGCCAGCCCAGGAGAGAAATGAACTTGGGAAGCGTGGCTCTCTGCAGCAGACCCTGCTCAGACAGCCCTCTCTCACATAGATCCCGAAGGAGTGGGGAGCCAGGGCACAAAATCTTCCTGGAAGGGAGATCTTGGAGGCATACATCCATGTTCCCCACCAATTCACAACAGTTAAGGAAGGGAAGCCTTCGCGGAACTTAAAGCTTCAAACAAGGGTTTTAGCAAAGGAACTCTAGCAGCTTGAAACTTGGCTGCTTGGTACCTCGCATTGGAACTGCCAATGAATAAGTGAACGAGAGAGCTCTTTTCAGCCAACTGTGCGAGCACATATCCATGGAAAAAATTAGATAACCTGAGAGGTTCAGAGCAGGGCCAGCTTATGCGTGTGCTACTCTTGCAGTCACGCAGGGCTCGTGCTCAGCAGGGCCTTGCACTTGGCTTCGTGCTCTGCAGTGGTTGTCTTGAAATTCGGAATAATTTTATCTTCGATCTTTTATTTTGTTAGTGAAGTCTGACGGGACAGTGGAGCATGCCTGGGAACAGAAGAGGTGCACACATCATGTGTGCGTCCGCAGATTCTTGTGTCCCCATTCATGAATGGTGTGAGATGACCCGAGAGCGTGGAATTTCAGTGGGCCCACTCTGCTTGGGGGTTCAGTGAGACTCAAAGTGAATACGACGTTAAGTAGGCTACATCTATGACTGAGAAGCCGGGGCACTGACAGCCTCAAGGGGCCATGTTTTCTATTTGAGTTAGAACGTTCTTTGAATGCAAAAAGGCAGTAGCATTCTCGGAAACACAAATGGCCAAAGAACTTTACTATATTCTTCCTTACATTATTTCCCCGTGGTAGCCAAACACTTATGCTGAAAATGATGATGTAGAAGGAATGGGACAGATGGGGCACTCCATAGTTATTTTTCCCTTCCTCTCCTCTTAGACCTTCCTAACTCATCAGTAAGCAGAAGATAGAGTGTTGGTAGAATATATGTATATCAAGAAGTGAAGGGAAAACAGTGGAGTGGCTTTGTACAGTGTTCCCACTATTCTGGAAGGAGTGAAATATATATGTTATGTATGAACTACAAAACATGAATTGTGTCATTTCGGTGATTCTGTATAAGAGTTAAACGCTCTTGTGCATTTAAAACCAGCACTGCACAATGTAAACCTGAAGAGTAAAATTCATAGCAACAGTTTGAATTTTTTATTTTTCTTTGTTTAAAATGACATTAAACGGCTGATAAAAAGAAGTCATGGCAAGTCCAGAGAGAAACTGCAGAAGAAAGGAAAAAGCTTTATCTTTTAGCACAGGCATTTTTTCTTGTGTTTTGAACAGGGGGCCCTGTATTTTCATTTTGCACTGGGGCCCACAAATTATGCAGCCAGCTTTAGGTCAGAGGAATTAGCAAGTACAAATGGAGTAGCAGGTATGAATGAAGTGGAACAGGACCCCGAAAATCAGTTTCAGGAGAAAACACTGGCCTTCCAGGACCATGAGTGTGATTTTCTCTCCTTATTTTCTTATCCATTTATTGAATATTCATGGAGAGTCTATTATGGATACAGCAATGTGCTAGGAAATATGAAAGAAAACCAAGTGACCTTGGACTGCTGAAACAGTAAACATCAGCTAACTTCAAGGAGCTTGCTTTTGAGTAATGGTACTTTTCAGAACGATGTTTATTACCACCATCACTATCACCACCCTGAAATGACTGGGGATCTGGGAAGAAGAAGGATCTTCTTCTGATATATACCTATACACATACACATATACATATACATACACAAACACACACTCATACCTGCCATTTTCATTTTCTCTTCTTTTCTTTTTTTTTAAATTTTTTAAAGTTTATTTATTTATTTTGAGAGAGACAGAGACAGGGCAAGTCATGGGGGAGCAGAAAGAGAGGGAGAGAGAGAGAATCCTAAGCAGGCTTCACGCTGTCAGCACAGAGCCCGACACGGGGCTCGAACTCATGACACAGTGAGATCATGACCTGAGACGAAACCAAGAGTCGGATGCTTAACGGACTGAGCCACCCAGGCTCCCCACCTTCCTTTTCTTTCAATCATATTTTTGTTCCCCTTCTTCTTCCCAGATCCCCAGTCATTTCAGGATGGTTATAGTGATGGTGGTAATAAACATCGTTCTGGGCACTTTGCACTTATTCAATTAACCTTCACAGTAGGCCCTGTGACATATGTGCTATTTTTATCTTCATTTCACAAATGAAGAAGCTGAAGCACAGATAGGGAAAGTAATTTGCCCCAAATAGAACAGCTAGAAACTAGATGAAGCAGGATTTGAACCTAGGTAGTCCCTATTATGCTGCACTCCAGACTTACCCCAAAGTTTTGGGCAACAGTGATTTTGAGCAGTAGGTTTCAAATTTACTTATATGGACTGTGGCAGAAGGGAGGTACTGAAAATTCCAACAGAGTTAAGGGATGAATTTCCAGATCCTCAGCCTCACTGAGCTCTCTTTCCTAAAAATGGTCTGCCTAGCACAAACTTGTAGTTGAGGCTGGTTCCCTGTCCCACCTCCCCTTTCACAATAGCCATTTTCCCTTTTTCCAGAAGAAAGGCCCTCATACTGAAATCTTATTATGGTTCACTGCCCTGGGGTCTAAAACAGTCCAACGTGCCAACCACAGGGTAATTTAAAGTATCCGTAATAGTGTGGAGAAAGCAAATGATTTCTAAGACTGGGGTCTTAAATTTATAATGTATAGTTTATAATTTAGGTGTTTCTAATCCTTCATTATCAATCAAAATAAAGGAGACCTAAACAGATTATTGGCTGATAGATTATTAAAAAATAACTTTTGATGACAGATCACTAATGTGAATTTTGTCATACAACTTGGAAGGAATTATAAGCATTGCTTGGCAATTTTATAACAAAGCTCCTTCTATTCCTATTCTCTTATTGAATTGAAGAGACAAATTTTCTTAGCATATAAATAGAACAGAGCAAGTGAATTTATGCCCTCTCCTATTTTATCCTAAGGATAAGTATCTTTCATCTCGGATATATAAACTATGTAAAAATATTATTTACTTTATTAAGAAGTGCCACTTTCATTAAGATTTTAATTTATGTTTAATAATTATGTATCAAAACCTATAATATATTTGCTGTTTCTGATCATTTTTCTAATAGTAACTGTAATGACAATTCAAACCTGAAAACACTTTTAATATGTAATGTTACCTGATCAAAGGAAATTTTTAATATTGAAATTAGATTTCCACTTAAATACATGCATTTATTGCATAGAAGATAAGTAGGTTGGTAAGTAAAAGACTTTCAAGGATGAAATATATTATAGTAGGTAAAAATTCTGAGGGAAATGTAACTGGAAAAATAAAGTGAAGAAGAAGAAATACTATAAAGTTTTTGACAGTTAAAAAAGAGCTTGTTCACATAATTTTTTAAAATAGATGATGGGGAATGACACTGCTGTAACAAATTCCATTGGGTACCTTCAGGAGTGATGTAATAGCTTGTTTTAAAATGTCAGAACTTGGGGCACCTGGGTGGCTCAGTCAGCTGGGTGACTAACTTCGGCTCAGGTCATGAGCTCGTGCCTCGTGACTTCGAGCCCCACATCGGGCTCTGTGCTGACAGCTCAGAGCCTGGAGCCTGCTTCGGATTCTGTGTCTCCCTCTCTCTCTGCCCTTCCCTCACTCGTGCTCTCTCTCTCTCTCTCTCAAAAATAAATAAACATTCAAAAATATTAAAAATTTTTTAAATGTCAGAACTTAATGGAGCGCCTGAGTGGCTCATTTGGTTGAGTGACCAACTCTTGATTTCGGCTTAGGTCATGATCCCAGGGTCGTGGGATCGAGCCTCACATCTGGCTCCATGCTGAGTGTGGAGCCTGCTTAAGATTCTCTCTCTCTCACTCTATCCCCCTCCACCGTTTCTTTGTACATATTTTACATTATAATGAAAAAAGTTAAAGGTAAACTTAAAAACATCTGAAAAAGTATTTAATTTAATAAAGCTTTATGAAGATACACTAACATAAACATTGGAAGACCTCATGACCTGAAGAATTGTCTTGTAACCTAAGTATATTATGTTCTATTCATCTCCATTACACACTCCTTCAGCTCTTTTTAATGCCCAGAGCATTCTTTGAAGTTGATGAAAGCCTTGTGCCAAGAAAGAAGGAAGAATTAGAGAAAGGAGTGATAGAAATTCATCAATTGTAGTGTCTCCAGAGGGGATGTTTAAATGAGTAATCAATTTTATTCTTCTCTTCATCATGTTCAGGGAACTTTTGGCCTGCTTACTTATTCAATTTCAAAATTGCATCTCTCATAATTGCTTTTGGGCCTCCATACAGCATTGATGAGTAAGAAAAGTATTTACCTCACAACTTCCCACTGGAATGGTTCTAGAAAAAGAGAAAAGAGGGTAAGATTTTATAAGTGAGAAAATGAAACAGGACAATTGCTTTCACCTTGGAAATGGAAAGTGAGATGACCAAAAGAGGTGTAATCATGATATAAAGAATGAGGAACCAAATCATTTGTGACCAGCTGTGTGTGCTTAAAGTTAGTTATTTAACCCCTCTGAAACTTAGTTTCCTCATAAGAAAAAAGTAATAATGCATGTCCTAGAGATTTTTGTCAGGTATGAGTGAGAATAAGTGTGCAGAGTTTGGCAAAATGCTCAATCTAAAAAATGCAACAGAGTGATGTCACCAAGATGGCGACTAAGTGGTTCTTGACTTTGCTTCTCTTCACAAGAACAACTAACACCTATTCAAGAACATGATGCCACTGAGAGAATCCTAGAACACAAGGGTGAGTCTAAAGCCTTCCCTGCACCACAGAGACCAAGACAGACTGCATTAGAAGGGTAAGAGAAGTGGCTACATGTAGACCACATTGGCCCTCCCCCAGGCCACCACAGCACCACTCAGAGAACCCTCCCCTGCACTTCTAGTTTCTGTGGGAAAAGAGAATGGGGGACAGGGGGACACAACTAGCTCCCCCAGCATTGTGGCTTACTTTGCAGGAACCTCTACTCTGATCTCATACCATGGGATTGCCGAGGAAACTATGGAGTCCAACTACTGGGAGTCTAACTGATGAAGCTTGCAACAACCAGCACAGGGATCTTGACAGACCAAGTTCATACCTGTAGTGTCCAAGTGGCAATCCCAACCAGTATCATTGCCCCTCTGCAGGATCAAGTCAGGGGTGCACTCTGACCATAGAACTTGGCTGTGTACAGATCTACCTGATTTGGATCCCCAACGAGAAGTTTGCCAACCCTAGAGCCTTGTCTGCCCACATCCAGGCAAGGAGCCAAGTCATAGTCTCACTGTGGAGAGTGCTTTCTAGCTCTATCTGACCAGAAGGACTGGTGACAGCTCCCGGAAGCTGTGTGGCCCAGTAGCAGTTGAGCCTGGGAGGCAGGCAGATGGAACTGATTGCCCCTGGAGCAAAGCCAGTACCAGGCATGGGGGCTTTTCATGCCATTCACAGGCGGGAGGATTAATTCATAGCCAGGCCTAGGGTAAGTCCTGATCCTTCCAATCAGAGAGCCTGTTTGGGAAATTGAGAATAGCCAGAGCAGCTCCCATCCCTCCACTCTCACAGCCCCCTCCATAAAACTCTGAGAAAAAAAAAAAAAAACCATAGGAACAAAGCTGCTTGACATGAGTCTTGGTAATGACGTCTTTAGATGTGAAACTTAAAGTGCAAGCAACAAAATAAAAAATAAATGAGGGAGACTCTATCAAACCAAAAATCTTCTACACAGCAAAGGACACCACCAACAAAATGAAAAGACAACCTATGAGATGGGGAAAAATATTTGCAAGCCACACACCTGATAAGGGCTTCATATCCAAAACATATTTATTTTTTATTTTTTTTTTTTTTTTAAATTTTTTTTTTTTTTTCAACGTTTATTTATTTTTGGGACAGAGAGAGACAGAGCATGAACGGTGGAGGGGCAGAGAGAGAGGGAGACACAGAATCGGAAACAGGCTCCAGGCTCTGAGCCATCAGCCCAGAGCCCGACGCGGGGCTCGAACTCACGGACCATGAGATCGTGACCTGGCTGAAGTCGGACGCTTAACCGACTGCGCCACCCAGGCGCCCCTCCAAAACATATTTAAAAAAGCTCACAACAGCCAACAAGGAAACAAACAAATAAAAAACTCAATTAAAGAATGGGCAAACCTGTGGGAATGCAAGCTGGTGCAGCCACTCTGGAAAACAGTATGGAGGTTCTTCAAAAAACTAAAAATAGAACTACCCTACCCAGCAATTGTACTAAAGTATTTATCTATGGGATACAGGTGTGCTGTTTCATGCACCCCCATGTGTATAGCAGCATTATCAACCATAGCCAAAGTATGAAAAGAGCCCAAATGTCCATCGACGGATGAATAAAGATGTGATATATATATATATATATATATATATATATATACAATGGAGTATTACTCAGCAATCAAAAAGAATGAAATCTTGACATTTGCAACTACGTGGATCGAATTGTAGGGTATTATGCTAAGTGAAATTAGTCAGTCAGAGAAAGACAAATATCATAGGACTTCATTCATATGAGGACTTTAAGAGACAGGACAGATGAACATAAGGAAAGGGAAACAAAAATAATATAAAAACAAGGAGGGGGACAAAACATCAGAGACTCATAAATATGGAGAACAAACTGAGGGTTACTGGAGGGGCTGTGGGAGGGGGGGATGGGCTAAGTGGGTAAGGGGCACTAAGGAATCTACTCCTGAAATCATTATTGCACTATATGCTAACTAATTTGGA